>NW_028225182.1:45794436-45971936 GCF_052327205.1 Somniosus microcephalus | reverse complement strand
ACACACACACACATAAACACATAAACACCCACACACACACACACTGACCCACACACACCCATACATACGGACACACACACAGACACACAAGCCCACACATAGACCCACACACACCCATACACACACACACACAGACCCATACACACACATAGACCCATACACACAAACCCACACACAGACCCACACACACCCATACACACACATAGACCCATACACACACACACACACACACACACACACAGACCCATATATTATTGTGTCTATGTATGTATGCATCCATTGCTGATGATATCTCTATATGTTTCTGCTGAATTGCTTTGATTGATCCTAACAGAGGTATTTAATTGATTTGCAACAGGTCACCTGTATTTTTGTCACTAGTGATATCTGCATCCTGTACCATTCATCTGAACCAACCTTTTGGAGAACTCGCTTCTCCCAACCACCCTCTGCGATATCCAGCTAACAGCAATGAGGTGTGGGACATCTCAGCACCACAAGGTTATATTATCAAAATTTATATACCATACATCGACATTGAATGGTCGGAAGGATGCCAAACAAACAATATAAAGGTATTGAGACTGTAGAGGTGCTGGAGAACATAAGGACATAAGAAACAGGAGCAGGAGTCGGCCACACGGCTCCTTGAGCCTGCTCCGCCATTCAATAAGATCATGGCTGATCATTAACCTCAATTCCACTTTCCCACCTGATCCCCATATCCCTTGATTCCCCTAGAGTCTAAAAATATATTGATCTCAGCCTTGAATATACTCAAAGACTCAGCATTCACAGCCCTCTGGGGCAGAGAATTCCCAAGGTTCACAACCCTCTGAGTGAACAAATTCCTCCTCATCTCAGTCTTAAATGGCCAACCCCTTATCCTGAGACTATGCCCCCTAGTTCTAGATGAGAAGGTGCAAACAAGATTTACAAGGATAATACTACAAGAGAGAGCTTATACATATCAGGAAAGATTGAACAGGGTGGGGCTCTTCTCCCTAGAAAAGAGAAGGATGAGGGGTGACCTGATTGAATTCAATGGAAATCAAAATCAGGGGAAGGTGTACATAGAAACATAGAAAAATAGGAGCAGGAGTAGGCCATTCGGCCCTTCAAGCCTGCTCCGCCTTTTAATATGATCATGGCTGATCCTCTATCTCAATACCATATTCCCGCTCTCTCCCCGTACCCCTTGATGCCTTTTGTATCTAGAAATCTATCGATCTCCTTAAATATATTCAGTGACTTGGCCTCCACAGCCTTCTGTGGTGGGGAATTCCACAGATTCACCACCCTCTGAGTGAAGAAATTCCTCCTCATCTCAGTCCTAAATGTCCCACCCCATATGCCGAGAGAAGGCTGAGAGGTGACCTGGGAATCAAAATCAGGGGAAGGTGTACAGGAGATGGTGGCTCCGATATTGCCTGTCTTACACTCTCGCCCAAAGTTAACATGACCCCCCGAAGGAACTGAAATCAGGCTGTGCGATATTAGGCAAAGTGCAAGAATAAGTTTGTCGGAAGCATATCCATTTTAATGAAGGCTAAACAGACGCTTTGGCCTCGATTTTAACTGATCCTTGGAGTCGTGATTGGTGGCGTGCAGGGGGTTAAAGGCCCGAATTCGGGGGTCCTGACACCATCCCGCCCCCAACCCGCCTCCATGTAAGTTTCAAAGGAGGCGGGTACCCACCCCGCACTGGGACCCGCCTACCTGATGCGGGAAGGGATTAGTGCCAATTAACTGCATGTTTAAACCTTGAAGTGTGGGATTCCCGACGGCTCCAAACCACGCCAAGTTAGAGAAGTCGGGCCGTCGGGTTGAAGGATTTGGAGGGGTCGAGATGTCGGTGTTCAGGTGAGTGATGGGTGCATGAGTGCAAAGGTAAGTGTGTTTGGTGTGTCTAAAGTGTGTAAAGAAGTTTAAATTACCTGTACTTACCTTTTCAGCCTTCCTTCCTCTAGGTTTCGGGAGTCCATCATCTAACCGGCACAGAAAGCAGAACGGCTGCGAACTGTCAAAAGTGACAGCCTGCAGCTTTCTGTGCCGGTGAGATTTCTAACTGAGTCTGTGGAGAAGGATTCATGTTAGAAGTAAGACTGTCAGTGTTTGACAGCTTCAAACAGCTGTGAAACGCTGATATTTCATCTGTCAGAAGATCTTGACAGATGAAATTTCAGTCGGTGATGTCACCTGTTGTCGGGTGGCCATTAATTGGCCTGCTGAGCCCGCTGGGTGGGCTCAACAAGGTCAATCAAGTTAAAATCGCGTGGATTGGCCGCATCTCGATGGAGGCGGGACTACAACCCCGAAAGTTAACTTAGTTCATGAACAAAGGGCAGAAAGACCCATTAAAGTGTTGGTTACTGATCTCGCACAGCAGTCTGAACCTCTTCAAATGTTTAGAAAAGCCCGTGACCATTGAAAGGAGTCGGGTTCATAGACAACTGTATTGTCTGCGTTCATTCTTGCCATTTTGTAGCGAACAGGTGGTAGTGCATCATCACACTGCCCTATTTCCGTTGCCTTTGGCGAGAAATCGGACGGGGTGCAAAACGGGCGGGTGACCCACTACCGCTCGTTTTCCACCAGGCATTAAAAGCAAAACCGACCCTGTTTCATGGAACTTTAAGCATATTAAACCAAAGGTGTGTGGTGATGATTAGTGTTAATACTATTACAACAGATCCTATCAGAGGACAACCAGTTGGCTAAGCTGTGTGGCAAACGAGAAGATGATGGAGGTGATCCAGGACTGCAGGAATACTATTCCACCAGTAACTCACTGAGGGTTTTATTTACGTCAGATGGTTCTGAAACCAAACCATTCACTGGGTTTCTGGCACTCTATTCGCGCGTTGGTAAGTCACGAATTGAAGAATTTGACCGGGGACATAATAATTGATTATGTTGGATTACTAGGCCAAGTCTAGACCCTGTTACTTGGACATTGTTTGCTATCCCCACAGACACAGCTTACATTATGATCATATATGGCACTATTTCACAGCTTAAGTGAATTGCTGCCTGGAATATGTCTAATGGCCCAGAAATTCGGGTCGGGGGCTTCCCGCAGGTGCAAGCCCCCGATCTGCACTTACCTAGCGTGCCGGCCGTTGAGCTGTGGGCCCGTGTGGGATTCCGATCCTGGGCCTGCTCCAACTGCCAGCGCGCAGTGCTTGCGTATCCCAGGGGTGCAGTTAGTTCGATGCATCCCCTGGGATCACATAGGCCATAGAGAGCCAATGGTAGCAGGAAATGCTTCATTCATAAGTTTGACAGGAAGACCTGTCAAACCTATAAATACTATAAGCCCCAAAACATCACTAAATCATCAAATAAATTTTAAAAAAACACATTTTTAAAATTACTATAAATTACATAAAATAACTATTTTAAACAATAATTTAAGTTTTTGAAAAAATTAATTACATTTTCTAATGGGGCTAAAAATAAACTTACCTTTCTTTAAAGTATTTAAAAATAATAAACCTGTGGAAAAAATGTTTTAATTTTAATTAATTCACCACTTACCATGTTAAAAGCAGGCCTGGAGACTTACCGTCCCGGAGACACCTGCAAAAAAAAAGTAAGTTACATGTGCACGCGCAGCCTCTCCGGCGCATGTGTTCGACCTCTGAAACCTTTCCTTTAGGGCAATGGAAGTTCCGGTTTCCCACGCATGCGCAGTGCATGCACAAAACCGGCACTTTCATTGGGCCTACGGGTGAGTACCCAGCGCGTACTCACCCGTGGAGACCCGAATTTCTGGGCCAATATATTTATCTTCACACATCTGAACCAGTCTAATTTTTTTTAAATTCATTTACAGGATGTAGGTGTCACTGGCAAGGCCAGCATTTATTGACAATTCCTAGTTGTCCTCGAGACGATCACGATGAGCTGCCTTCTTGAACCGCTGCAGTCCGTGTGGTGAAGCTGCTCCCACAGTGCTGTTAGGGAGGGAGTTCCAGGATTTTGACCCAGTGACGATGAAGGAACGGCTGATATATTTCCAAGTCAGGATGGTGTGTGACTTGGAGGGGAACTTGGAGGTGGTGCTCTTGTCCTTCTAGGTGGTAGCGGCTGTGAATTTGGGAGGTGCAGTCAGCACTGTGGGAGTACCTTCACCACACGGACTGCAGCGGTTCAAGACGAAGGCTCACCACCACCTTCTCAAGGGCAACTAGGAATGGACAATAAATGCCGGCGACGCCAACATCCAGAAAATGAATTTTAAAAATTGTAAAGTTGTGGAGAAGGCTTCTTACACTACACACAATGATCAGTTTAAAGAACACACTTACAATTTCATTACAACGAACAGAAGACATCGGGCTGTAAATTCTACGTGATCGAAATTCTCTTTCACTCAGAACTCTAATTGTTCTTCCTTTATCTCTGTCAAACTTCAATTACCGGGTCTCTTCTGCCCAGATGTCAACGAGTGTGAGCTTGATGCTCACGGGTGCAGCCATTACTGTGGGAATAATATTGGTGGATATCACTGCTACTGCCCAATTGGATTTGTGATTCAGAGCGACAAACGGAACTGTAAAAGTAAGTTTGGGTGCATTTTGGATTAAATAAACCAAACCCGCAATTGTTTTTCACTTCTAATTCATGGTAATGTCAATCATAACACCCCTCGCATTAACTGACAGTACCCTATGATAAAGTCTCTATTATCTGGATTTGAGAAGGATTAAAAAGGATTAGTTGTCACCTCCAACTATAACTTGTTTCCCATTGCCGCACTCCTCTTTAAGGACACTGGATGAAGCTGGGATACAGTTAGATGGGCATCAGCGTAAATCGCCCTCTAGATATGTAATTTTGCAGAAGTGACTTTAAAAAAAACAATAATTCTTTTTTATGGAATGTGGCCATCGCTGGCAAGGCCCAGCATTTATTGTCTATCCCTAATTGCCCTTGAGAAGGTGGTGGTGAGCCGCCTTCTTCAACCGCTGCAGTCCGTGTGGTGAAGGTGCTCGCTCCCACAGTGCTGTTAGGGAGGGAGGTCCAGGATTTTGACCCAGCGGCGATGAAGGATCGGCGATATACTTCTAAGTCAGGATGGTGTGTGACTTGGAGGGGAACTTGGAGGTGGTGGTGTTCCCATGTGCCTGCTGCCCTTGTCCTTCTAGGTGGTAGAGGTCGCGGGTTTGGGAGGTGCTGCCGAAGAAGCCTTGGCGAGTTGCTGCAGTACATCTTGTAGATGGTGCACACTGCAGCCATGGTGCGCCGGTGATGGAGGGAGTGAATGTATAAGGTGGTGGATGGGGTGCCGATCAAGCGGGACTGCTTTGTCCTGGATGGTGTCAAACTACTTGACACCCCCCCCCCCACCTCCCCACACCCCTCTTCATCGCACCCCATCAACATATCCTTCTTTTCCTTTCTCCCTCATGTGTTTATCTACTATTCGCCTCAACTACTCACTGTGGTAGCGAGTTCCACATTCTCACCACTCTCCTGAATTCCCTATCGGATTTATTAGTGAACTTACGGGCTAATGCTCCATTATCTTTTAAAATTATCTTTTAGAATCCCTACGTCAGGAGCATTGAAGCCAATTGTAATCCTGTTGGTCTTCCTGAAGTTATCCAGTTCAGCTTCACACTGACTTTTGACTTTACACAGTGAGCCAATGGCAGTGGCCTTTATTTCTTCCTTCCTTCCCTCTATCCTTCCTTTCTCACGTAGATCTACTTAGCCTTCTGAGAACAATCATCTTATTAGTTCTTTCATTTCCCCTGTATCCGGACAAAGTGATTTTAAATATTCAATCATTTGATTCCATTGCGTGGCACCGTGTTGAAATTCCCTATGATTTTAGTGTTGCGGTAAAAGTCCTAGGGGGTGATTTTGCCAGCCTTGGGGGGGCGGATTTGAAGGCGGGACTGCTGGTAAAATGGCAGAATCTGGGGGACGGGTACTCATCCCACCCCCAATCCGCCTCCATGCTATCTTCCCAGGAGGCGGGTAGCTGACTTGCGCCAGGTCCTATCTCCTGAGGTGGGAAGGGGATTACAGTCACTTAACTGCTTGTTAACAGGTAGTTAACAGGCAGTTAAGAGGATTATCCCCATTTTTCCAAACATCGGGAAACCCCGCCAGGGTCACCGAGGTGAGCCGTGGGTCTGCGGGGGTCAGAGGGGTACAAAAGTGCGCTGTGGAGGTAAGTGGTGGGTGCAAGTGTGGAGCGGTAAGTGTGTGAGGTAAGTGCAAAGTGATAGAAAATGTTTGCTTACCTTTGTTTCTTCCTGCAGGCTTCAACAGTTGGGGATGCGGAGAGTCTCACATCTCACCGGCAGAGATGACAGATGGCTGCTGCATTCTCCGATGCAACAACCATCTAATTTCTGCTCACAAAAGAGGTTTGATGTGGTCTTGAATACAAGAACTCATCAAACTACAGAGACTGTCAGTATTTGACAGCTTCACAGAGCTGTCAAATGATGACAATTCATCTGTCAAAAGGTTTTGACAGATGAAACGTCACTCACTGACGTTCTCTGTTAGCGGCTTCCCCTTAATTGGCCTGCTAAGCCTGCTGGGCGGGCTTAACAAGGTCAATCAAGGGAAAATAGCGCGGGTTGGCCTCAAGTCGATGGAGGCGGGACTAAAACCCGACAAGTGGGAGTCCCGCTTCCAAAAGTTCCCCATTGACAAAATTCAGCCCATAGTAAATGAGTAAATGAGTATTCTTTTGAGCAAAGCATGAAAATTCTATTTAATCGTATGAGGACCGCCTTTGCCTGTTAATCAGCACCAGCAAAACAGCTTTTAAAATTGAAAGAATGAATCATTTTAGCCAAGAGCTCTGTTGATTATATTTGGGTTTGCCTACAGAAGTGGAAACAACTTGCTCCAATCGAGTCTTACCGAACAGCCTTCTGGAGCCTTCGTGGCTGAAATTCAATTTTAAAGACACAGTAAAGGTGACTTGTGTCCGAGGATATGAAATAGTTGAGGTGAGCATTTAACGTCGTCCTTTTATCGGGTTGATGCTGTATTCTGGGACAGCTGTGGCGCAGTGGGGAGCGCCCTCGCCTCTGAGTCAGAAGGTTGTGGGTTCACAGTCCCACTCCAGGGACTTGAGCACAAAAATCTAGACTGACACTCCCAGTGCAGTACTGAGGGAGTGCCACACTGTTGATGAGAGGTGAGTGATCCCATGGCACTATTCCAAAGGACAGCAGGGGGAGCTTATCCTCAGTGTCCTGGGGCCAATATTTATCCCTCAATCAACATCACTAAAAAGCAGATGATCTGGTCATTATCACATTGCTGTTTGTGGGAGCTTGCTGTGCGCAGATGGCTGCTGCGTTTCCTACATTTCAAATTCATTGGCTGTAAAGCGCTTTGGGACGTCCAGTGGTCGTTGAAAGGCACTGTATAAATGGAAGTGTTTCAACTGAATGGTGTTTCTCAATAATCTGATGGGGTTGTCACTAAGCTGAGACGAATGCACAGCCAGTATCCCTGATCATGTGGATCAGAAAATGAGACACATACAGTAATGGGCCAGAACTTCGGGTCTCCACAGGTGAGTACGCGTGGGGTACTCGCGCGTAGGCCCAACGAAAGTGCCGGTTTTGTGCATGCACTGCGCATGCGCGGGAAACCGGAACTTCTGTTCCCTTAAAGGAAGGGGTTCACAGGTCGAACGCGTGCGCTGGAGAGGCAGCGCGTACGCCTGGATCTTCCGGTTTTTTTTCCAGGTTTCTCCGGGAGGGTAAGTCTCCAGGAGCTACACTTCTAAAAAGCAGTCACAAGGCCTTATTTTTAACAAGGTAAGTGCTGAATTAAGTAAAATTAAAACATTTTTTCCACAGGTTTATTATTTTTAAGTACTTTAAAGAAAGGTGGCCTAGAAATTGGGTTGGTAGCGCCAGCGCTGAGCGCCTAAAGAGACCTAGAATTGGGGCGAAGCACTATGTTGGGGCGGACGCTATGATGATAGCGCCAACTCAGATATTGACTATACATTTAGCGCCTGCGCTAAGTGTTTGCGCGCGCCCGCGAGCGCAAGCAGCTCATGACGTCATTTCAGTGTGCAACGCCTTTCAGGAGCGCCTGAGCGCATATTGGGTGGCGCCCGGAGCCTTAGCACCCAGCACTATTAGTGACAGTTTGAGGGAGGGCTAACAGGCCCTTCTCGGAGTAGGGGGGCGCTATTTAAAGGGGACAGCTCCACTGCAGAATCTTCTGCCACTTGGCCTGCTCATTGCGATCGCTGCTAAAGAGAGTTGGTGAGCTAATGTGGAGCGGAGTTCTGGGAATTTAGCTTTACAGTACTTGGGACCTTCAACCCTGTCCGAAGCACTTGCAGCACTGCACCTAAAAGCCTTTTGACCAACTGGCATCGGAATGGGAGCTTGTTGGGAGGGCGACGGCCTCATTGCCCAACACTGTGAAGGGGCAGAGAGATGGCGGGAGAGAGGGCCGGGATTGGCCAGAAGGAGGAGGGGCAATGGAGGTCGGCCAATGCGCTGGGATGCTGCGAGGGTCTTTAGGCAGCAGGTGACAAGCCTTGACATGTCGGAGGAGCAGTGTTTGGAAAGGATCCGAATCTGGAGGGACATTGTTACTGATCTGTGCCACCTGCTTGGTCAGGATCTGCAGCCGCGTGAACGCTGCAGAACCTCTCTGTCCGTGATGGCTAAACTGACTGATGGCCTCCATTTTTATGCCAACGGATCCTTTCAATCAGCCATTGGGGTCAATGTGACTGTCACTCAGGCTGCAGTCCACTGTTGCATCCGGCAAGTGACAGATGGCCTTTATAGGCGAACGCGTCATTTCATTACCTTCCCTCGGACCCTGCACAAGCAGGCGGAGGAGGAGGAGTATGAGGAGGAGGAGGATGAGGAGGAGGAAGAGCAGGTGGAGGAGGAGGAGGAGGAGGAGGAAGATGGAAGGGCTGCTGAAAGTGGAAGGTCCATACGTCAGAGGCTCCTCTGGACTCCTGTCGACACCCCTGTGGCGGAATGATGAGAGTCTTAACTCATGCGCACTTTGGATATTTGAGGGCCTCTGAATGCCAGCATCACTGAAAGTGGTCACATGCACCATGCCACATTGAAACTTCTGTTTATTGGTACAAAATTCTTTCATTACAGCTAAACAACGTCATGTCAGCAGAAACCATAACTTTCAAAATAACTGTTCGGCAAAGCCGCAAAACTCAACAAACCTTCTGCAAATATAACAGCATGTGAGGGTGTCCTTGAATTTGGACAAACAAACGTCTCAGCACCTCCCTCTACAACTGGCCCCTTGAGGGAGAATGACTTCTCTTTCGTGCCTGGCCCCTTCCCTCCCTGCTGCTTCTACGTAAGTGGACCCCAGTGGCGGGCTCAAGGCTGGGGGATGCATCCTGACTGTCTGGAAGCGCAGAAGCCCCTGAGGGACGGGCTAGCCGACCTCTGGGCTTGGAGGGTGCAGACGCAGGATGCTTGCTGTGACCATGGCTGGAAGCAGTGTGGCCTGCAGGTGGTGGCAGCTGCAATGCAGGCGTCCCAGCGCTGGCATGTGCAATGGTCTCCTGCCGAGAGAGGACACCTGCACCATGGTCGGACGACACACTGGCTATCTGAGGGGAGCGGCTCGGCTCATCCGCCACAGTCGCATGCTCCACTGATTCCTGGCCTTGTACGGGAGTGGAAGGGCCCGGGGTGATCCTGTCTGATGCAGAGAGGGTGGCTGCAGTGAGAGATCGCATTGCGTCAATCTGGCTGTGGAGGAGCCCAGCAAGTGACTGCGTGGCAACAGTGAGGACCTGTGTGCCAGGTGCCAGTGCATCGGAGAAGGCCTGGAGAGTTCTTCCCATTGCTTCGGACAAGGCAGGTGCCAACCGCTCCACTGCCTCGGACAAGCCCTGCACAGGCCTTTCCAGGGATTGTCCGAAACCCTGAACAGTCCTTTCCATCACCGACTCAAAGCCGTGGACAGTCCTCTCCATTGTTGGGCCGAAGCCCTGGATAGTCCTGTCCATTGTTTCCCCGAACACCTGGAGAGACCTCGCCATTGCTGCCCCAAAGCCCTGCAGAGTCCACTCCATTGTTGCCCCGAAGTCCAACATACTCCTAGCCAATGAATCTATTGACTCAGGCATCTTCTCCACTGCAGCCATCAGCTCCGTGTGTCTGAGCCGGGCCTGTTTGCTCATCTCAGCCAGGCGACGGACCTCATCTGCACTCTGTGCAGCAGTCATGACGACCTGCCTTGCCCTGCGGGGAGACGGTGGCCGCACTTGCCTATCCCCCGTGCGTGGCTGCATGCCGCTTGGTCCGGCAACTGCGTCATCCTCAGAGCCCCCCCCCCCTCCCCTCCAGGGGACTACTATCCCCAGACTGTAGATGTGTCAGCTCCCCGGATTCTGCAATGGCTGGTCCAGATTCCTCCTGGTCCTCGCCTCCGGTGGCACTGGCACTGGCAGCTTCAGCGCTTTGAGCCTGAGTTGGTGCTGCTTCATCTGAAAGTGGGAGGTGGAAGAGTGGCTTTAGCAAAAGGACAGCTTTGCTGAAAGGCATGCCAGATTGCGGCAAGGCTCTGACATGGCTGCACACTGAGGATGCATGCTGGCGGGGGGACCAAGTGAAAAGCAACAGGTGAAAAAGGTGAGAGTCTTACCCTCGCTGTCGGTAATGGGGTCGGCAGATGCAGTGGTCACAGGACCAGACAGACGTCCTCCAAGTATCTGGTGCACTCTCTCCTCCAGATCCGTGAGAGTGACCACTTGTGGAGGTCCGCCACCGGTTCGACACTGCTCCTTTCGAATCATCGCCAGCTTGGACTGCAGGGGAAAGAAGGGGAAGTCCTGTAACATGATGCCTTGAGATCTCATCGCATGCCCCCCATGGTGCAAGAGCCCTTACATGAGGCCTGGAGACCTCTTCGCATGCCCCCCATGGTGCAAGAGACCTTACTTAACGCCTTGAGACCTCTTCACATGCCCCCCATGGTGCAAGAGCCCTTACATGAGGCCTTGAGACATCTGTCCATGTGTGTGGCCAGAAAGGGTCATGGGTGCTTGCTGACAGATGGCCATTGGGGCATCATGGCAACAGGGTGCCCGAAGTCAGCTGCAGATGGAGGGAAGCACAAGTTTGGTAAACCATCACTCACCCTAACGATCCGTGTGAGGTCGTTGAATTTCTTCCTGCACTGAACAGGGGTCCTGGTCGCCATGCTGCTGGAGTTGACCCTCACAGCAACCTCCCTCCAAGATCATTGGTAAGCCTTCTGATTCGGCCTCATGCAATTATCCGGATACAGGACCTCTCGACGGTGTTCAACTGCAGCCACCAAGTGGTCCAGAGCCTAAGTGCTGAAGCACTCTGCTCTCTGTCTAACCTTCTCCATGATGAACAAGTTTGTACCGCCAGACAAGGGCGAGCACCGAATCTGAGGCCTACAGGGCGTTAGGTGTTGATGCTCAGGCTGACTGACCCACCCCTTTAAGAGCCGGCCGGCGCCTGCAGGTCTCGTGCTTTCCCGTCATTGAGTTCACCTGCGCTGCGCCCGTCCGCGTCGATATTGAGTAGCGCCTGACCTTTTGCGCCTTAAGAGCACCGTGCAACGGCTGATTTAGCGCCTCAATCCCCTCTGGGGGCGATGCAACCCAATATCACGCCAGGCAGCGATAAGTTTCGTCTGGCTATAAACTTTGCGCATCACCAGTTCTAACGCCTCAAGCAGGGCTATACCCAATTTCTAGGCCGGTAAGTTTATTTTTAGCCCCATTAGAAACTGTAATTATTTTTTTCAAAAATTTAAATTATTGTTTAAAATAGTTATTTTATGTAATTTATGGTTATTTTAAAAATGTGATTTAAAAAAAAATTATTTGAAGTTTTAGTTATGTTTTGGGGCTGATCTCTAATTCATGGATTTGACAGGTCTTCCTGTCAAATCTATGAATAAAGATTCCCTGCTACCATTGGCTCCCCATGGCCCACGTGGTACCAGGGGACGGTTTGAACTAACTGCGCCCCTGGGATATGCAAGCACTGCGTACCGGCAGTTGGAGCAGGCCCAGGATCGGAATTCCACGTGGGCCCACAGCACAACGGCCGGCGCGCTAGGTAAGTGCAGGTCGGAAGCTTGCACCCGCGGGAAGCCCCCGACCCGAATTTCTGGGCCAATGTTTTCTGTACAACATGAAACTGAGCACTACAGGTCAGATAAACACAGGTTAGATACAAGCATAGCTCCCTTGCAGTATACATGATGCTATCAAACACTGCCAGGCAGGTACAATACAACAGACACAAAGATAAATTCCCTCTGTACTGTCCATCACATCAAATACTTCCTCACTTTCCTGTGAAGTTTCTTCTTTCTGTCTTTTCAACCATTATATTTTCCTTCCTGCTATCCTTGCTCTTTGAGTGTCAGCTGTGGCTCAGTGGGTAGCACATTTGCCTTTGAGTCCAGATGCTTGTGAGTCCAAATCCCACTCCAAGGAACTTGAGCATATAAAGCTAGGCTGACACTCCCAGTGCAGTGCTAAGGAAGCGCTGCACTGTCGGAGTGTAACTTGAGCATATAAAGCTAGGCTGACACTCCCAGTGCAGTGCTGAGGGAGCGCTGCACTGTCGGAGGTGCTGTCTTCTGGATGAGACATTAAACCAAGGCCCTGTCTGCTCTCTCAAGTGGACGTAAAAGATCCCGTGGCACTATTTCGATGAAGAGTAGGGGAGTTCTTCCTGGGGCCAATATTTATCCCTCAATCAACATCACTAAAACAGATTATCTGATCATTATCACATTGCTGTTTTTTGGAGCTTACTATGTGCAAATTGGCTGCCATGTTTCCCACATTACAACAGTGACTCCACTTCATTGGCTGTAAAGCGCTTTCGGACATCCAGTGGTCATGAAAGGCGCTGTAGAGACGCAAGTCTTTCTTTCTTTCTCTTCCTCCCTCCATTTCTCCTTTTTCTTTTTCATCGATGTCAGGCCTCAGCTGGAGTATTGAGGACAATTCTGGACACCACATTTCAGGAAAGATGTAAAAGGCCTTAGAAAGGGTACAGAGGAGGTTTACCAGGGATGTCACCAGGGATGAGGGGCTTCAGTTATGAGGAGAGGTTGGAGAAGTTTGGACTGTTCTCCTTGGAACAGAGAAGGTTAAGAGGTGACCTAATAGAGGTTTTCAAGATGGTGAGAGGTTTGGCTCGATAAATAGAGAAAAATTTCCATCAGGTGAGTGAGTCGATAACCAGAGGTCACAGATTCAAAACCATTGGAAAAAGATCTGGAGGGGAGATGAGGAGAATTGTTTTCACTCAGAAAGTTGTGAGGATCTGGAACGCTGGATCTGGAAAGGCGGTGGAAGCTGATTCCATAAATCATTTTAAAGCAGAGTCGGACAGGCCCTCGAGATTGAGCAACTTACAGGGTTACGGACAGAATGCGGGGAGGGCGAGACTAAGCGTGACTGCTCTTTCAACGAGCCAGCACAGGCACGACGGGCCGAATGGCCTCCTTCTGTGCTGTAAGTTTATCTGCTTCGATGATGTTCTTTTATTTTTTTCTTCCCTTCTTTACATTTTTATTTTCCTCACCCACCCTCACAGTTCAGGAAAGCCAGTTACAAAGCAGGTCTGGGAGGAACAAATCCGAATATGACTAAGATTGCAGAGTGGGGAGAAGTAGGCTGTATCAAAGGGAAAACGAAGTTAGCAGCAACTGCATTTGCCCATATAACATCTCAAGCTAGCCACTGAATCACAATACTAATAAGGCACAAAGGGTTAAAGAGTGCAAATATACAATAACAGCAACTTGTATTTATACAGCACCTTTAACATAGCAAAATCTCCCAAGGCGCTTCAAAGGAGCGATTATCAAACAAAATTTGACACCGAGCCACATAAAAAGGTAATGGCCCAGAAATTCGGGTCCCCACGGGTGAGTACGCACGGGGTACTCACGCATAGGCACAACGAAAGTGCCAGTTTCGTGCATGCACTGCGCATGCGCGGGAAACCGGAACTTCCGTTCCCCTGAAAGAAGCGGTTGAGAGGTGGAACATGTGCGCCGGAGAGGCAGTGCGTGCGCATCGAACTTACGGTTTTTTTTGCAGGTTTCTCCGGGAGGATAAGTCTCCAGGAGTTACACATATAAAAAGCAGGCGCAAGGCCTGCTTTTAACAAGGTAAGTGGTGAATTAATTAAAATTAAAACATTTTTTCCACAGATTTATTATTTTTAAATATTTAAAGAAAGTTAAGTTTATTTTTAGCCCCATTAGAAGATATAATTAATTTTTTCAAAAATTTAAATTATTGTTTAAAATAGTTATTTCATGTAATTTATAGTTATTTTAAAATGTGATTTTTAAAAAAATTATTTGAAGATTTAGTGATGTTTTGCAGCTTATAGTATTTATAGGTTTGACAGCCCTTCCTGTCAAACTTATGAATGAAGCATTCCATGCTACCATTGGCTCTCCATGGCCCACGTGATCCCAGGGGATGCATCGAACTAACTGCGCCCCTGGGATACGCAAGCACCGCGCGCCGGCAGTTGGAGTAGGCCCAGGATCGGAATCTCATGCGGGCCCACAGATCAATGGCCTGTGCGCTAGGTAAGTGCAGGTCGGGGGCTTGCACCCGCGGGAAGCCCCAGACTCGAATTTCAGGGCCATTAGGTTAGGTGCTCAGTAAAAGAGGTAGGTTTTAAGGAGAGTCTTAAAGGACAAGAGAGAGCTAGTGAGATCGAGAGGTTTAGGGAAGGAATTCCAGAGCTTAGGGCCCAGGTAGCTGAAGGCACGGCCGCCAATGGCGGAGCGATGAAAATCGGGGGTGCTCAAGAGGCCAGAATTGGAGGAGCGCAGAGATCTCGGAGGGTTGGAGGAGGTTACAGAGATAGGGAGGGGAAGAGGCCGCGGATGGATTTGATAACAAGGATGAGAATCTGAATTAACTTGGGTCATAAGGTGACTAATATGCGACAGATAGTTGTCGTGTAAAAATTATAACTTTGTTGTAACGTCTCTCTTAGCGCTTCAAGAAAATCCCATATTTTTTTGCTGAATGTCAACAGGATGGGGCTTGGAAGACCCCCGCGTACAGATGTCAGCGGAAGTGGTATTACGCATTATTGGAACATTTTCTTTCTTAGGATTGAAATTGAATAGTGCGTAGCCGCGGTAGAATTGGAAAAATACCCGTTTAGAAATACTCTTTGCTTCCTGTCTGCCAACCAGTTCTCTATCCAAGTCAGTACCTTACCCCCGATCCCATGTGCTTTAACTTTGCACGCCAATCTCTTATGTGGGACCTTATCAAAAGCCTTCTGAAAGTCCAAATACACCACATCCACTGGTTCTCCCTTATCTATTCTACCAGTTACATGCTCAAAAATTTTTAACATTTCCATCTGAACTGGTACTGAAAGTGGAGACGGTTCCACAGTGTAGCTGTTATCACGTTTGCGGAACCATTTGGTTGGAACTTGCTCCTTCTGCTTGTCCAGGGGCGAGATTGCTCTCCTGTGTGAGGAAATAACAACTAAGAACAAACGAATTAGGAGCTGGAGTAGCCCATATATTGTGTAAAATGAGATATGGGTAACAGTTAACAGTTAACATGCAAAGCACAAAACCTGCTGACAAGGGTGGTGGTGTTGCTGTTTGGCGAACCGACCTCTGCCTAGCAGAAGCTGTACGCCAATACTCCAACACTTCCTCCTACCTCCACCTGGACCATGACCCCACTACCGAATATCAAGTCACCATTTGCAAGACTGTCACTGACCTCGTATGAGAAGAGATTGAGTAAACTAGGACTGCAGTCCCTTGAATTCGGCAGAATGAGAGGGGATCTCATTAAGCATGCAAAATTATTACAGGGTTTGATCGGTTGGATGCTGGGAGAATGTTTCCCTTGGCTGGGAAGTCTAGAACCAGGGGCCACAGCCTCAGGATAAAGGTTAGGCCATTCAGGACTGAGAGGAGAAGAAATTTCTTCACACAGAGGGTGGTGAATCTTTGGAATTCTCTACCCCAGAGGGCTGTGGAGGCTCAGTCGTTGCATATGTTCAAAACAGAAGTCGGTAGATTTCTGACTGGTAAGGGCATCAAGAGATATGGCGATAGGGCCGGTGAATGGAATTGAGGCAGGAGATCAGCCATGATCTCATAGAATCCCCTACACTTGCTTAAAAATCTGTTCCATTATCTCTTTTTTCCAGTTCTGACGAAAGGTTATCGACCTGAAACGTCAACTCTGTTTCTCTCTTCGCAGAAGCTGCCTGACCTGCTGAGTATCTCCAGCATTTTCTGTTTCAATTCAGATTTCCAGCTTCTGCAGTATTTTCTCAGTTCGCATTTCTTTCATTGTGCAAAACAAGGTTATCGCTCAATTAATGACGCTTTGAAAGCAACATAAAAGTTTAACAAAATAAATACCGCCCAACGTGGGAGTTCGAACCCACGACCCTGAGATTAAAAGTCTCATGTTCTACCGACTGAGCTAGCCGCGCCTGTTGAAACTGCATTTCATTGTCGCTGATTGCAGTCAGGTACCTGGTGGCTCCGGCCCGGTCACAACAGCATGTCTGAGCCGCATTTCTGCAAACTACGAAACAAGTTCTCCAGAAGCCCAAGGCGTATAAGGAACTCAAGCAGCAAAATCCCTTTCATTAACCACAGGGGTTCAGGCAATTTTCTGATCGCAAAACGCTTTCGTCCTTGTCAATATATCTTGTCTATTTCCCGGAGATTCCCGATTCTGTCTTTCTCTCTGGCTCTGTTTATTGTGTCTGTGGCCACCTGCGGGTTGATTTTGAAGGAATACCTGTGTTTGTGTCTGCTTGTTACGTTAAACAAATGAGGGCATGAGGCGCCTCTGTGCATGACACTGAGGAATCAGGAGAAGGCAGGAGGAATGAAACAGTGTTTGTGGAACGTGTGTATATAAAAACAGCGCCTTTTAGATTGTAGGACCTCGTGGCGCAACGGTAGCGCGTCTGACTCCAAATCAGGAGGCTGCGTGTTTAAATCACGTCGGGGTCACTGTTTTTCCGGGTAATTCCAGAATTATTGTTTTCTTTGCCGTTTCACAATAACCAGACACTTGCTCCAAACACTGTCTCACTCTTTCCCCAGTGTCAGGGAGAGAAGCGCCACAATTCCTCATTTATTTAATGTGACAAAACACAAGCACAGGTATTCGCTCAAAATCAACCTGCAGGTGGTCACACAGAATAAACAGAGCCAGAGAGACAGGCAGAATCGGGAAACACCGGCAAATAGACGAGAGATATTGACAAGGTGAGAAAGCGCTTTGCGATCAGAAAATTGCCTGAATCCCTGTGGTTAATGAAAGGGCTTTTGAAGCTTGATTTCCTTACACACCTTGGAATTCAGGTGAACCTGGTTCATGGGTTGCAGAACAAGTTAAACGCCTGGGTTAAACCAGAGGGAAGGAAATTCGACAGTTTAATGAGTTTGAAAGGAACATTTTTGACTTGTGCAGTTCGGTCAGAGAAATGCCAGTGAAAGGAAATCATTGCAGAAAGAGCGATTCTGTAGTGTCCCTTCTGTCTGAACAGTGCTTTCTCGATGCTCAATTCAGCAGAGGTTTCCGTAGTGTAGCGGTTATCACGTTCGCCTCACACGCGAAAGGTCCCCGGTTCGAGCCCGGGCGGAAACATTATCTTTCTGTGAAATAAATTTAACAGGTTTCTTGTGTCAGAAGCAACGAACAATTTAAAGCAGATTCCGAAAATGCACAGTGCGTAAATTCTGTTGGGTTTAAATCTTCGTCAATGAATAAACTTTCATAAATTTAAATTACACAACTTTCGACTGTCCCTTACTGTGAGCATTTATTTCATTCTGCAAAACAACGCTTTCGGTTAATGAATGTTGATTAAAACAATTAAACCACTAAACTACCAGAACACACATTAAAGAATTGATCACAATCGCTGATATTTCTTATCTTTTTTCTGGTGTTTTTTCAGCTCTTGGTCCTTTTCAGCTCCTGACTGCGGATATTCCTCTGATTAAACGTGAACAAACTGAAATATCTCGCAGCCCCGGCCTCGGTTAATACCAACAGATCTAAGCCGCATTTCAGGCCCGAAAACAAACCCATTAATTATTCGCTTCTCCCCAGCTCCAGAGCTCAGATTGATACTGCCCATCCCTGGAGCTGCAAGATAATAGGGACCCGGGACAAACCTCCCCATACACCGAGCACAAGCTCAGGAAAACCCCGGGGGAGATGATATCCCGGTCACTGAGCCTTCAACAGCATTGAACAAGCACCCGGACGGAAACGTTCTTCATGTGGAAGTGATGAGATGCAGAAATTAATGGAGCAAGTCAGGATGGCCGAGCGGTCTAAGGCGCTGCGTTCAGGTCGCAGTCTCCTTTGGAGGCTGTGGGTTCGAATCCCACTTCTGACAGTCTTTACTTTGAATTACCAAGCGGAACTCATTTATTTTCACACCACTGTCAAGCACTTTGGGACATCCCTTAAAAGTGGGATTCAGCAGTTCACCTGCTCCATTCACATAGAAACATAGAAGATAGGAGCAGGAGTAGGCCATTCGGCCCGTCGAGCCTGCTCCGCCATTTAATGAGATCATGGCTGATCATCCACATTCAGTACCCTGTCCCTGCTTTCTCCCCATATCCCGTTATCTCTTTAGCCTTAAGAAATATATCTAACTCCTTCTTGAATATATTTAATGAATTGGCCTCAACTGCCTTCTGTGGTACAGAATTCAACAGGTTCACCACTCTCTGGGTGAAGAAATTCCTCCTCATCTCAGCCCTAAGTGGCTTACCCCTTATCCTTAGACTGTGACCGCTGGTTCTGGATTCCCGCACCATCGGGATCATTCTTCCTGCATCTAGTGTGTCTAGTCCTGTTAGAATTTTGTAAGTTTCAATGAGATCCCCTCTCGTTCTTCTAAACTCTAGCGAATATAAGCCAAATCATCTCAATCTGTCTTCATACGTCATTCCTGCCATCCCATGTATCAGTCTGGTGAATCTTCGCTGCACTCCCTCCATGGCAAGAACATCCTTCCTCAGATAAGGTGACCAAAGCTGCACACAATACTCAAGGTATGGTCTCACCAAGGCCTTGTACAACTGCAGCAAGACATCCTTGCTCCTGTACTCGAAACCTCTCACTATAAAGGCCAACATTTGCCTTCTTAACCACCTGCTGCACCTGCATGCTTACCTTCAGCGATTGGTGTACACGGACACCCAGGTCTCATTGCAGTTCCCCTTTTCCCAATCTATTGACATTCTGATAATAAGCTGTCTTCCTGTTTTTGCCACCAAAGTTGATAACCTCACATTTATCCACATTATACTGCATCTGCCATGCTTCTGCTAAATCACCTAACCTGTCCATATCATACTGGAGTTTCTCTGCATCCTCCTCACAGCACACATGCCCACCCAGCTTTGTGTCGTCTGCAAACTTGGAGTTATTATATCTAGTTCAACCTTCTAGATCATTCATATATATTGTGAGTAGCTGGGGTCCTAGCACTTATCCCTGCCCTACCCCACGAGTAACTGCCTGCCACTTGGAAAAATACCCGTTTAGACATACTCTTTGCTTCCTGTCTGCCAACCAGTTCTCTATCCAAGTCAGTACCTTACCCCCGATCCCATGTGCTTTAACTTTGCACACCAATCTCTTATGTGGGACCTTATCGAAAGCCTTCTGAAAGTCCAAATACACCACATCCACTGTTTCTCCCTTATCTATTCTACCAGTTACATCCTCAAAAAATTTTAACATTTCCATCTGACCTGGTACTGAAAGTGGAGACGGTTCCACAGTGTAGCTGTTATCACGTTTGCGGAACCATTTGGTTGGAACTTGCTCCTTCTGCTTGTCCAGGGGCGAGATTGCTCTCCTGTGTGAGGAAATAACAACTAAGAACAAACGAATTAGGAGCTGGAGTAGCCCATATATTGTGTAAAATGAGATATGGGTAACAGTTAACAGTTAACATGCAAAGCACAAAACCTGCTGACAAGGGTGGTGCTGTTGCTGTTTGGTCAACCGACCGCTACCTAGCAGAAGCTGTACGCCAACTCTCCAACACCTCCTCCTACCTCCACCTGGACCATGACCCCACTACCGAATATCAAGTCACCATTTGCAAGACTGTCACTGACCTCGTATGAGAAGAGATTGAGTAATCTAGGACTGCAGTCTCTTGAATTCGAAAGAATGAGAGGGGATCTCATTAAGCATGCAAAATTATTACAGGGTTTGATCGGTTGGATGCTGGGAGAATGTTTCCCTTGGCTGGGAAGTCTAGAACCAGGGGCCACAGCCTCAGGATAAAGGTTAGGCCATTCAGGACTGAGAGGAGAAGAAATTTCTTCACACAGAGGGTGGTGAATCTTTGGAATTCTCTACCCCAGAGGGCTGTGGAGGCTCAGTCATTGCGTATGTTCAAAACAGAAGTCGGTAGATTTCTGACTGGTAAGGGCATCAAGAGATATGGCAATAGGGCCGGTGAATGGAATTGAGGCAGGAGATCAGCCATGAACTCATAGAATCCCCTACAGTTGCTTAAAAATCTGTTCCATTACCTCTTTTTTCCAGTTCTGACGAAAGGTTATCGACCTGAAACGTTAACTCTGTTTATCTCTTCGCAGAAGCTGCCTGACCTGCTGAGTATCTCCAGCATTTTCTGTTTCAATTCAGATTTCCAGCTTCTGCAGTATTTTCTCAGTTCGCATTTCTTTCATTGTGCAAAACAAGGTTATCGCTCAATTAATGACGCTTTGAAAGCAACATAAAAGTTTAACAAAATAAATACCGCCCAACGTGGGAGTTCGAACCCACGACCCTGAGATTAAAAGTCTCATGTTCTACCGACTGAGCTAGCCGCGCCTGTTGAAACTGCATTTCATTGTCGCTGATTGCAGTCAGGTACCTGGTGGCTCCGGCCCGGTCACAACAGCATGTTTGAGCCGCATTTCTGCAAACTACGAAACAAGTTCTCCAGAAGCCCAAGGCGTATAAGGAACTCAAGCAGCAATAATCCCTTTCATTAACCACAGGGGTTCAGGCAATTTTCTGATCGCAAAACGCTTTCGTCCTTGTCAATATATCTTGTCTATTTCCCGGAGATTCCCGATTCTGTCTTTCTCTCTGGCTCTGTTTATTGTGTCTGTGGCCACCTGCGGGTTGATTTTGAAGGAATACCTGTGTTTGTGTCTGCTTGTTACGTTAAACAAATGAGGGCATGAGACGCCTCTGTGCATGACACTGAGGAATCAGGAGAAGGTAGGAGGAATGAAACAGTGTTTGTGGAACGTGTGTATATAAAAACAGCGCGGTTTCGATTGTAGGACCTCATGGCGCAATGGTAGCGCGTCTGACTCAAGATCAGAAGGCTGCGTGTTCAAATCACGTCGGGGTCACTGTTTTTCCGGGTAATTCCAGAATTATTGTTTTCTTTGCCGTTTCACAATAACCAGTCACTTGCTCCAAACACTGTCTCCTCTTTCCCCAGTGTCAGGGAGAGAAGCGCCACAATTCCTCATTTATTTAATGTGACAAAACACAAGCACAGGTATTCGCTCAAAATCAACCTGCAGGTGGTCACACAGAATAAACAGAGCCAGAGAGACAGGCAGAATCGGGAAACACCGGCAAATAGACGAGAGATATTGACAAGGTGAGAAAGCGCTTTGCGATCAGAAAATTGCCTGTGTCCCTGTGGTTAATGAAAGGGCTTTTGAAGCTTGATTTCCTTACACACCTTGGAATTCAGGTGAATCTGGTTCATGGGTTGCAGAACAAGTTAAACGCCTGGGTTAAACCAGAGGGATGGAAATTCGACAGTTTAATGAGTTTGAAAGGAACATTTTTGACTTGTGCAGTTCGGTCAGAGAAATGCCAGTGAAAGGAAATCATTGCAGAAAGAGCCATTCTGTAGTGTCCCTTCTGTCTGAACAGTGCTTTCTCGATGCTCAATTCAGCAGAGGTTTCCGTAGTGTAGCGGTTATCACGTTCGCCTCACACGCGAAAGGTCCCCGGTTCGAGCCCGGGCGGAAACATTATCTTTCTGTGAAATAAATTTAACAGGTTTCTTGTGTCAGAAGCAACGAACAATTTAAAGCAGACTCCTAAAATACACAGTGCGTAAATTCTGTTGGGTTTAAATCTTCGTCAATGAATAAACTTTCACAAATTATTAAAGTTAAATTACACAACTTTCGACTGTCCCTTACTGTGAGCATTTATTTCATTCTGCAAAACAACGCTTTCGGTTAATGAATGTTGATTAAAACAATTAAACCACTAAACTACCAGAACACACATTAAAGAATTGATCACAATTGCTGATATTTCTTATCTTTTTTCTGGTGTTTTTTCAGCTCTTGGTCCTTTTCAGCTCCTGACTGCGGATATTCCTCTGATTAAACGTGAACAAACTGAAATATCTCGCAGCCCCGGCCTCGGTTAATACCAACAGATCTAAGCCGCATTTCAGGCCCGAAAACAAACCCATTAATTATTCGCTTCTCCCCAGCTCCAGAGCTCAGATTGATACTGCCCATCCCTGGAGCTGCAAGATAATAGGGACCCGGGACAAACCTCCCCATACACCGAGCACAAGCTCAGGAAAACCCCGGGGGAGATGATATCCCGGTCACTGAGCCTTCAACAGCATTGAACAAGCACCCGGACGGAAACGTTCTTCATGTGGAAGTGATGAGATGCAGAAATTAATGGAGCAAGTCAGGATGGCCGAGCGGTCTAAGGCGCTGCGTTCAGGTCGCAGTCTCCTTTGGAGGCTGTGGGTTCGAATCCCACTTCTGACAGTCTTTACTTTGAATTACCAAGCGGAACTCATTTATTTTCACACCACTGTCAAGCACTTTGGGACATCTCTTAAAAGTGGGATTCAGCAGTTCACCTGCTCCATTCACATAGAAACATAGAAGATAGGAGCAGGAGTAGGCCATTCGGCCCGTCGAGCCTGCTCCGCCATTTAATGAGATCATGGCTGATCATCCACATTCAGTACCCTGTCCCTGCTTTCTCCCCATATCCCGTTATCTCTTTAGCCTTAAGAAATATATCTAACTCCTTCTTGAATATATTTAATGAATTGGCCTCAACTGCCTTCTGTGGTACAGAATTCAACAGGTTCACCACTCTCTGGGTGAAGAAATTCCTCCTCATCTCAGCCCTAAGTGGCTTACCCCTTATCCTTAGACTGTGACCGCTGGTTCTGGATTCCCGCACCATCGGGATCATTCTTCCTGCATCTAGTGTGTCTAGTCCTGTTAGAATTTTGTAAGTTTCAATGAGATCCCCTCTCGTTCTTCTAAACTCTAGCGAATATAAGCCAAATCATCTCAATCTGTCTTCATACGTCATTCCTGCCATCCCATGTATCAGTCTGGTGAATCTTCGCTGCACTCCCTCCATGGCAAGAACATCCTTCCTCAGATAAGGTGACCAAAGCTGCACACAATACTCAAGGTATGGTCTCACCAAGGCCTTGTACAACTGCAGCAAGACATCCTTGCTCCTGTACTCGAAACCTCTCACTATAAAGGCCAACATTTGCCTTCTTAACCACCTGCTGCACCTGCATGCTTACCTTCAGCGATTGGTGTACACGGACACCCAGGTCTCATTGCAGTTCCCCTTTTCCCAATCTATTGACATTCTGATAATAAGCTGTCTTCCTGTTTTTGCCACCAAAGTTGATAACCTCACATTTATCCACATTATACTGCATCTGCCATGCTTCTGCTAAATCACCTAACCTGTCCATATCATACTGGAGTTTCTCTGCATCCTCCTCACAGCACACATGCCCACCCAGCTTTGTGTCGTCTGCAAACTTGGAGTTATTATATCTAGTTCAACCTTCTAGATCATTCATATATATTGTGAGTAGCTGGGGTCCTAGCACTTATCCCTGCCCTACCCCACGAGTAACTGCCTGCCACTTGGAAAAATACCCGTTTAGACATACTCTTTGCTTCCTGTCTGCCAACCAGTTCTCTATCCAAGTCAGTACCTTACCCCCGATCCCATGTGCTTTAACTTTGCACACCAATCTCTTATGTGGGACCTTATCGAAAGCCTTCTGAAAGTCCAAATACACCACATCCACTGTTTCTCCCTTATCTATTCTACCAGTTACATCCTCAAAAAATTTTAACATTTCCATCTGACCTGGTACTGAAAGTGGAGACGGTTCCACAGTGTAGCTGTTATCACGTTTGCGGAACCATTTGGTTGGAACTTGCTCCTTCTGCTTGTCCAGGGGCGAGATTGCTCTCCTGTGTGAGGAAATAACAACTAAGAACAAACGAATTAGGAGCTGGAGTAGCCCATATATTGTGTAAAATGAGATATGGGTAACAGTTAACAGTTAACATGCAAAGCACAAAACCTGCTGACAAGGGTGGTGCTGTTGCTGTTTGGTCAACCGACCGCTACCTAGCAGAAGCTGTACGCCAACTCTCCAACACCTCCTCCTACCTCCACCTGGACCATGACCCCACTACCGAATATCAAGTCACCATTTGCAAGACTGTCACTGACCTCGTATGAGAAGAGATTGAGTAATCTAGGACTGCAGTCTCTTGAATTCGAAAGAATGAGAGGGGATCTCATTAAGCATGCAAAATTATTACAGGGTTTGATCGGTTGGATGCTGGGAGAATGTTTCCCTTGGCTGGGAAGTCTAGAACCAGGGGCCACAGCCTCAGGATAAAGGTTAGGCCATTCAGGACTGAGAGGAGAAGAAATTTCTTCACACAGAGGGTGGTGAATCTTTGGAATTCTCTACCCCAGAGGGCTGTGGAGGCTCAGTCATTGCGTATGTTCAAAACAGAAGTCGGTAGATTTCTGACTGGTAAGGGCATCAAGAGATATGGCAATAGGGCCGGTGAATGGAATTGAGGCAGGAGATCAGCCATGAACTCATAGAATCCCCTACAGTTGCTTAAAAATCTGTTCCATTACCTCTTTTTTCCAGTTCTGACGAAAGGTTATCGACCTGAAACGTTAACTCTGTTTATCTCTTCGCAGAAGCTGCCTGACCTGCTGAGTATCTCCAGCATTTTCTGTTTCAATTCAGATTTCCAGCTTCTGCAGTATTTTCTCAGTTCGCATTTCTTTCATTGTGCAAAACAAGGTTATCGCTCAATTAATGACGCTTTGAAAGCAACATAAAAGTTTAACAAAATAAATACCGCCCAACGTGGGAGTTCGAACCCACGACCCTGAGATTAAAAGTCTCATGTTCTACCGACTGAGCTAGCCGCGCCTGTTGAAACTGCATTTCATTGTCGCTGATTGCAGTCAGGTACCTGGTGGCTCCGGCCCGGTCACAACAGCATGTTTGAGCCGCATTTCTGCAAACTACGAAACAAGTTCTCCAGAAGCCCAAGGCGTATAAGGAACTCAAGCAGCAATAATCCCTTTCATTAACCACAGGGGTTCAGGCAATTTTCTGATCGCAAAACGCTTTCGTCCTTGTCAATATATCTTGTCTATTTCCCGGAGATTCCCGATTCTGTCTTTCTCTCTGGCTCTGTTTATTGTGTCTGTGGCCACCTGCGGGTTGATTTTGAAGGAATACCTGTGTTTGTGTCTGCTTGTTACGTTAAACAAATGAGGGCATGAGACGCCTCTGTGCATGACACTGAGGAATCAGGAGAAGGTAGGAGGAATGAAACAGTGTTTGTGGAACGTGTGTATATAAAAACAGCGCGGTTTCGATTGTAGGACCTCATGGCGCAATGGTAGCGCGTCTGACTCAAGATCAGAAGGCTGCGTGTTCAAATCACGTCGGGGTCACTGTTTTTCCGGGTAATTCCAGAATTATTGTTTTCTTTGCCGTTTCACAATAACCAGTCACTTGCTCCAAACACTGTCTCCTCTTTCCCCAGTGTCAGGGAGAGAAGCGCCACAATTCCTCATTTATTTAATGTGACAAAACACAAGCACAGGTATTCGCTCAAAATCAACCTGCAGGTGGTCACACAGAATAAACAGAGCCAGAGAGACAGGCAGAATCGGGAAACACCGGCAAATAGACGAGAGATATTGACAAGGTGAGAAAGCGCTTTGCGATCAGAAAATTGCCTGTGTCCCTGTGGTTAATGAAAGGGCTTTTGAAGCTTGATTTCCTTACACACCTTGGAATTCAGGTGAACCTGGTTCATGGGTTGCAGAACAAGTTAAACGCCTGGGTTAAACCAGAGGGATGGAAATTCGACAGTTTAATGAGTTTGAAAGGAACATTTTTGACTTGTGCAGTTCGGTCAGAGAAATGCCAGTGAAAGGAAATCATTGCAGAAAGAGCGATTCTGTAGTGTCCCTTCTGTCTGAACAGTGCTTTCTCGATGCTTAATTCAGCAGAGGTTTCCGTAGTGTAGCGGTTATCACGTTCGCCTCACACGCGAAAGGTCCCCGGTTCGAGCCCGGGCGGAAACATTATCTTTCTGTGAAATAAATTTAACAGGTTTCTTGTGTCAGAAGCAACGAACAATTTAAAGCAGACTCCTAAAATACACAGTGCGTAAATTCTGTTGGGTTTAAATCTTCGTCAATGAATAAACTTTCACAAATTATTAAAGTTAAATTACACAACTTTCGACTGTCCCTTACTGTGAGCATTTATTTCATTCTGCAAAACAACGCTTTCGGTTAATGAATGTTGATTAAAACAATTAAACCACTAAACTACCAGAACACACATTAAAGAATTGATCACAATTGCTGATATTTCTTATCTTTTTTCTGGTGTTTTTTCAGCTCTTGGTCCTTTTCAGCTCCTGACTGCGGATATTCCTCTGATTAAACGTGAACAAACTGAAATATCTCGCAGCCCCGGCCTCGGTTAATACCAACAGATCTAAGCCGCATTTCAGGCCCGAAAACAAACCCATTAATTATTCGCTTCTCCCCAGCTCCAGAGCTCAGATTGATACTGCCCATCCCTGGAGCTGCAAGATAATAGGGACCCGGGACAAACCTCCCCATACACCGAGCACAAGCTCAGGAAAACCCCGGGGGAGATGATATCCCGGTCACTGAGCCTTCAACAGCATTGAACAAGCACCCGGACGGAAACGTTCTTCATGTGGAAGTGATGAGATGCAGAAATTAATGGAGCAAGTCAGGATGGCCGAGCGGTCTAAGGCGCTGCGTTCAGGTCGCAGTCTCCTTTGGAGGCTGTGGGTTCGAATCCCACTTCTGACAGTCTTTACTTTGAATTACCAAGCGGAACTCATTTATTTTCACACCACTGTCAAGCACTTTGGGACATCCCTTAAAAGTGGGATTCAGCAGTTCACCTGCTCCATTCACATAGAAACATAGAAGATAGGAGCAGGAGTAGGCTATTCGGCCCGTCGAGCCTGCTCCGCCATTTAATGAGATCATGGCTGATCATCCACATTCAGTACCCTGTCCCTGCTTTCTCCCCATATCCCGTTATCTCTTTAGCCTTAAGAAATATATCTAACTCCTTCTTGAATATATTTAATGAATTGGCCTCAACTGCCTTCTGTGGTACAGAATTCAACAGGTTCACCACTCTCTGGGTGAAGAAATTCCTCCTCATCTCAGCCCTAAGTGGCTTACCCCTTATCCTTAGACTGTGACCCCTGGTTCTGGATTCCCGCACCATCGGGATCATTCTTCCTGCATCTAGTGTGTCTAGTCCTGTTAGAATTTTGTAAGTTTCAATGAGATCCCCTCTCGTTCTTCTAAACTCTAGCGAATATAAGCCAAATCATCTCAATCTGTCTTCATACGTCATTCCTGCCATCCCATGTATCAGTCTGGTGAATCTTCGCTGCACTCCCTCCATGGCAAGAACATCCTTCCTCAGATAAGGTGACCAAAGCTGCGCACAATACTCAAGGTATGGTCTCACCAAGGCCTTGTACAACTGCAGCAAGACATCCTTGCTCCTGTACTCGAAACCTCTCACTATAAAGGCCAACATTTGCCTTCTTAACCACCTGCTGCACCTGCATGCTTACCTTCAGCGATTGGTGTACACGGACACCCAGGTCTCATTGCAGTTCCCCTTTTCCCAATCTATTGACATTCTGATAATAAGCTGTCTTCCTGTTTTTGCCACCAAAGTTGATAACCTCACATTTATCCACATTATACTGCATCTGCCATGCTTCTGCTAAATCACCTAACCTGTCCATATCATACTGGAGTTTCTCTGCATCCTCCTCACAGCACACATGCCCACCCAGCTTTGTGTCGTCTGCAAACTTGGAGTTATTATATCTAGTTCAACCTTCTAGATCATTCATATATATTGTGAGTAGCTGGGGTCCTAGCACTTATCCCTGCCCTACCCCACGAGTAACTGCCTGCCACTTGGAAAAATACCCGTTTAGACATACTCTTTGCTTCCTGTCTGCCAACCAGTTCTCTATCCAAGTCAGTACCTTACCCCCGATCCCATGTGCTTTAACTTTGCACACCAATCTCTTATGTGGGACCTTATCGAAAGCCTTCTGAAAGTCCAAATACACCACATCCACTGTTTCTCCCTTATCTATTCTACCAGTTACATCCTCAAAAAATTTTAACATTTCCATCTGACCTGGTACTGAAAGTGGAGACGGTTCCACAGTGTAGCTGTTATCACGTTTGCGGAACCATTTGGTTGGAACTTGCTCCTTCTGCTTGTCCAGGGGCGAGATTGCTCTCCTGTGTGAGGAAATAACAACTAAGAACAAACGAATTAGGAGCTGGAGTAGCCCATATATTGTGTAAAATGAGATATGGGTAACAGTTAACAGTTAACATGCAAAGCACAAAACCTGCTGACAAGGGTGGTGCTGTTGCTGTTTGGTCAACCGACCGCTACCTAGCAGAAGCTGTACGCCAACTCTCCAACACCTCTTCCTACCTCCACCTGGACCATGACCCCACTACCGAATATCAAGTCACCATTTGCAAGACTGTCACTGACCTCGTATGAGAAGAGATTGAGTAAACTAGGACTGCAGTCTCTTGAATTCGGAAGAATGAGAGGGGATCTCATTAAGCATGCAAAATTATTACAGGGTTTGATCGGTTGGATGCTGGGAGAATGTTTCCCTTGGCTGGGAAGTCTAGAACCAGGGGCCACAGCCTCAGGATAAAGGTTAGGCCATTCAGGACTGAGAGGAGAAGAAATTTCTTCACACAGAGGGTGGTGAATCTTTGGAATTCTCTACCCCAGAGGGCTGTGGAGGCTCAGTCATTGCGTATGTTCAAAACAGAAGTCGGTAGATTTCTGACTGGTAAGGGCATCAAGAGATATGGCAATAGGGCCGGTGAATGGAATTGAGGCAGGAGATCAGCCATGAACTCATAGAATCCCCTACAGTTGCTTAAAAATCTGTTCCATTACCTCTTTTTTCCAGTTCTGACGAAAGGTTATCGACCTGAAACGTTAACTCTGTTTATCTCTTCGCAGAAGCTGCCTGACCTGCTGAGTATCTCCAGTATTTTCTGTTTCAATTCAGATTTCCAGCTTCTGCAGTATTTTCTCAGTTCGCATTTCTTTCATTGTGCAAAACAAGGTTATCGCTCAATTAATGACGCTTTGAAAGCAACATAAAAGTTTAACAAAATAAATACCGCTCAACCTGGGAGCTCGAACCCACGACCCTGAAATTAAGAGTCTCATGCTTTACAGACTGAGCTAGCCGGGCCTGTTAAAACTCCATTTCATTGTCGCTGATTGCAGTCAGGTACCTGGTGGCTCCGGCCCGGTCACAACAGCATGTCTGAGCCGCATTTCTGCAAACTACGAAACAAGTTCTCCAGAAGCCCAAGGCGTATAAGGAACTCAAGCAGCAATAATCCCTTTCATTAACCACAGGGGTTCAGGCAATTTTCTGATCGCAAAACGCTTTAGTCCTTGTCAATATATCTTGTCTATTTCCCGGAGATTCCCGATTCTGTCTTTCTCTCTGGCTCTGTTTATTGTGTCTGTGGCCACCTGCGGGTTGATTTTGAAGGAATACCTGTGTTTGTGTCTGCTTGTTACGTTAAACAAATGAGGGCATCAGGCGCCTCTGTGCATGACACTGAGGAATCAGCAGAAGGCAGGAGGAATGAAACAGTGTTTGTGGAACGTGTGTATATAAAAACAGCGCGGTTTAGATTGTAGGACCTCGTGGCGCAACGGTAGCGCGTCTGACTCCAGATCAGAAGGCTGCGTGTTCAAATCACGTCGGGGTCACTGTTTTTCCGGGTAATTCCAGAATTATTGTTTTCTTTGCCGTTTCACAATAACCAGACACTTGCTCCAAACACTGTCTCACTCTTTCCCCAGTGTCAGGGAGAGAAGCGCCACAATTCCTCATTTATTTAATGTGACAAAACACAAGCACAGGTATTCGCTCAAAATCAACCTGCAGGTGGTCACACAGAATAAACAGAGCCAGAGAGACAGGCAGAATCGGGAAACACCGGCAAATAGACGAGAGCTATTGACAAGGTGAGAAAGCGCTTTGCGATCAGAAAATTGCCTGAATCTCTGTAGTTAATGAAAGGGCTTTTGATGCTTGATTTCCTTACACAACTTGGAATTCAGGTGAACCTGGTTCATGGGTTGCAGAACAAGTTAAACGCCTGGGTTAAACCAGAGGGAAGGAAATTCGACAGTTTAATGAGTTTGAAAGGAACATTTTTGACTTGTGCAGTTCGGTCAGTGAAAGGAAATCATTGCAGAAAGAGCGATTCTGTAGTGTCCCTTCTGTCTGAACAGTGCTTTCTCGATGCTTAATTCAGCAGAGGTTTCCGTAGTGTAGCGGTTATCACGTTCGCCTCACACGCGAAAGGTCCCCGGTTCGAGCCCGGGCGGAAACATTATTTTTCTGTGAAATAAATTTAACAGGTTTCTTGTGTCAGAAGCAACGAACAATTTAAAGCAGACTCCTAAAATACACAGTGCGTAAATTCTGATAGGGTATAAATCTTCGTCAATGAATAAACTTTCACAAATTATTAAAGTTAAATTACTCAAATTTCGACTGTCCCTTACTGTGAGCATTTATTTCATTCTGCAAAACAACGCTTTCGGTTAATGAATGTTGATTAAAACAATTAAACCACTAAACTACCAGAACACACATTAAAGAGTTGATCACAATTGCTGATATTTCTTATCTTTTTTCTGGTGTTTTTTCAGCTCTTGGTCCTTTTCAGCTCCTGACTGCGGATATTCCTCTGATTAAACGTGAACAAACTGAAATATCTCGCAGCCCCGGCCTCGGTTAATACCAACAGATCGAAGCCGCATTTCAGGCCCGAAAACAAACCCATTAATTATTCGCTTCTCCCCAGCTCCAGAGCTCAGATTGATACTGCCCATCCCTGGAGCTGCAAGATAATAGGGACCCGGGACAAACCTCCCCATACACCGAGCACAAGCTCAGGAAAACCCCGGGGGAGATGATATCCCGGTCACTGAGCCTTCAACAGCATTAAACAAGCACCCGGTTGGAAACGTTCTTCATGTGGAAGTGATGAGATGCAGGAACTAATGAAGCAAGTCAGGATGGCCGAGCGGTCTAAGGCGCTGCGTTCAGGTCGCAATCTCCTCTGGCGGCGTGGGTTCGAATCCCACTTCTGACAGTCTTTACTTTGAATTACCAAGCGGAACTCATTTATTTTCACACCACTGTCAAGCACTTTGGGACATCCCTTAAAAGTGGGATTCAGCAGTTCAACTGCTCCATTCACATATGAAACATAGAAGATAGGAGCAGGAGTAGGCCATTCGGCCCGTCGAGCCTGCTCCGCCATTTAATGAGATCATGGCTGATCATCCACATTCAGTACCCTGTCCCTGCTTTCTCCCCATATCCCGTTATCTCTTTAGCCTTAAGAAATATATCTAACTCCTTCTTGAATATATTTAATGAATTGGCCTCAACTGCCTTCTGTGGTACAGAATTCAACAGGTTCACCACTCTCTGGGTGAAGAAATTCCTCCTCATCTCAGCCCTAAGCGGCTTACCCCTTATCCTTAGACTGTGACCGCTGGTTCTGGATTCCCGCACCATCGGGATCATTCTTCCTGCATCTAGTGTGTCTAGTCCTGTAGGAATTTTTTAAGTTTCAATGAGATCCCCTCTCGTTCTTCTAAACTCCAGCGAATATAAGCCAAATCATCTCAATCTGTCTTCATACGTCATTCCTGCCATCCCATGTATCAGTCTGGTGAATCTTCGCTGCACTCCCTCCATGGCAAGAACATCCTTCCTCAGATAAGGTGACCAAAGCTGCACACAATACTCAAGGTATGGTCTCACCAAGGCCTTGTACAACTGCAGCAAGACATCCTTGCTCCTGTACTCGAAACCTCTCACTATAAAGGCCAACATTTGCCTTCTTAACCACCTGCTGCACCTGCATGCTTACCTTCAGCGATTGGAGTACACGGACACCCAGGTCTCATTGCAGTTCCCCTTTTCCCAATCTATTGACATTCTGATAATAAGCTGTCTTCCTGTTTTTGCCACCAAAGTTGATAACCTCACATTTATCCACATTACACTGCATCTGCCATGCTTCTGCTAAATCACCTAACCTGTCCATATCATACTGGAGTTTCTCTGCATCCTCCTCACAGCACACATGCCCACCCAGCTTTGTGTCGTCTGCAAACTTGGAGTTATTATATCAATTTCAACCTTCTAGATCATTAATATATATTGTGAGTAGCTGGGGTCCTAGCACTTATCCCTGCCTACCCCACGAGTAACTGCCTGCCACTTGGAAAAATACCCGTTTAGACATACTCTTTGCTTCCTGTCTGCCAACCAGTTCTCTATCCAAGTCAGTACCTTACCCCCGATCCCATGTGCTTTAACTTTGCACACCAATCTCTTATGTGGGACCTTATCGAAAGCCTTCTGAATGTCCAAATACACCACATCCACTGGTTCTCCCTTATCTATTCTACCAGTTACATCCTCAAAAAATTTTAACATTTCCATCTGACCTGGTACTGAAAGTGGAGACGGTTCCACAGTGTAGCTGTTATCACGTTTGCGGAACCATTTGGTTGGAACTTGCTCCTTCTGCTTGTCCAGGGGCGAGATTGCTCTCCTGTGTGAGGAAATAACAACTAAGAACAAACGAATTAGGAGCTGGAGTAGCCCATATATTGTGTAAAATGAGATATGGGTAACAGTTAACAGTTAACATGCAAAGCACAAAACCTGCTGACAAGGGTGGTGCTGTTGCTGTTTGGTGAACCGACCGCTACCTAGCAGAAGCTGTACGCCAACTCTCCAACACCTCCTCCTACCTCCACCTGGACCATGACCCCACTACCGAATATCAAGTCACCATTTGCAAGACTGTCACTGACCTCGTATGAGAAGAGATTCAGTAAACTAGGACTGCAGTCTCTTGAATTCGGAAGAATGAGAGGGGATCTCATTAAGCATGCAAAATTATTACAGGGTTTGATCGGTTGGATGCTGGGAGAATGTTTCCCTTGGCTGGGAAGTCTAGAACCAGGGGCCACAGCCTCAGGATAAAGGTTAGGCCATTCAGGACTGAGAGGAGAAGAAATTTCTTCACACAGAGGGTGGTGAATCTTTGGAATTCTCTACCCCAGTGGGCTGTGGAGGCTCAGTCATTGCGTATGTTCAAAACAGAAGTCGGTAGATTTCTGACTGGTAAGGGCATCAAGAGATACGGCAATAGGGCCGGTGAATGGAATTGAGGCAGGAGATCAGCCATGATCTCATAGAATCCCCTACAGTTGCTTAAAAATCTGTTCCATTACCTCTTTTTTCCAGTTCTGACGAAAGGTTATCGACCTGAAACGTTAACTCTGTTTATCTCTTCGCAGAAGCTGCCTGACCTGCTGAGTATCTCCAGCATTTTCTGTTTCAATTCAGATTTCCAGCTTGAGTTATCGCTCAATTAATGACGCTTTGAAAGCAACATAAAAGTTTAACAAAATAAATACCGCTCAACCTGGGAGCTCGAACCCACGACCCTGAGATTAAGAGTCTCATGCTTTACCGACTGAGCTAGCCGGGCCTGTTAAAACTCCATTTCATTGTCGCTGATTGCAGTCAGGTACCTGGTGGCTCCGGCCCGGTCACAACAGCATGTCTGAGCCGCATTTCTGCAAACTACGAAACAAGTTCTCCAGAAGCCCAAGGCGTATAAGGAACTCAAGCAGCAATAATCCCTTTCATTAACCACAGGGGTTCAGGCAATTTTCTGATCGCAAAACGCTTTAGTCCTTGTCAATATATCTTGTCTATTTCCCGGAGATTCCCGATTCTGTCTTTCTCTCTGGCTCTGTTTATTGTGTCTGTGGCCACCTGCGGGTTGATTTTGAAGGAATACCTGTGTTTGTGTCTGCTTGTTACGTTAAACAAATGAGGTCATGAGGCGCCTCTGTGCATGACACTGAGGAATCAGGAGAAGGCAGGAGGAATGAAACAGTGTTTGTGGAACGTGTGTATATAAAAACAGCGCGGTTTAGATTGTAGGACCTCGTGGCGCAACGGTAGTGCGTCTGACTCCAGATCAGAAGGCTGCGTGTTCAAATCTGGTCGGGGTCACTGTTTTTCCGGGTAATTCCAGAATTATTGTTTTCTTTGCCGTTTCACAATAACCAGACACTTGCTCCAAACACTGTCTCACTCTTTCCCCAGTGTCAGGGAGAGAAGCGCCACAATTCCTCATTTATTTAATGTGACAAAACACAAGCACAGGTATTCGCTCAAAATCAACCTGCAGGTGGTCACACAGAATAAACAGAGCCAGAGAGACGGGCAGAATCGGGAAACACCGGCAAATAGACGAGAGATATTGACAAGGTGAGAAAGCGCTTTGCGATCAGAAAATTGCCTGAATCCCTGTGGTTAATGAAAGGGCTTTTGATGCTTGATTTCCTTACACACCTTGGAATTCAGGTGAACCTGGTTCATGGGTTGCAGAACAAGTTAAACGCCTGGGTTAAACCAGAGGGAAGGAAATTCGACAGTTTAATGAGTTTGAAAGGAACATTTTTGACTTGTGCAGTTCGGTCAGAGAAATGCCAGTGAAAGGAAATCATTGCAGAAAGAGCGATTCTGTAGTGTCCCTTCTGTCTGAACAGTGCTTTCTCGATGCTCAATTCAGCAGAGGTTTCCGTAGTGTAGTTTCTCAGCATCCTCCTCACAGCACACATGCCCACCCAGCTTTGTGTCGTCTGCAGACTTGGAGTTATTATATCAATTTCAACCTTCTAGATCATTAATATATATTGTGAGTAGCTGGGGTCCTAGCACTTATCCCTGCCTACCCCACGAGTAACTGCCTGCCACTTGGAAAAATACCCGTTTAGACATACTCTTTGCTTCCTGTCTGCCAACCAGTTCTCTATCCAAGTCAGTACCTTACCCCCGATCCCATGTGCTTTAACTTTGCACACCAATCTCTTATGTGGGACCTTATCGAAAGCCTTCTGAAAGTCCAAATACACCACATCCACTGGTTCTCCCTTATCTATTCTACCAGTTACATCCTCAAAAAATTTTAACATTTCCATCTGACCTGGTACTGAAAGTGGAGACGGTTCCACAGTGTAGCTGTTATCACGTTTGCGGAACCATTTGGTTGGAACTTGCTCCTTCTGTTTGTCCAGGGGCGAGATTGCTCTCCTGTGTGAGGAAATAACAACTAAGAACAAACGAATTAGGAGCTGGAGTAGCCCATATATTGTGTAAAATGAGATATGGGTAACAGTTAACAGTTAACATGCAAAGCACAAAACCTGCTGACAAGGGTGGTGCTGTTGCTGTTTGGTGAACCGACCGCTACCTAGCAGAAGCTGTACGCCAACTCTCCAACACCTCCTCCTACCTCCACCTGGACCATGACCCCACTACCGAATATCAAGTCACCATTTGCAAGACTGTCACTGACCTCGTATGAGAAGAGATTGAGTAAACTAGGACTGCAGTCTCTTGAATTCGGAAGAATGAGAGGGGATCTCATTAAGCATGCTAAATTATTACAGGGTTTGATCGGTTGGATGCTGGGAGAATGTTTCCCTTGGCTGGGAAGTCTAGAACCAGGGGCCACAGCCTCAGGATAAAGGTTAGGCCATTCAGGACTGAGAGGAGAAGAAATTTCTTCACACAGAGGGTGGTGAATCTTTGGAATTCTCTACCCCAGAGGGCAGTGGAGGCTCAGTCATTGCGTATGTTCAAAACAGAAGTCGGTAGATTTCTGACTGGTAAGGGCATCAAGAGATACGGCAATAGGGCCGGTGAATGGAATTGAGGCAGGAGATCAGCCATGATCTCATAGAATCCCCTACAGTTGCTTAAAAATCTGTTCCATTACCTCTTTTTTCCAGTTCTGACGAAAGGTTATCGACCTGAAACGTTAACTCTGTTTATCTCTTCGCAGAAGCTGCCTGACCTGCTGAGTATCTCCAGCATTTTCTGTTTCAATTCAGATTTCCAGCTTCTGCAGTATTTTCTCAGTTCGCATTTCTTTCATTGTGCAAAACAAGGTTATCGCTCAATTAATGACGCTTTGAAAGCAACATAAAAGTTTAACAAAATAAATACCGCTTAACCTGGGAGCTCGAACCCACGACCCTGAAATTAAGAGTCTCATGCTTTACCGACTGAGCTAGCCGGGCCTGTTAAAACTGCATTTCATTGTCGCTGATTGCAGTCAGGTACCTGGTGGCTCCGGCCCGGTCACAACAGCATGTCTGAGCCGCATTTCTGCAAACTACGAAACAAGTTCTCCAGAAGCCCAAGGCGTATAAGGAACTCAAGCAGCAATAATCCCTTTCATTAACCACAGGGGTTCAGGCAATTTTCTGATCGCAAAACGCTTTATTCCTTGTCAATATATCTTGTCTATTTCCCGGAGATTCCCGATTCTGTCTTTCTCTCTGGCTCTGTTTATTGTGTCTGTGGCCACCTGCGGGTTGATTTTGAAGGAATACCTGTGTTTGTGTCTGCTTGTTACGTTAAACAAATGAGGGCATCAGGCGCCTCTGTGCATGACACTGAGGAATCAGCAGAAGGCAGGAGGAATGAAACAGTGTTTGTGGAACGTGTGTATATAAAAACAGCGCGGTTTAGATTGTAGGACCTCGTGGCGCAACGGTAGCGCGTCTGACTCTAGATCAGAAGGCTGCGTGTTCAAATCACGTCGGGGTCACTGTTTTTCCGGGTAATTCCAGAATTATTGTTTTCTTTGCCGTTTCACAATAACCAGACACTTGCTCCAAACACTGTCTCACTCTTTCCCCAGTGTCAGGGAGAGAAGCGCCACAATTCCTCATTTATTTAATGTGACAAAACACAAGCACAGGTATTCGCTCAAAATCAACCTGCAGGTGGTCACACAGAATAAACAGAGCCAGAGAGACAGGCAGAATCGGGAAACACCGGCAAATAGACGAGAGCTATTGACAAGGTGAGAAAGCGCTTTGCGATCAGAAAATTGCCTGAATCTCTGTAGTTAATGAAAGGGCTTTTGATGCTTGATTTCCTTACACAACTTGGAATTCAGGTGAACCTGGTTCATGGGTTGCAGAACAAGTTAAACGCCTGGGTTAAACCAGAGGGAAGGAAATTCGACAGTTTAATGAGTTTGAAAGGAACATTTTTGACTTGTGCAGTTCGGTCAGTGAAAGGAAATCATTGCAGAAAGAGCGATTCTGTAGTGTCCCTTCTGTCTGAACAGTGCTTTCTCGATGCTCAATTCAGCAGAGGTTTCCGTAGTGTAGCGGTTATCACGTTCGCCTCACACGCGAAAGGTCCCCGGTTCGAGCCCGGGCGGAAACATTATTTTTCTGTGAAATAAATTTAACAGGTTTCTTGTGTCAGAAGCAACGAACAATTTAAAGCAGACTCCTAAAATACACAGTGCGTAAATTCTGATAGGGTATAAATCTTCGTCAATGAATAAACTTTCACAAATTATTAAAGTTAAATTACTCAAATTTCGACTGTCCCTTACTGTGAGCATTTATTTCATTCTGCAAAACAACGCTTTCGGTTAATGAATGTTGATTAAAACAATTAAACCACTAAACTACCAGAACACACATTAAAGAGTTGATCACAATTGCTGATATTTCTTATCTTTTTTCTGGTGTTTTTTCAGCTCTTGGTCCTTTTCAGCTCCTGACTGCGGATATTCCTCTGATTAAACGTGAACAAACTGAAATATCTCGCAGCCCCGGCCTCGGTTAATACCAACAGATCGAAGCCGCATTTCAGGCCCGAAAACAAACCCATTAATTATTCGCTTCTCCCCAGCTCCAGAGCTCAGATTGATACTGCCCATCCCTGGAGCTGCAAGATAATAGGGACCCGGGACAAACCTCCCCATACACCGAGCACAAGCTCAGGAAAACCCCGGGGGAGATGATATCCCGGTCACTGAGCCTTCAACAGCATTAAACAAGCACCCGGTTGGAAACGTTCTTCATGTGGAAGTGATGAGATGCAGAAACTAATGAAGCAAGTCAGGATGGCCGAGCGGTCTAAGGCGCTGCGTTCAGGTCGCAATCTCCTCTGGCGGCGTGGGTTCGAATCCCACTTCTGACAGTCTTTACTTTGAATTACCAAGCGGAACTCATTTATTTTCACACCACTGTCAAGCACTTTGGGACATCCCTTAAAAGTGGGATTCAGCAGTTCAACTGCTCCATTCACATATGAAACATAGAAGATAGGAGCAGGAGTAGGCCATTCGGCCCGTCGAGCCTGCTCCGCCATTTAATGAGATCATGGCTGATCATCCACATTCAGTACCCTGTCCCTGCTTTCTCCCCATATCCCGTTATCTCTTTAGCCTTAAGAAATATATCTAACTCCTTCTTGAATATATTTAATGAATTGGCCTCAACTGCCTTCTGTGGTACAGAATTCAACAGGTTCACCACTCTCTGGGTGAAGAAATTCCTCCTCATCTCAGCCCTAAGCGGCTTACCCCTTATCCTTAGACTGTGACCGCTGGTTCTGGATTCCCGCACCATCGGGATCATTCTTCCTGCATCTAGTGTGTCTAGTCCTGTAGGAATTTTTTAAGTTTCAATGAGATCCCCTCTCGTTCTTCTAAACTCCAGCGAATATAAGCCAAATCATCTCAATCTGTCTTCATACGTCATTCCTGCCATCCCATGTATCAGTCTGGTGAATCTTCGCTGCACTCCCTCCATGGCAAGAACATCCTTCCTCAGATAAGGTGACCAAAGCTGCACACAATACTCAAGGTATGGTCTCACCAAGGCCTTGTACAACTGCAGCAAGACATCCTTGCTCCTGTACTCGAAACCTCTCACTATAAAGGCCAACATTTGCCTTCTTAACCACCTGCTGCACCTGCATGCTTACCTTCAGCGATTGGAGTACACGGACACCCAGGTCTCATTGCAGTTCCCCTTTTCCCAATCTATTGACATTCTGATAATAAGCTGTCTTCCTGTTTTTGCCACCAAAGTTGATAACCTCACATTTATCCACATTACACTGCATCTGCCATGCTTCTGCTAAATCACCTAACCTGTCCATATCATACTGGAGTTTCTCTGCATCCTCCTCACAGCACACATGCCCACCCAGCTTTGTGTCGTCTGCAAACTTGGAGTTATTATATCAATTTCAACCTTCTAGATCATTAATATATATTGTGAGTAGCTGGGGTCCTAGCACTTATCCCTGCCTACCCCACGAGTAACTGCCTGCCACTTGGAAAAATACCCGTTTAGACATACTCTTTGCTTCCTGTCTGCCAACCAGTTCTCTATCCAAGTCAGTACCTTACCCCCGATCCCATGTGCTTTAACTTTGCACACCAATCTCTTATGTGGGACCTTATCGAAAGCCTTCTGAAAGTCCAAATACACCACATCCACTGGTTCTCCCTTATCTATTCTACCAGTTACATCCTCGAAAAATTTTAACATTTCCATCTGACCTGGTACTGAAAGTGGAGACGGTTCCACAGTGTAGCTGTTATCACGTTTGCGGAACCATTTGGTTGGAACTTGCTCCTTCTGCTTGTCCAGGGGCGAGATTGCTCTCCTGTGTGAGGAAATAACAACTAAGAACAAACGAATTAGGAGCTGGAGTAGCCCATATATTGTGTAAAATGAGATATGGGTAACAGTTAACAGTTAACATGCAAAGCACAAAACCTGCTGACAAGGGTGGTGCTGTTGCTGTTTGGTGAACCGACCGCTACCTAGCAGAAGCTGTACGCCAACTCTCCAACACCTCCTCCTACCTCCACCTGGACCATGACCCCACTACCGAATATCAAGTCACCATTTGCAAGACTGTCACTGACCTCGTATGAGAAGAGATTCAGTAAACTAGGACTGCAGTCTCTTGAATTCGGAAGAATGAGAGGGGATCTCATTAAGCATGCAAAATTATTACAGGGTTTGATCGGTTGGATGCTGGGAGAATGTTTCCCTTGGCTGGGAAGTCTAGAACCAGGGGCCACAGCCTCAGGATAAAGGTTAGGCCATTCAGGACTGAGAGGAGAAGAAATTTCTTCACACAGAGGGTGGTGAATCTTTGGAATTCTCTACCCCAGTGGGCTGTGGAGGCTCAGTCATTGCGTATGTTCAAAACAGAAGTCGGTAGATTTCTGACTGGTAAGGGCATCAAGAGATACGGCAATAGGGCCGGTGAATGGAATTGAGGCAGGAGATCAGCCATGATCTCATAGAATCCCCTACAGTTGCTTAAAAATCTGTTCCATTACCTCTTTTTTCCAGTTCTGACGAAAGGTTATCGACCTGAAACGTTAACTCTGTTTATCTCTTCGCAGAAGCTGCCTGACCTGCTGAGTATCTCCAGCATTTTCTGTTTCAATTCAGATTTCCAGCTTGAGTTATCGCTCAATTAATGACGCTTTGAAAGCAACATAAAAGTTTAACAAAATAAATACCGCTCAACCTGGGAGCTCGAACCCACGACCCTGAGATTAAGAGTCTCATGCTTTACCGACTGAGCTATCCGGGCCTGTTAAAACTGCATTTCATTGTCGCTGATTGCAGTCAGGTACCTGGTGGCTCCGGCCCGGTCACAACAGCATGTCTGAGCCGCATTTCTGCAAACTACGAAACAAGTTCTCCAGAAGCCCAAGGCGTATAAGGAACTCAAGCAGCAATAATCCCTTTCATTAACCACAGGGGTTCAGGCAATTTTCTGATCGCAAAACGCTTTAGTCCTTGTCAATATATCTTGTCTATTTCCCGGAGATTCCCGATTCTGTCTTTCTCTCTGGCTCTGTTTATTGTGTCTGTGGCCACCTGCGGGTTGATTTTGAAGGAATACCTGTGTTTGTGTCTGCTTGTTACGTTAAACAAATGAGGTCATGAGGCGCCTCTGTGCATGACACTGAGGAATCAGGAGAAGGCAGGAGGAATGAAACAGTGTTTGTGGAACGTGTGTATATAAAAACAGCGCGGTTTAGATTGTAGGACCTCGTGGCGCAACGGTAGCGCGTCTGACTCCAGATCAGGAGGCTGCGTGTTCAAATCACGTCGGGGTCACTGTTTTTCCGGGTAATTCCAGAATTCTTGTTTTCTTTGCCGTTTCACAATAACCAGACACTTGCTCCAAACACTGTCTCACTCTTTCCCCAGTGTCAGGGAGAGAAGCGCCACAATTCCTCATTTATTTAATGTGACAAAACACAAGCACAGGTATTCGCTCAAAATCAACCTGCTGGTGGTCACACAGAATAAACAGAGCCAGAGAGACAGGCAGAATCGGGAAACACCGGCAAATAGACGAGAGATATTGACAAGGTGAGAAAGCGCTTTGCGATCAGAAAATTGCCTGAATCCCTGTGGTTAATGAAAGGGCTTTTGAAGCTTGATTTCCTTACACACCTTGGAATTCAGGTGAACCTGGTTCATGGGTTGCAGAACAAGTTAAACGCCTGGGTTAAACCAGAGGGAAGGAAATTCGACAGTTTAATGAGTTTGAAAGGAACATTTTTGACTTGTGCAGTTCGGTCAGAGAAATGCCAGTGAAAGGAAATCATTGCAGAAAGAGCGATTCTGTAGTGTCCCTTCTGTCTGAACAGTGCTTTCTCGATGCTCAATTCAGCAGAGGGTTCCGTAGTGTAGCGGTTATCACGTTCGCCTCACACGCGAAAAGTCCCCGGTTCGAGCCCGGGCGGAAACATTATTTTTCTGTGAAATAAATTTAACAGGTTTCTTGTGTCAGAAGCAACGAACAATTTAAAGCAGACTCCTAAAATACACAGTGCGTAAATTCTGATAGGGTATAAATCTTCGTCAATGAATAAACTTGCACAAATTATTAAAGTTAAATTACTCAAATTTCGACTGTCCCTTACTGTGAGCATTTATTTCATTCTGCAAAACAACGCTTTCGGTTAATGAATGTTGATTAAAACAATTAAACCACTAAACTACCAGAACACACATTAAAGAGTTGATCACAATTGCTGATATTTCTTATCTTTTTTCTGGTGTTTTTTCAGCTCTTGGTCCTTTTCAGCTCCTGACTGCGGATATTCCTCTGATTAAACGTGAACAAACTGAAATATCTCGCAGCCCCGGCCTCGGTTAATACCAACAGATCTAAGCCGCATTTCAGGCCCGAAAACAAACCCATTAATTATTCGCTTCTCCCCAGCTCCAGAGCTCAGATTGATACTGCCCATCCCTGGAGCTGCAAGATAATAGGGACCCGGGACAAACCTCCCCATACACCGAGCACAAGCTCAGGAAAACCCCGGGGGAGATGATATCCCGGTCACTGAGCCTTCAACAGCATTAAACAAGCACCCGGCCGGAAACGTTCTTCATGTGGAAGTGATGAGATGCAGAAATTAATGAAGCAAGTCAGGATGGCCGAGCGGTCTAAGGCGCTGCGTTCAGATCGCAGTCTCCTCTGGAGGCGTGGGTTCGAATCCCACTTCTGACAGTCTTTACTTTGAATTACCAAGCGGAACACATTTATTTTCACACCACTGTCAAGCACTTTGGGACATCCCCTAAAAGTGGGATTCAGCAGTTCACCTGCTCCATTCACATATGGCCCGTCGAGCCTGCTCCGCCATTTAATGAGATCATGGCTGATCATCCACATTCAGTACCCTGTCCCTGCTTTCTCCCCATATCCCGTTATCTCTTTAGCCTTAAGAAATATATCTAACTCCTTCTTGAATATATTTAATGAATTGGCCTCAACTGCCTTCTGTGGTACAGAATTCAACAGGTTCACCACTCTCTGGGTGAAGAAATTCCTCCTCATCTCAGCCCTAAGCGCCTTACCCCTTATCCTTAGACTGTGACCGCTGGTTCTGGATTCCCGCACCATCGGGATCATTCTTCCTGCATCTAGTGTGTCTAGTCCTGTAGGAATTTTGTAAGTTTCAATGAGATCCCCTCTCGTTCTTCTAAACTCCAGCGAATATAAGCCAAATCATCTCAATCTGTCTTCATACGTCATTCCTGCCATCCCATGTATCAGTCTGGTGAATCTTCGCTGCACTCCCTCCATGGCAAGAACATCCTTCCTCAGATAAGGTGACCAAAGCTGCACACAATACTCAAGGTATGGTCTCACCAAGGCCTTGTACAACTGCAGCAAGACATCCTTGCTCCTGTACTCGAAACCTCTCACTATAAAGGCCAACATTTGCCTTCTTAACCACCTGCTGCACCTGCATGCTTACCTTCAGCGATTGGAGTACACGGACACCCAGGTCTCATTGCAGTTCCCCTTTTCCCAATCTATTGACATTCTGATAATAAGCTGTCTTCCTGTTTTTGCCACCAAAGTTGATAACCTCACATTTATCCACATTACACTGCATCTGCCATGCTTCTGCTAAATCACCTAACCTGTCCATATCATACTGGAGTTTCTCTGCATCCTCCTCACAGCACACATGCCCACCCAGCTTTGTGTCGTCTGCAAACTTGGAGTTATTATATCAATTTCAACCTTCTAGATCATTAATATATATTGTGAGTAGCTGGGGTCCTAGCACTTATCCCTGCCTACCCCACGAGTAACTGCCTGCCACTTGGAAAAATACCCGTTTAGACATACTCTTTGCTTCCTGTCTGCCAACCAGTTCTCTATCCAAGTCAGTACCTTACCCCCGATCCCATGTGCTTTAACTTTGCACACCAATCTCTTATGTGGGACCTTATCGAAAGCCTTCTGAAAGTCCAAATACACCACATCCACTGGTTCTCCCTTATCTATTCTACCAGTTACATCCTCAAAAAATTTTAACATTTCCATCTGACCTGGTACTGAAAGTGGAGACGGTTCCACAGTGTAGCTGTTATCACGTTTGCGGAACCATTTGGTTTGAACTTGCTCCTTCTGCTTGTCCAGGGGCGAGATTGCTCTCCTGTGTGAGGAAATAACAACTAAGAACAAACGAATTAGGAGCTGGAGTAGCCCATATATTGTGTAAAATGAGATATGGGTAACAGTTAACAGTTAACATGCAAAGCACAAAACCTGCTGACAAGGGTGGTGCTGTTGCTGTTTGGTGAACCGACCACTACCTAGCAGAAGCTGTACGCCAACTCTCCAACACCTCCTCCTACCTCCACCTGGACCATGACCCCACTACCGAATATCAAGTCACCATTTGCAAGACTGTCACTGAACTCGTATGAGAAGAGATTGTGTAAACTAGGACTGCAGTCTCTTGAATTCGGAAGAATGAGAGGGGATCTCATTAAGCATGCAAAATTATTACAGGGTTTGATCGGTTGGATGCTGGGAGAATGTTTCCCTTGGCTGTGAAGTCTAGAACCAGGGGCCACAGCCTCAGGATAAAGGTTAGGCCATTCAGGACTGAGAGGAGAAGAAATTTCTTCACACAGAGGGTGGTGAATCTTTGGAATTCTCTACCCCAGAGGGCTGTGGAGGCTCAGTCATTGCGTATGTTCAAAACAGAAGTCGGTAGATTTCTGACTGGTAAGGGCATCAAGAGATATGGCAATAGGGCCGGTGAATGGAATTGAGGCAGGAGATCAGCCATGATCTCATAGAATCCCCTACAGTTGCTTAAAAATCTGTTCCATTACCTCTTTTTTCCAGTTCTGACGAAAGGTTATCGACCTGAAACGTTAACTCTGTTTATCTCTTCGCAGAAGCTGCCTGACCTGCTGAGTATCTCCAGCATTTTCTGTTTCAATTCAGATTTCCAGCTTCTGCAGTATTTTCTCAGTTCGCATTTCTTTCATTGTGCAAAACAAGGTTATCGCTCAATTAATGACGCTTTGAAAGCAACATAAAAGTTTAACAAAATAAATACCGCTCAACCTGGGAGCTCGAACCCACGACGCTGAAATTAAGAGTCTCATGCTTTACCGACTGAGCTAGCCGGGCCTGTTAAAACTGCATTTCATTGTCGCTGATTGCAGTCAGGTACCTGGTGGCTCCGGCCCGGTCACAACAGCATGTCTGAGCCGCATTTCTGCAAACTACGAAACAAGTTCTCCAGAAGCCCAAGGCGTATAAGGAACTCAAGCAGCAATAATCCCTTTCATTAACCACAGGGGTTCAGGCAATTTTCTGATCGCAAAACGCTTTAGTCCTTGTCAATATATCTTGTCTATTTCCCGGAGATTCCCGATTCTGTCTTTCTCTCTGGCTCTGTTTATTGTGTCTGTGGCCACCTGCGGGTTGATTTTGAAGGAATACCTGTGTTTGTGTCTGCTTGTTACGTTAAACAAATGAGGGCATGAGGCGCCTCTGTGCATGACACTGAGGAATCAGGAGAAGGCAGGAGGAATGAAACAGTGTTTGTGGAACGTGTGTATATAAAAACAGCGCGGTTTAGATTGTAGGGCCTCGTGGCGCAACGGTAGCGCGTCTGACTCCAGATCAGAAGGCTGCGTGTTCAAATCACGTCGGGGTCACTGTTTTTCCGGGTAATTCCAGAATTATTGTTTTCTTTGCCGTTTCACAATAACCAGACACTTGCTCCAAACACTGTCTCACTCTTTCCCCAGTGTCAGGGAGAGAAGCGCCACAATTCCTCATTTATTTAATGTGACAAAACACAAGCACAGGTATTCGCTCAAAATCAACCTGCAGGTGGTCACACAGAATAAACAGAGCCAGAGAGACAGGCAGAATCGGGAAACACCGGCAAATAGACGAGAGATATTGACAAGGTGAGAAAGCGCTTTGCGATCAGAAAATTGCCTGAATCCCTGTGGTTAATGAAAGGGTTTTTGAAGCTTGATTTCCTTACACACCTTGGAATTCAGGTGAACCTGGTTCATGGGTTGCAGAACAGGTTAAACGCCTGGGTTAAACCAGAGGGAAGGAAATTCGACAGTTTAATGAGTTTGAAAGGAACATTTTTGACTTGTGCAGTTCGGTCAGAGAAATGCCAGTGAAAGGAAATCATTGCAGAAAGAGCCATTCTGTAGTGTCCCTTCTGTCTGAACAGTGCTTTCTCGATGCTCAATTCAGTAGAGGTTTCCGTAGTGTAGCGGTTATCACGTTCGCCTCACACGCGAAAGGTCCCCGGTTCGAGCCCGGGCGGGAACATTATTTTTCTGTGAAATAAATTTAACAGCTTTCTTGTGTCAGAAGCAACGAACAATTTAAAGCAGACTCCTAAAATACACAGTGCGTAAATTCTGATAGGGTATAAATCTTCGTCAATGAATAAACTTGCACAAATTATTAAAGTTAAATTACTCAAATTTCGACTGTCCCTTACTGTGAGCATTTCTTTCATTCTGCAAAACAACGCTTTCGGTTAATGAATGTTGATTAAAACAATTAAACCACTAAACTACCAGAACACACATTAAAGAGTTGATCACAATTGCTGATATTTCTTATCTTTTTTCTGGTGTTTTTTCAGCTCTTGGTCCTTTTCAGCTCCTGACTGCGGATATTCTTCTGATTAAACGTGAACAAACTGAAATATCTCGCAGCCCCGGCCTCGGTTAGTACCAACAGATCTAAGCCGCATTTCAGGCCTGAAAACAAAGCCATTAATTATTCGCTTTTCTCCAGCTCCAGAGCTCAGACTGTTACTGCCCATCCCTGGAGCTGCAAGATACCAGGGATCCGGGACAAACCTCCCCATACACCGAGCACAAGCTCAGGAAAACCCCGGGGGAGATGATATCCCGGCCACTGAGCCTTCAACAGCATTGAACAAGCACCCGGACGGAAACGTTCTTCATGTGGAAGTGATGAGATGCAAAAATTAACTCACCAAGTCAGGATGGCCGAGCGGTCTAAGGCGCTGCGTTCAGGTCGCAGTCTCCTCTGGAGGCGTGGGTTCGAATCCCACTTCTGAAAGTCTTTACTTTTAATTACCACGCGGAACTCATTTATTTTCACACCACTGTCAAGCACTTTGGGACATCCCTTAAAAGTGGGATTCAGCAGTTCACCTGCTCCATTCACATAGAAACATAGAAGATAGGAGCAGGAGTAGGCCATTCGGCCACTCGAGCCTGCTCCGCAATTTAATGAGATCATGGCTGATCATCCACATTCAGTACCCTGTCCCTGCTTTCTCCCCATATCCCTTTATCTCTTTAGCCTTAAGAAATATATCTAACTCCTTCTTGAATATATTTAATGAATTGGCCTCAACTGCCTTCTGTGGTACAGAATTCAACAGGATCACCACTCTCTGGGTGAAGAAATTCCTCCTCATCTCAACCCTATGTGGCTTACCCCTTATCCTTAGACTGTGACTGCTGGTTCTGGATTCCCGCACCATCGGGATCATTCTTCCTGCATCTAGCGTGTCTTGTCCTGTTAGAATTTTGTAAGTTTCAATGAGATCCCCTCTCGTTCTTCTAAACTCTAGCGAAAATAAGCCTAATCATCTCAATCTGTCTTCATACGTCATTCCTGCCATCCCATGTATCAGTCTGGAGAATCTTCGCTGCACTCCCTCCATGGCAAGAACATCCTTCCTCAGATAAGGTGACCAAAGCTGCACACTATACTCAAGGTATGGTCTCACTAAGGCCTTGTACAACTGCAGCAAGACATCCTTGCTGCTGTACTCGAAACCACTCACTGAAAAGGCCAACATTTGCCTTCTTAACCGCCTGCTGCACCTGCAGGCTTCTCTTCAGCGATTGGTGCACACGGACACCCAGGTCTCATTGCAGTTCCCCTTTTCCCAATCTATTGACATTCTGATAATAAGCTGTCTTCCTGTTTTTGCCACCAAAGTTGATAACCTCACATTTATCCACATTATACTGCATCTGCCATGCTTCTGCTAAATCACCTAACCTGTCCATATCATACTGGAGGTTCTCTGCATCCTCCTCACAGCACACATGCCAACCCAGCTTTGTGTCGTCTGCAAACTTGGAGTTATTACATCTAGTTCAACCTTCTAGATCATTAATATACATTGTGAGTAGCTGGGGTCCTAGCACGTATCCCTGCCCTACCCCACTAGTAACTGCCTGCCACTTGGATAAAGGCCCGTTTAGACATACTCTTTGCTTCCTGTCTGCCAACCAGTTCTCTATCCAAGTCAGTATCTTACACCCGATCCCATGTGCTTTAACTTTGCACGCCAATCTATTATGTGGGACCTTATCGAAAGCCTTCTGAAAGTCCAAATACACCACATCCACTGGTTCTCCCTTATCTATTCTACCAGTTACATCCTCAAAAATTTTTAAGATTTCCATCTGACCTGGTACTGAAAGTGGAGACGGTTCCACAGTGTAGCAGTTATCACGTTTGCGGAATCATTTTGTTGGAACTTGCTCCTTCTGCTTGTCCAGGGGCGAGATTGCTCTCCTGTGTGAGGAAATAACAACTAAGAACAAAAGAATTAGGAGCTGGAATAGCCCATATATTGTGTAAAATGAGATATGGGTAACAGTTAACAGTTAACATGCAAAGCACAAAACCTGCTGACAAGGGCGGTGCTGTTGCTGTTTGGCGAACCGACCTCTACCTAGCGGAAGCTGTACGCCAACTCTCCAACACCTCATCCTACCTCCGCCTGGACCATGACCCCACTACCGAATATCTAGTCACCATTTGCAAGACTGTCACTGACCTCGTATGAGAAGAGATTGAGTAAACTAGGCCTGCGATCTCTTGAATTCGGAAGAATGAGAGGGGATCTCATTAAGCATGCAAAATTATTACAGGGTTTGATCGGTTGGATGCTGGGAAAATGTTTCCCCTGGCTGGGGAGTCTAGAACCAGGGGCCACAGCCTCAGGATAAAGGTTAGGCCATTCAGGACTGAGAGGAGAAGAAATTTCTTCACACAGAGGGTGGTGAATCTTTGGAATTCTCTCCCCCAGAGGGCTGTGGAGGCTCAGTCATTGGGTATGTTCAAAACAGAAGTCGGTACATTTCTGACTGGTAAGGGCTTCAAGGGATATGGCGATAGGGCCGGTGAATGGAATTGAGGCAGGAGATCAGCCATGATCTCATAGAATCCCCTACACTTGCTTAAAAATCTGTCCCATTACCTCTTTTTACCAGTTCTGACGAAAGGTTATCCACCTGAAACGTTAACTCTGTTTCTCTCTTCGCAGAAGCTGCCTGACCTGCTGAGTATCTCCAGCATTTTCTGTTTCAATTCAGATTTCCAGCATCTGCAGTATTTTCTCAGTTCGCATTTCTTTCATTGTGCAAAACAAGGTTATCGCTCAATTAATGACGCTTTGAAAGCAACATAAAAGTTTAACCAAATCAATACCGCCCAACGTGGGGCTCGAACCCACGACCCTGAGATTAAGAGTCTCATGCTCTACCGACTGAGCTAGCCGGGCCTGTTAGAGCTGTATTTCATTGTCGCTGATTGCAGTCAGGTACCTGGTGGCTCCGGCCCGGTCACAACAGCATGTCTGAGCCGCGTTTCTGCAAACTGCGAAACAAGTTCTCCAGAAGCCCAAGGCGTATAAGGAACTCAAGCAGCAAAATCCCTTTCATTAACCACAGGGGTTCAGGCAATTTTCTGATCGCAAAGCGCTTTAGTCTTTGTCAATATCTCTTGTCTATTTCCCGGAGATTCCCGATTCTGTCTTTCTCTCTGGCTCTGTTTATTGTGTCTGTGGCCACCTGCGGGTTGATTTTGAAGGAATACCTGTGTTTGTGTCTGCTTGTTACGTTAAACAAATGAGGGCATCAGGCGCTTCTGTGCATGACAATGAGGAATCAGGAGAAGGCAGGAGGAATGAAACAGTGTTTGTGGAACGTGTGCATATAAAAAAAGCGCGGGTTAAGCAGAGGTTTCTGTAGTGTAGCGGTTATCACATTTGCCTCACAGGCGCAAAGTCACCGGGTCGAGCCCGGGCGGAAACTTTATTTTTCTGTGAAATAAATTTAACAGGTTTCTTGTGTCAGAAGCAACGAACAATTTAAAGCAGACTCCTAAAATACACGGTGCGTAAATTCTTATAGGGTATAAATCTTCGTCAATGAATAAACTTTCACAAATTATTAAAGTTAAATTACTCAACTTTCGACTGTCCCTTACTGTGAGCATTTCTTTCATTCTGCAAAACAACGCTTTCGGTTAATGAATGTTGATTAAAACAATTAAACCACTAAACTACCAGAACACACATTAAAGAGTTGATCACAATTGCTGATATTTCTTATCTTTTTTCTGGTGTTTTTTCAGCTCTTGGTCCTTTTCAGCTCCTGACTGCGGATATTCTTCTGATTAAACGTGAACAAACTGAAATATCTCGCAGCCCCGGCCTCGGTTCGTACCAACAGATCTAAGCCGCATTTCAGGCCTGAAAACAAACCCATTAATTATTCGCTTTTCTCCAGCTCCAGAGCTCAGATTGTTACTGCCCATCCCTGGAGCTGCAAGATACCAGGGATCCGGGACAAACCTCCCCATACACCGAGCACAAGCTCAGGAAAACCCCGGGGGAGATGATATCCCGGTCACTGAGCCTTCAACAGCATTGAACAAGCACCCGGACGGAAACGTTCTTCATGTGGAAGTGATGAGATGCAAAAATTAACTCAACAACTCAGGATGGCCGAGCGGTCTAAGGCGCTGCGTTCAGGTCGCAGTCTCCTCTGGAGGCGTGGGTTCGAATCCCACTTCTGACAGTCTTTACTTTTAATTACCACGCGGAACTCATTTATTTTCACACCACTGTCAAGCACTTTGGGATATCCCTTAAAAGTGGGATTCAGCAGTTCACCTGCTCCATTCACATAGAAACATAGAAGATAGGAGCAGGAGTAGGCCATTCGGCCACTCGAGCCTGCTCCGCAATTTAATGAGATCATGGCTGATCATCCACATTCAGTACCCTGTCCCTGCTTTCTCCCCATATCCCTTTATCTCTTTAGCCTTAAGAAATATATCTAACTCCTTCTTGAATATATTTAATGAATTGGCCTCAACTGCCTTCTGTGGTACAGAATTCAACAGGTTCACCACTCTCTGGGTGAAGAAATTCCTCCTCATCTCAACCCTATGTGGCTTACCCCTTATCCTTAGACTGTGACTGCTGGTTCTGGATTCCCGCACCATCGGGATCATTCTTCCTGCATCTAGCGTGTCTTGTCCTGTTAGAATTTTGTAAGTTTCAATGAGATCCCCTCTCGTTCTTCTAAACTCTAGCGAATATAAGCCTAATCATCTCAATCTGTCTTCATACGTCATTCCTGCCATCCCATGTATCAGTCTGGAGAATCTTCGCTGCACTCCCTCCATGGCAAGAACATCCTTCCTCACATAAGGTGACCAAAGCTGCACACAATACTCAAGGTATGGTCTCACTAAGGCCTTGTACAACTGCAGCAAGACATCCTTGCTCCTGTACTCGAAACCTCTCACTGAAAAGGCCAACATTTGCCTTCTTAACCACCTGCTGCACCTGCAGGCTTACCTTCAGCGATTGGTGCACACGGACACCCAGGTCTCATTACAGTTCCCCTTTTCCCAATCTATTGACATTCTGATAATAAGCTGTCTTCCTGTTTTTGCCACCAAAGTTGATAACCTCACATTTATCCACATTATACTGCATCTGCCATGCTTCTGCTAAATCACCTAACCTGTCCATATCATACTGGAGGTTCTCTGCATCCTCCTCACAGCACACATGCCAACCCAGCTTTGTGTCGTCTGCAAACTTGGAGTTATTACATCTAGTTCAACCTTCTAGATCATTAATATACATTGTGAGTAGCTGGGGTCCTAGCACGTATCCCTGCCCTACCCCACTAGTAACTGCCTGCCACTTGGATAAAGGCCCGTTTAGACATACTCTTTGCTTCCTGTCTGCCAACCAGTTCTCTATCCAAGTCAGTATCTTACACCCGATCCCATGTGCTTTAACTTTGCACGCCAATCTATTATGTGGGACCTTATCGAAAGCCTTCTGAAAGTCCAAATACACCACATCCACTGGTTCTCCCTTATCTATTCTACCAGTTACATCCTCAAAATTTTTTAACATTTCCATCTGACCTGGTACTGAAAGTGGAGACGGTTCCACAGTGTAGCAGTTATCACGTTTGCGGAATCATTTTGTTGGAACTTGCTCCTTCTGCTTGTCCAGGGGCGAGATTGCTCTCCTGTGTGAGGAAATAACAACTAAGAACAAAAGAATTAGGAGCTGGAATAGCCCATATATTGTGTAAAATGAGATATGGGTAACAGTTAACAGTTAACATGCAAAGCACAAAACCTGCTGACAAGGGTGGTGCTGTTGCTGTTTGGCGAACCGACCTCTACCTCGCGGAAGCTGTACGCCAACTCTCCAACACCTCATCCTACCTCCGCCTGGACCATGACCCCACTACCGAATATCAAGTCACCATTTGCAAGACTGTCACTGACCTCGTATGAGAAGAGATTGAGTAAACTAGGCCTGCAATCTCTTGAATTCGGAAGAATGAGAGGGGATCTCATTAAGCATGCAAAATTATTACAGTGTTTGATCGGTTGGATGCTGGGAAAATGTTTCCCTTGGCTGGGGAGTCTAGAACCAGGGGCCACAGCCTCAGGATAAAGGTTAGGCCATTCAGGACTGAGAGGAGAAGAAATGTCTTCACACAGAGGGTGGTGAATCTTTGGAATTCTCTACCCCAGAGGGCTGTGGAGGCTCAGTCATTGGGTATGTTCAAAACAGAAGTCGGTAGATTTCTGACTGGTAAGGGCTTCAAGGGATATGGCGATAGGGCCGGTGAATGGAATTGAGGCAGGAGATCAGCCATGATCTCATAGAATCCCCTACACTTGCTTAAAAATCTGTCCCATTACCTCTTTTTACCAGTTCTGACGAAAGGTTATCGACCTGAAACGTTAACTCTTTTTCTCTCTTCGCAGAAGCTGCCTGACCTGCTGAGTATCTCCAGCATTTTCTGTTTCAATTCAGATTTCCAGCATCTGCAGTATTTTCTCAGTTCGCATTTCTTTCATTGTGCAAAACAAGGTTATCGCTCAATTAATGACGCTTTGAAAGCAACATAAAAGTTTAACCAAATAAATACCGCCCAACGTGGGGCTCGAACTCACGACCCTGAAATTAAGAGTCTCATACTCTACCGACTGAGCTAGCCGGGCCTGTTAGAGCTGTATTTCATTGTCGCTGATTGCAGTCAGGTACCTGGTGGCTTCGGCCCGGTCACACCAGCATGTCTGAGCCGCGTTTCTGCAAACTGCGAAACAAGTTCTCCAGAAGCCCAAGGCGCCTAAGGAACTCAAGCAGCAAAATCCCTTTCATTAACCACAGGGGTTCAGGCAATTTTCTGATCGCAAAGCGCTTTAGTCTTTGTCAATATCTCTTGTCTATTTCCCGGAATTTCCCGATTCTGTCTTTCTCTCTGGCTCTGTTTATTGTGTCTGTGGCCACCTGCGGGATGACTTTGAAGGAATACCTGTGTTTGCGTCTGCTTGTTACGTTAAACAAATGAGGGCATCAGGCGCTTCTGTGCATGACAATGAGGAACGAGGAGAAGGCAGGAGGAATGAAACAGTGTTTGTGGAACGTGTGCATGTAAAAAAAGCGCGGGTTAAGCAGAGGTTTCTGTAGTGTAGCGGTTATCACGTTTGCCTCACACGCGAAAAGTCACCGGGTCCAGCCCGGGCGGAAACTTTATTTTTCTGTGAAATAAATTTAACAGGTTTCTTGTGTCAGAAGCAACGAACAATTTAAAGCAGACTCCTAAAATACACGGTGCGTAAATTCTTATAGGGTATAAATCTTCGTCAATGAATAAACTTTCACAAATTATTAAAGTTAAATTACTCAACTTTCGACTGTCCCTTACTGTGAGCATTTCTTTCATTCTGCAAAACAACGCTTTCGGTTAATGAATGTTGATTAAAACAATTAAACCACTAAACTACCAGAACACACATTAAAGAGTTGATCACAATTGCTGATATTTCTTATCTTTTTTCTGGTGTTTTTTCAGCTCTTGGTCTTTTTCAGCTCCTGACTGCGGATATTCTTCTGATTAAACGTGAACAAACTGAAATATCTCGCAGCCCCGGCCTCGGTTAGTACCAACAGATCTAAGCCGCATTTCAGGCCTGAAAACAAACCCATTAATTATTCGCTTTTCTCCAGCTCCAGAGCTCAGATTGTTACTGCCCATCCCTGGAGCTGCAAGATACCAGGGATCCGGGACAAACCTCCCCATACACCGAGCACAAGCTCAGGAAAACCCCGGGGGAGATGATATCCCGGTCACTGAGCCTTCAACAGCATTGAACAAGCACCCGGACGGAAACGTTCTTCATGTGGAAGTGATGAGATGCAAAAATTAACTCAACAAGTCAGGATGGCCGAGCGGTCTAAGGCGCTGCGTTCAGGTCGCAGTCTCCTCTGGAGGCGTGGGTTCGAATCCCACTTCTGACAGTCTTTACTTTTAATTACCACGCGGGACTCATTTATTTTCACACCACTGTCAAGCACTTTGGGACATCCCTTAAAAGTGGGATTCAGCAGTTCACCTGCTCCATTCACATAGAAACATAGAAGATAGGAGCAGGAGTAGGCCATTCGGCCACTCGAGCCTGCTCCGCAATTTAATGAGATCATGGCTGATCATCCACATTCAGTACCCTGTCCCTGCTTTCTCCCCATATCCCTTTATCTCTTTAGCCTTAAGAAATATATCTAACTCCTTCTTGAATATATTTAATGAATTGGCCTCAACTGCCTTCTGTGGTACAGAATTCAACAGGTTCACCACTCTCTGGGTGAAGAAATTCCTCCTCATCTCAACCCTATGTGGCTTACCCCTTATCCTTAGACTGTGACTGCTGGTTCTGGATTCCCGCACCATCGGGATCATTCTTCCTGCATCTAGCGTGTCTTGTCCTGTTAGAATTTTGTAAGTTTCAATGAGATCCCCTCTCGTTCTTCTAAACTCTAGCGAATATAAGCCTAATCATCTCAATCTGTCTTCATACGTCATTCCTGCCATCCCATGCATCAGTCTGGAGAATCTTCGCTGCACTCCCTCCATGGCAAGAACATCCTTCCTCAGATAAGGTGACCAAAGCTGCACACAATACTCAAGGTATGGTCTCACTAAGGCCTTGTACAACTGCAGCAAGACATCCTTGCTCCTGTACTCGAAACCTCTCACTGAATAGGCCAACATTTGCCTTCTTAACCACCTGCTGCACCTGCAGGCTTACCTTCAGCGATTGGTGCACACGGACACCCAGGTCTCATTGCAGTTCCCCTTTTCCCAATCTATTGACATCCTGATAATAAGCTGTCTTCCTGTTTTTGCCACCAAAGTTGATAACCTCACATTTATCCACATTATACTGCATCTGCCATGCTTCTGCTAAATCACCTAACCTGTCCATATCATACTGGAGGTTCTCTGCATCCTCCTCACAGCACACATGCCAACCCAGCTTTGTGTCGTCTGCAAACTTGGAGTTATTACATCTAGTTCAACCTTCTAGATCATTAATATATATTGTGAGTAGCTGGGGTCCTAGCACGTATCCCTGCCCTACCCCACTAGTAACTGCCTGCCACTTGGATAAAGGCCCGTTTAGACATAATCTTTGCTTCCTGTCTGCCAACCAGTTCTCTATCCAAGTCACTATCTTACACCCGATCCCATGTGCTTTAACTTTGCACGCCAATCTATTATGTGGGACCTTATCGAAAGCCTTCTGAAAGTCCAAATACACCACATCCACTGGTTCTCCCTTATCTATTCTACCAGTTACATCCTCAAAAAATTTTAACATTTCCATCTGACCTGGTACTGAAAGTGGAGACGGTTCCACAGTGTAGCAGTTATCACGTTTGCGGAATCTTTTTGTTGGAACTTGCTCCTTCTGCTTGTCCAGGGGCGAGATTGCTCTCCTGTGTGAGGAAATAACAACTAGGAACAAAAGAATTAGGAGCTGGAATAGCCCATATATTGTATAAAATGAGATATGGGTAACAGTTAACAGTTAACATGCAAAGCACAAAACCTGCTGACAAGGGTGGTGCTGTTGCTGTTTGGCGAACCGACCTCTACCTAGCGGAAGCTGTACGCCAACTCTCCAACACCTCATCCTACCTCCGCCTGGACCATGACCCCACTACCGAATATCAAATCACCATTTGCAAGACTGTCACTGACCTCGTATGAGAAGAGATTGAGTAAACTAGGCCTGCAATCTCTTGAATTCGGAAGAATGAGAGGGGATCTCATTAAGCATGCAAAATTATTACAGGGTTTGATCGGTTGGATGCTGGGAAAATGTTTCCCTTGGCTGGGGAGTCTAGAACCAGGGGCCACAGCCTCAGGATAAAGGTTAGGCCATTCAGGACTGAGAGGAGAAGAAATTTCTTCACACAGAGGGTGGTGAATCTTTGGAATTCTCTACCCCAGAGGGCTGTGGAGGCTCAGTCATTGGGTATGTTCAAAACAGAAGTCGGTAGATTTCTGACTGGTAAGGGCTTCAAGGGATATGGCGATAGGGCCGGTGAATGGAATTGAGGCAGGAGATCAGCCATGATCTCATAGAATCCCCTACACTTGCTTAAAAATCTGTCCCATTACCTCTTTTTACCAGTTCTGACGAAAGGTTATCGACCTGAAACGTTAACTCTGTTTCTCTCTTCGCAGAAGCTGCCTGACCTGCTGAGTATCTCCAGCATTTTCTGTTTCAATTCAGATTTCCAGCATCTGCAGTATTTTCTCAGTTCGCATTTCTTTCATTGTGCAAAACAAGGTTATCGCTCAATTAATGACGCTTTGAAAGCAACATAAAAGTTTAACCAAATAAATACCGCCCAACGTGGGGCTCGAACCCACGACCCTGAAATTAAGAGTCTCATACTCTATCAACTGAGCTAGCCGGGCCTGTTAGAGCTGTATTTCATTGTCGCTGATTGCAGTCAGGTACCTGGTGGCTCCGGCCCGGTCACAACAGCATGTCTGAGCCGCGTTTCTGCAAACTGCGAAACAAGTTCTCCAGAAGCCCAAGGCGTATAAGGAACTCAAGCAGCAAAATCCCTTTCATTAACCACAGGGGTTCAGGCAATTTTCTGATCGCAAAGCGCTTTAGTCTTTGTCAATATCTCTTGTCTATTTCCCGGAGATTCCCGATTCTGTCTTTCTCTCTGGCTCTGTTTATTGTGTCTGTGGCCACCTGCGGGTTGATTTTGAAGGAATACCTGTGTTTGTGTCTGCTTGTTACGTTAAACAAATGAGGGCATCAGGCGCTTCTGTGCATGACAATGAGGAATCAGGAGAAGGCAGGAGGAATGAAACAGTGTTTGTGGAACGTGTGCATATAAAAAATGAGCGGGTTAAGCAGAGGTTTCTGTAGTGTAGCGGTTATCACGTTTGCCTCACACGCGAAAGGTCCCCGGGTCGAGCCCGGGCGGAAACTTTATTTTTTTGTGAAATAAATTTAACAGGTTTCTTGTGTCAGAAGCAACGAACAATTTAAAGCAGACTCCTAAAATACACGGTGCGTAAATTCTTATAGGGTATAAATCTTCGTCAATGAATAAACTTTCACAAATTATTAAAGTTAATTTTCTCAACTTTCGACTGTCCCTTACTGTGAGCATTTCTTTCATTCTGCAAAACAACGCTTTCGGTTAATGAATGTTGATTAAAACAATTAAACCACTAAACTACCAGAACACACATTAAAGAGTTGATCACAATTGCTGATATTTCTTATCTTTTTTCTGGTGTTTTTTCAGCTCTTGGTCCTTTTCAGCTCCTGACTGCGGATATTCTTCTGATTAAACGTGAACAAACTGAAATATCTCGCAGCCCCGGCCTCGGTTAGTACCAACAGATCTAAGCCGCATTTCAGGCCTGAAAACAAACCCATTAATTATTCGCTTTTCTCCAGCTCCAGAGCTCAGATTGTTACTGCCCATCCCTGGAGCTGCAAGATACCAGGGATCCGGGACAAACCTCCCCATACACCGAGCACAAGCTCAGGAAAACCCCGGGGGAGATGATATCCCGGCCACTGAGCCTTCAATAGCATTGAACAAGCACCCGGACGGAAACGTTCTTCATGTGGAAGTGATGAGATGCAAAAATTAACTCAACAAGTCAGGATGGCCGAGCGGTCTAAGGCGCTGCGTTCAGGTTGCAGTCTCCTCTGGAGGCGTGGGTTCGAATCCCACTTCTGACAGTGTTTACTTTTAATTACCACGCGGAACTCATTTATTTTCACACCACTGTCAAGCACTTTGGGACATCCCTTAAAAGTGGGATTCAGCAGTTCACCTGCTCCATTCACATAGAAACATAGAAGATAGGAGCAGGAGTAGGCCATTCGGCCACTCGAGCCTGCTCCGCAATTTAATGAGATCATGGTTGATCATCCACATTCAGTACCCTGTCCCTGCTTTCTCCCCATATCCCTTTATCTCTTTAGCCTTAAGAAATATATCGAACTCCTTCTTGAATATATTTAATGAATTGGCCTCAACTGCCTTCTGTGGTACAGAATTCAACAGGTTCACCACTCTCTGGGTGAAGAAATTCCTCCTCATCTCAACCCTATGTGGCTTACCCCTTATCCTTAGACTGTGACTGCTGGTTCTGGATTCCCGCACCATCGGGATCATTCTTCCTGCATCTAGCGTGTCTTGTCCTGTTAGAATTTTGTAAGTTTCAATGAGATCCCCTCTCGTTCTTCTAAACTCTAGCGAATATAAGCCTAATCATCTCAATCTGTCTTCATACGTCATTCCTGCCATCCCATGTATCAGTCTGGAGAATCTTCGCTGCACTCCCTCCATGGCAAGAACATCCTTCCTCAGATAAGGTGACCAAAGCTGCACACAATACTCAAGGTATGGTCTCACTAAGGCCTTGTACAACTGCAGCAAGACATCCTTGCTCCTGTACTCGAAACCTCTCACTGAAAAGGCCAACATTTGCCTTCTTAACCACCTGCTGCACCTGCAGGCTTACCTTCAGCGATTGGTGCACACGGACACCCAGGTCTCATTGCAGTTCCCCTTTTCCCAATCTATTGACATTCTGATAATAAGCTGTCTTCCTGTTTTTGCCACTAAAGTTGATAACCTCACATTTATCCACATTATACTGCATCTGCCATGCTTCTGCTAAATCACCTAACCTGTCCATATCATACTGGAGGTTCTCTGCATCCTCCTCACAGCACACATGCCAACCCAGCTTTGTGTCGTCTGCAAACATGGAGTTATTACATCTAGTTCAACCTTCTAGATCATTAATATATATTGTGAGTAGCTGGGGTCCTAGCACGTATCCCTGCCCTACCCCACTAGTAACTGCCTGCCACTTGGATAAAGGCCCGTTTAGACATACTCTTTGCTTCCTGTCTGCCAACCAGTTCTCTATCCAAGTCAGTATCTTACACCCGATCCCATGTGCTTTAACTTTGCACGCCAATCTATTATGTGGGACCTTATCGAAAGCCTTCTGAAAGTCCAAATACACCACATCCACTGGTTCTCCCTTATCTATTCTACCAGTTACATCCTCAAAAATTTTTAACATTTCCATCTGACCTGGTACTGAAAGTGGAGACGGTTCCACAGTGTAGCAGTTATCACGTTTGCGGAATCATTTTGTTGGAACTTGCTCCTTCTGCTTGTCCAGGGGCGAGATTGCTCTCCTGTGTGAGGAAATAACAACTAAGAACAAAAGAATTAGGAGCTGGAATAGCCCATATATTGTGTAAAATGAGATATGGGTAACAGTTAACAGTTAACATGCAAAGCACAAAACCTGCTGACAAGGGTGGTGCTGTTGCTGTTTGGCGAACCGACCTCTACCTAGCGGAAGCTGTACGCCAACTCTCCAACACCTCATCCTACCTCCGCCTGGACCATGACCCCACTACCGAATATCAAGTCACCATTTGCAAGACTGTCACTGACCTCGTATGAGAAGAGATTGAGTAAACTAGGCCTGCAATCTCTTGAATTCGGAAGAATGAGAGGGGATCTCATTAAGCATGCAAAATTATTACAGGGTTTGATCGGTTGGATGCTGGGAAAATGTTTCCCTTGGCTGGGGAGTCTAGAACCAGGGGCCACAGCCTCAGGATAAAGGTTAGGCCATTCAGGACTGAGAGGAGAAGAAATTTCTTCACACAGAGGGTGGTGAATCTTTGGAATTCTCTACCCCAGAGGGCTGTGGAGGCTCAGTCATTGGGTATGTTCAAAACAGAAGTCAGTAGATTTCTGACTGGTAAGGGCTTCAAGGGATATGGCGATAGGGCCGGTGAATGGAATTGAGGCAGGAGATCAGCCATGATCTCATAGAATCCCCTACACTTGCTTAAAAATCTGTCCCATTACCTCTTTTTACCAGTTCTGACGAAAGGTTATCGACCTGAAACGTTAACTCTGTTTCTCTCTTCGCAGAAGCTGCCTGACCTGCTGAGTATCTCCAGCATTTTCTGTTTCAATTCAGATTTCCAGCATCTGCAGTATTTTCTCAGTTCGCATTTCTTTCATTGTGCAAAACAAGGTTATCGCTCAATTAATGACGCTTTGAAAGCAACATAAAAGTTTAACCAAATAAATACCGCCCAACGTGGGGCTCGAACCCACGACCCTGAGATTAAGAGTCTCATGCTCTACCGACTGAGCTAGCCGGGCCTGTTAGAGCTGCATTTCATTGTCGCTGATTGCAGTCAGGTACCTGGTGGCTCCGGCCCGGTCACAACAGCATGTCTGAGCCGCGTTTCTGCAAACTGCGAAACAAGTTCTCCAGAACCCCAAGGCGTATAAGGAACTCAAGCAGCAAAATCCCTTTCATTAACCACAGGGGTTCAGGCAATTTTCTGATCGCAAAGCGCTTTAGTCTTTGCAATATCTCTTGTCTATTTCCCGGAGATTCCCGATTCTGTCTTTCTCTCTGGCTCTGTTTATTGTGTCTGTGGCCACCTGCGGGTTGATTTTGAAGGAATACCTGTGTTTGTGTCTGCTTGTTACGTTAAACAAATGAGGGCATCAGGCGCTTCTGTGCATGACAATGAGGAATCAAGGGAAGGCAGGAGGAATGAAACAGTGTTTGTGGAACGTGTGCATATAAAAAAAGCGCGGGTTAAGCAGAGGTTTCTGTAGTGTAGCGGTTATCACGTTTGCCTCACACGCGAAAAGTCGCCGGGTCGAGCCCGGGCGGAAACTTTATTTTTCTGTGAAATAAATTTAACAGGTTTCTTGTGTCAGAAGCAACGAACAATTTAAAGCAGACTCCTAAAATACACGGTGCGTAAATTCTTATAGGGTATAAATCTTCGTCAATGAATAAACTTTCACAAATTATTAAAGTTAAATTTCTCAACTTTCGACTGTCCCTTACTGTGAGCATTTCTTTCATTCTGCAAAACAACGCTTTCGGTTAATGAATGTTGATTAAAACAATTAAACCACTAAACTACCAGAACACACATTAAAGAGTTGATCACAATTGCTGATATTTCTTATCTTTTTTCTGGTGTTTTTTCAGCTCTTGGTCCTTTTCAGCTCCTGACTGCGGATATTCTTCTGATTAAACGTGAACAAACTGAAATATCTCGCAGCCCCGGCCTCGGTTAGTACCAACAGATCTAAGCCGCATTTCAGGCCTGAAAACAAACCCATTAATTATTCGCTTTTCTCCAGCTCCAGAGCTCAGATTGTTACTGCCCATCCCTGGAGCTGCAAGATACCAGGGATCCGGGACAAACCTCCCCATACACCGAGCACAAGCTCAGGAAAACCCCGGGGGAGATGATATCCCGGCCACTGAGCCTTCAACAGCATTGAACAAGCACCCGGACGGAAACGTTCTTCATGTGGAAGTGATGAGATGCAAAAATTAACTCAACAAGTCAGGATGGCCGAGCGGTCTAAGGCGCTGCGTTCAGGTTGCAATCTCCTCTGGAGGCGTGGGTTCGAATCCCACTTCTGACAGTCTTTACTTTTAATTACCACGCGGAACTCATTTATTTTCACACCACTGTCAAGCACTTTGGGACATCCCTTAAAAGTGGGATTCAGCAGTTCACCTGCTCCATTCACATAGAAACATAGAAGATAGGAGCAGGAGTAGGCCATTCGGCCACTCGAGCCTGCTCCGCAATTTAATGAGATCATGGCTGATCATCCACATTCAGTACCCTGTCCCTGCTTTCTCCCCATATCCCTTTATCTCTTTAGCCTTAAGAAATATATCGAACTCCTTCTTGAATATATTTAATGAATTGGCCTCAACTGCCTTCTGTGGTACAGAATTCAACAGGTTCACCACTCTCTGGGTGAAGAAATTCCTCCTCATCTCAACCCTATGTGGCTTACCCCTTATCCTTAGACTGTGACTGCTGGTTCTGGATTCCCGCACCATCGGGATCATTCTTCCTCCATCTAGCGTGTCTTGTCCTGTTAGAATTTTGTAAGTTTCAATGAGATCCCCTCTCGTTCTTCTAAACTCTAGCGAATATAAGCCTAATCATCTCAATCTGTCTTCATACGTCATTCCTGCCATCCCATGTATCAGTCTGGAGAATCTTCGCTGCACTCCCTCCATGGCAAGAACATCCTTCCTCAGATAAGGTGACCAAAGCTGCACACAATACTCAAGGTATGGTCTCACTAAGGCCTTGTACAACTGCAGCAAGACATCCTTGCTCCTGTACTCGAAACCTCTCACTGAAAAGGCCAACATTTGCCTTCTTAACCACCTGCTGCACCTGCAGGCTTACCTTCAGCGATTGGTGCACACGGACACCCAGGTCTCATTGCAGTTCCCCTTTTCCCAATCTATTGACATTCTGATAATAAGCTGTCTTCCTGTTTTTGCCACCAAAGTTGATAACCTCACATTTATCCACATTATACTGCATCTGCCATGCTTCTGCTAAATCACCTAACCTGTCCATATCATACTGGAGGTTCTCTGCATCCTCCTCACAGCACACATGCCAACCCAGCTTTGTGTCGTCTGCAAACTTGGAGTTATTACATCTAGTTCAACCTTCTAGATCATTAATATATATTGTGAGTAGCTGGGGTCCTAGCACGTATCCCTGCCCTACCCCACTAGTAACTGCCTGCCACTTGGATAAAGGCCCGTTTAGACATACTCTTTGCTTCCTGTCTGCCAACCAGTTCTCTATCCAAGTCAGTATCTTACACCCGATCCCATGTGCTTTAACTTTGCACGCCAATCTATTATGTGGGACCTTATCGAAAGCCTTCTGAAAGTCCAAATACACCACATCCACTGGTTCTCCCTTATCTATTCTACCAGTTACATCCTCAAAATTTTTTAAGATTTCCATCTGACCTGGTACTGAAAGTGGAGACGGTTCCACAGTGTAGCAGTTATCACGTTTGCGGAATCATTTTGTTGGAACTTGCTCCTTCTGCTTGTCCAGGGGCGAGATTGCTCTCCTGTGTGAGGAAATAACAACTAAGAACAAAAGAATTAGGAGCTGGAATAGCCCATATATTGTGTAAAATGAGATATGGGTAACAGTTAACAGTTAACATGCAAAGCACAAAACCTGCTGACAAGGGTGGTGCTGTTGCTGTTTGGCGAACCGACCTCTACCTAGCGGAAGCTGTACGCCAACTCTCCAACACCTCATCCTACCTCCGCCTGGACCATGACCCCACTACCGAATATCAAGTCACGATTTGCAAGACTGTCACTGACCTCGTATGAGAAGAGATTGAGTAAACTAGGCCTGCAATCTCTTGAATTCGGAAGAATGAGAGGGGATCTCATTAAGCATGCAAAATTATTATAGGGTTTGATCGGTTGGATGCTGGGAAAATGTTTCCCTTGGCTGGGGAGTCTAGAACCAGGGGCCACAGCCTCAGGATAAAGGTTAGGCCATTCAGGACTGAGAGGAGAAGAAATTTCTTCACACAGAGGGTGGTGAATCTTTGGAATTCTCTACCCCAGAGGGCTGTGGAGGCTCAGTCATTGGGTATGTTCAAAACAGAAGTCGGTAGATTTCTGACTGGTAAGGGCTTCAAGGGATATGGCGATAGGGCCGGTGAATGGAATTGAGGCAGGAGATCAGCCATGATCTCATAGAATCCCCTACACTTGCTTAAAAATCTGTCCCATTACCTCTTTTTACCAGTTCTGACGAAAGGTTATCGATCTGAAACGTTAACTCTGTTTCTCTCTTCGCAGAAGCTGCCTGACCTGCTGAGTATCTCCAGCATTTTCTGTTTCAATTCAGATTTCCAGCATCTGCAGTATTTTCTCAGTTCGCATTTCTTTCATTGTGCAAAACAAGGTTATCGCTCAATTAATGACGCTTTGAAAGCAACATAAAAGTTTAACCGAATAAATACCGCCCAACGTGGGGCTCGAACCCACGACCCTGAGATTAAGAGTCTCATGCTCTACCGACTGAGCTAGCCGGGCCTGTTAGAGCTGTATTTCATTGTCGCTGATTGCAGTCAGGTACCTGGTGGCTCCGGCCCGGTCACAACAGCATGTCTGAGCCGCGTTTCTGCAAACTGCGAAACAAGTACTCCAGAAGCCCAAGGCGTATAAGGAACTCAAGCAGCAAAATCCCTTTCATTAACCACAGGGGTTCAGGCAATTTTCTGATCGCAAAGCGCTTTAGTTTTTGTCAATATCTCTTGTCTATTTCCCGGAGATTCCCGATTCTGTCTTTCTCTCTGGCTCTGTTTATTGTGTCTGTGGCCACCTCCGGGTTGATTTTGAAGGAATACCTGTGTTTGTGTCTGCTTGTTACGTTAAACAAATGAGGGCATCGGGCGCTTCTGTGCATGACAATGAGGAATCAGGAGAAGGCAGGAGGAATGAAACAGTGTTTGTGGAACGTGTGCATATAAAAAAAGCGCGGGTTAAGCAGAGGTTTCTGTAGTGTAGCGGTTATCACGTTTGTCTCACAGGCGAAAAGTCCCCGGGTCGAGCCCGGGCGGAAACTTTATTTTTCTGTGAAATAAATTTAACAGGTTTCTTGTGTCAGAAGCAACGAACAATTTAAAGCAGACTCCTAAAATACACGGTGCGTAAATTCTTATAGGGTATAAATCTTCGTCAATGAATAAACTTTCACAAATTATTAAAGTTAAATTACTCAACTTTCGACTGTCCCTTACTGTGAGCATTTCTTTCATTCTGCAAAACAACGCTTTCGGTTAATGAATGTTGATTAAAACAATTAAACCACTAAACTACCAGAACACACATTAAAGAGTTGATCACAATTGCTGATATTTCTTATCTTTTTTCTGGTGTTTTTTCAGCTCTTGGTCCTTTTCAGCTCCTGACTGCGGATATTCTTCTGATTAAACGTGAACAAACTGAAATATCTCGCAGACCCGGCCTTGGTTAGTACCAACAGATCTAAGCCGCATTTCAGGCCTGAAAACAAACCCATTAGTTATTCGCTTTTCTCCAGCTCCAGAGCTCAGATTGTTACTGCCCATCCCTGGAGCTGCAAGATACCAGGGATCCGGGACAAACCTCCCCATACACCGAGCACAAGCTCAGGAAAACCCCGGGGGAGATGATATCCCGGCCACTGAGCCTTCAACAGCATTGAACAAGCACCCGGACGGAAACGTTCTTCATGTGGAAGTGATGAGATGCAAAAATTAACTCCACAAGTCAGGATGGCCGAGCGGTCTAAGGCGCTGCGTTCAGGTCGCAGGTCTCCTCTGGAGGTGTGGTTTCGAATCCCACTTCTGACAGTCTTTACTTTTAATTACCACGCGGAACTCATTTATTTTCACACCACTGTCAAGCACTTTGGGACATCCCTTAAAAGTGGGATTCAGCAGTTCACCTGCTCCATTCACATAGAAACATAGAAGATAGGAGCAGGAGTAGGCCATTCGGCCACTCGAGCCTGCTCCGCAATTTAATGAGATCATGGCTGATCATCCACATTCAGTACCCTGTCCCTGCTTTCTCCCCATATCCCTTTATCTCTTTAGCCTTAAGAAATATATCGAACTCCTTCTTGAATATATTTAATGAATTGGCCTCAACTGCCTTCTGTGGTACAGAATTCAACAGGTTCACCACTCTCTGGGTGAAGAAATTCCTCCTCATCTCAACCCTATGTGGCTTAGCCCTTATCCTTAGACTGTGACTGCTGGTTCTGGATTCCCGCACCATCGGGATCATTCTTCCTGCATCTAGCGTGTCTTGTCCTGTTAGAATTTTGTAAGTTTCAATGAGATCCCCTCTCGTTCTTCTAAACTCTAGCGAATATAAGCCTAATCATCTCAATCTGTCTTCATACGTCATTCCTGCTATCCCATGTATCAGTCTGGAGAATCTTCGCTGCACTCCCTCCATGGCAAGAACATCCTTCCTCAGATAAGGTGACCAAAGCTGCACACAATACTCAAGGTATGGTCTCACTAAGGCCTTGTACAACTGCAGCAAGACATCCTTGCTCCTGTACTCGAAACCTCTCACTGAAAATTTGCCTTCTTAACCACCTGCTGCACCTGCAGGCTTACCTTCAGCGATTGGTGCACACGGACACCCAGGTCTCATTGCCGTTCCCCTTTTCCCAATCTATTGACATTCTGATAATAAGCTGTCTTCCTGTTTTTGCCACCAAAGTTGATAACCTCACATTTATCCACATTATACTGCATCTGCCATGCTTCTGCTAAATCACCTAACCTGTCCATATCATACTGGAGGTTCTCTGCATCCTCCTCACAGCACACATGCCAACCCAGCTTTGTGTCGTCTGCAAACTTGGAGTTATTACATCTAGTTCAACCTTCTAGATCATTAATATATATTGTGAGTAGCTGGGGTCCTAGCACGTATCCCTGCCCTACCCCACTAGTAACTGCCTGCCACTTGGATAAAGGCCCGTTTAGACATACTCTTTGCTTCCTGTCTGCCAACCAGTTCTCTATCCAAGTCAGTATCTTACACCCGATCCCATGTGCTTTAACTTTGCACGCCAATCTATTATGTGGGACCTTATCGAAAGCCTTCTGAAAGTCCAAATACACCACATCCACTGGTTCTCCCTTATCTATTCTACCAGTTACATCCTCAAAAAATTTTAACATTTCCATCTGACCTGGTACTGAAAGTGGAGACGGTTCCACAGTGTAGCAGTTATCACGTTTGCGGAATCATTTTGTTGGAACTTGCTCCTTCTGCTTGTCCAGGGGCGAGATTGCTCTCCTGTGTGAGGAAGTAACAACTAAGAACAAAAGAATTAGGAGCTGGAATAGCCCATATATTGTGTAAAATGAGATATGGGTAACAGTTAACAGTTAACATGCAAAGCACAAAACCTGCTGACAAGGGTGGTGCTGTTGCTGTTTGGCGAACCGACCTCTACCTAGCGGAAGCTGTACGCCAACTCTCCAACACCTCATCCTACCTCCGCCTGGACCATGACCCCACTACCGAATATCAAGTCACCATTTGCAAGACTGTCACTGACCTCGTATGAGAAGAGATTGAGTAAACTAGGCCTGCAATCTCTTGAATTCGGTAGAATGAGAGGGGATCTCATTAAGCATGCAAAATTATTACAGTGTTTGATCGGTTGGATGCTGGGAAAATGTTTCCCTTGGCTGGGGAGTCTAGAACCAGGGGCCACAGCCTCAGGATAAAGGTTAGGCCATTCAGGACTGAGAGGAGAAGAAATTTCTTCACACAGAGGGTGGTGAATCTTTGGAATTCTCTACCCCAGAGGGCTGTGGAGGCTCAGTCATTGGGTATGTTCAAAACAGAAGTCGGTAGATTTCTGACTGGTAAGGGCTTCAAGGGATATGGCGATAGGGCCGGTGAATGGAATTGAGGCAGGAGATCAGCCATGATCTCATAGAATCCCCTACACTTGCTTAAAAATCTGTCCCATTACCTCTTTTTACCAGTTCTGACGAAAGGTTATCGACCTGAAACGTTAACTCTGTTTCTCTCTTCGCAGAAGCTGCCTGACCTGCTGAGTATCTCCAGCATTTTCTGTTTCAATTCAGATTTCCAGCATCTGCAGTATTTTCTCAGTTCGCATTTCTTTCATTGTGCAAAACAAGGTTATCGCTCAATTAATGACGCTTTGAAAGCAACATAAAAGTTTAACCAAATAAATACCGCTCAACGTGGGGCTCGAACCCACGACACTGAGATTAAGAGTCTCATGCTCTACCGACTGAGCTAGCCGGGCCTGTTAGAGCTGTATTTCATTGTCGCTGATTGCAGTCAGGTACCTGGTGGCTCCGGCCCGGTCACAACAGCATGTCTGAGCCGCGTTTCTGCAAACTGCGAAACAAGTTCTCCAGAAGCCCAAGGCGTATAAGGAACTCAAGCAGCAAAATCCCTTTCATTAACCACAGGGGTTCAGGCAATTTTCTGATCGCAAAGCGCTTTAGTTTTTGTCAATATCTCTTGTCTATTTCCCGGAGATTCCCGATTCTGTCTTTCTCTCTGGCTCTGTTTATTGTGTCTGTGGCCACCTCCGGGTTGATTTTGAAGGAATACCTGTGTTTGTGTCTGCTTGTTACGTTAAACAAATGAGGGCATCGGGCGCTTCTGTGCATGACAATGAGGAATCAGGAGAAGGCAGGAGGAATGAAACAGTGTTTGTGGAACGTGTGCATATAAAAAAAGCGCGGGTTAAGCAGAGGTTTCTGTAGTGTAGCGGTTATCACGTTTGCCTCACAGGCAGAAAGTCCCCGGGTCGAGCCCGGGCGGAAGCTTTATTTTTCTGTGAAATAAATTTAACAGGTTTCTTGTGTCAGAAGCAACGAACAATTTAAAGCAGTCTCCTAAAATACACGGTGCGTAAATTCTTATAGGGTATAAATCTTCGTCAATGAATAAACGTTCACAAATTATTAAAGTTAAATTACTCAACTTTCGACTGTCCCTTACTGTGAGCATTTCTTTCATTCTGCAAAACAACGCTTTCGGTTAATGAATGTTGATTAAAACAATTAAACCACTAAACTACCAGAACACACATTAAAGAGTTGATCACAATTGCTGATATTTCTTATCTTTTTTCTGGTGTTTTTTCAGCTCCTGACTGCGGATATTCTTCTGATTAAACGTGAACAAACTGAAATATCTCGCAGCCCCGGCCTCGGTTAGTACCAACAGATCTAAGCCGCATTTCAGGCCTGAAAACAAACCCATTAGTTATTCGCTTTTCTCCAGCTCCAGAGCTCAGATTGTTACTGCCCATCCCTGGAGCTGCAAGATACCAGGGATCCGGGACAAACCTCCCCATACACCGAGCACAAGCTCAGGAAAACCCTGGGGGAGATGATATCCCGGCCACTGAGCCTTCAACAGCATTGAACAAGCACCCGGACGGAAACGTTCTTCATGTGGAAGTGATGAGGTGCAAAAATTAACTCCACAAGTCAGGATGGCCGAGCGGTCTAAGGCGCTGCGTTCAGGTCGCAGTCTCCTCTGGAGCCGTGGGTTCGAATCCCGCTTCTGACAGTCTTTACTTTTAATTACCATGCGGAACTCATTTATTTTCACACCACTGTCAAGCACTTTGGGACATCCCTTAAAAGTGGGATTCAGCAGTTCACCTGCTCCATTCACATAGAAACATAGAAGATAGGAGCAGGAGTAGGCCATTCGGCCACTCGAGCCTGCTCCGCAATTTAATGAGATCATGGCTGATCATCCACATTCAGTACCCTGTCCCTGCTTTCTCCCCATATCCCTTTATCTCTTTAGCCTTAAGAAATATATCGAACTCCTTCTTGAATATATTTAATGAATTGGCCTCAACTGCCTTCTGTGGTACAGAATTCAACAGGTTCACCACTCTCTGGGTGAAGAAATTCCTCCTCATCTCAACCCTATGTGGCTTACCCCTTATCCTTAGACTGTGACTGCTGGTTCTGGATTCCCGCACCATCGGGATCATTCTTCCTGCATCTAGCGTGTCTTGTCCTGTTAGAATTTTGTAAGTTTCAATGAGATCCCCTCTCGTTCTTCTAAACTCTAGCGAATATAAGCCTAATCATCTCAATCTGTCTTCATACGTCATTCCTGCCATCCCATGTATCAGTCTGGAGAATCTTCGCTGCACTCCCTCCATGGCAAGAACATCCTTCCTCACATAAGGTGACCAAAGCTGCACACAATACTCAAGGTATGGTCTCACTAAGGCCTTGTACAACTGCAGCAAGACATCCTTGCTCCTGTACTCGAAACCTCTCACTGAAAATTTGCCTTCTTAACCACCTGCTGCACCTGCAGGCTTACCTTCAGCGATTGGTGCACACGGACACCCAGGTCTCATTGCCGTTCCCCTTTTCCCAATCTATTGACATTCTGATAATAAGCTGTCTTCCTGTTTTTGCCACCAAAGTTGATAACCTCACATTTATCCACATTATACTGCATCTGCCATGCTTCTGCTAAATCACCTAACCTGTCCATATCATACTGGAGGTTCTCTGCATCCTCCTCACAGCACACATGCCAACCCAGCTTTGTGTCGTCTGCAAACTTGGAGTTATTACATCTAGTTCAACCTTCTAGATCATTAATATATATTGTGAGTAGCTGGGGTCCTAGCACGTATCCCTGCCCTACCCCACTAGTAACTGCCTGCCACTTGGATAAAGGCCTGTTTAGACATACTCTTTGCTTCCTGTCTGCCAACCAGTTCTCTATCCAAGTCAGTATCTTACACCCGATCCCATGTGCTTTAACTTTGCACGCCAATCTATTATGTGGGACCTTATCGAAAGCCTTCTGAAAGTCCAAATACACCACATCCACTGGTTCTCCCTTATCTATTCTACCAGTTACATCCTCAAAAATTTTTAACATTTCCATCTGACCTGGTACTGAAAGTGGAGACGGTTCCACAGTGTAGCATTTATCACGTTTGCGGAATCATTTTGTTGGAACTTGCTCCTTCTGCTTGTCCAGGGGCGAGATTGCTCTCCTGTGTGAGGAAATAACAACTAAGAACAAAAGAATTAGGAGCTGGAATAGCCCATATATTGTATAAAATGAGATATGGGTAACAGTTAACAGTTAACATGCAAAGCACAAAACCTGCTGACAAGGGTGGTGCTGTTGCTGTTTGGCGAACCGACCTCTACCTAGCGGAAGCTGTACGCCAACTCTCCAACACCTCATCCTACCTCCGCCTGGACCATGACCCCACTACCGAATATCAAGTCACCATTTGCAAGACTGTCACTGACATCGTATGAGAAGAGATTGAGTAAACTAGGCCTGCAATCTCTTGAATTCGGAAGAATGAGAGGGGATCTCATTAAGCATGCAAAATTATTACAGTGTTTGATCGGTTGGATGCTGGGAAAATGTTTCCCTTGGCTGGGGAGTCTAGAACCAGGGGCCACAGCCTCAGGATAAAGGTTAGGCCATTCAGGACTGAGAGGAGAAGAAATTTCTTCACACAGAGGGTGGTGAATCTTTGGAATTCTCTACCCCAGAGGGCTGTGGAGGCTCAGTCATTGGGTATGTTCAAAACAGAAGTCGGTAGATTTCTGACTGGTAAGGGCTTCAAGGGATATGGCGATAGGGCCGGTGAATGGAATTGAGGCAGGAGATCAGCCATGATCTCATAGAATCCCCTACACTTGCTTAAAAATCTGTCCCATTACCTCTTTTTACCAGTTCTGACGAAAGGTTATCCACCTGAAACGTTAACTCTGTTTCTCTCTTCGCAGAAGCTGCCTGACCTGCTGAGTATCTCCAGCATTTTCTGTTTCAATTCAGATTTCCAGCATCTGCAGTATTTTCTCAGTTCGCATTTCTTTCATTGTGCAAAACAAGGTTATCGCTCAATTAATGACGCTTTGAAAGCAACATAAAAGTTTAACCAAATAAATACCGCCCAACGTGGGGCTCGAACCCACGACCTTGAGATTAAGAGTCTCATGCTCTACCGACTGAGCTAGCCGGGCCTGTTCGAGCTGTATTTCATTGTCGCTGATTGCAGTCAGGTACCTGGTGGCTCCGGCTCGGTCACAACAGCATGTCTGAGCCGCGTTTCTGCAAACTGCGAAACAAGTTCTCCAGAAGCCCAAGGCGTATAAGGAACTCAAGCAGCAAAATCCCTTTCATTAACCACAGGGGTTCAGGCAATTTTCTGATCGCAAAGCGCTTTAGTCTTTGTCAATATCTCTTGTCTATTTCCCGGAGATTCCCGATTCTGTCTTTCTCTCTGGCTCTGTTTATTGTGTCTGTGGCCACCTCCGGGTTGATTTTGAAGGAATACCTGTGTTTGTGTCTGCTTGTTACGTTAAACAAATGAGGGCATCGGGCGCTTCTGTGCATGACAATGAGGAATCAGGAGAAGGCAGGAGGAATGAAACAGTGTTTGTGGAACGTGTGCATATAAAAAAAGCGCGAGTTAAGCAGAGGTTTCTGTAGTGCAGCGGTTATCACGTTTGCCTCACACGCGAAAAGTCCCCGGGTCGAGCCCGGGCGGAAACTTTATTTTTCTGTGAAATAAATTTAACAGGTTTCTTGTGTCAGAAGCAACGAACAATTTAAAGCAGACTCCTAAAATACACGGTGCGTAAATTCTTATAGGGTATAAATCTTCGTCAATGAATAAACTTTCACAAATTATTAAAGTTAAATTACTCAACTTTCGACTGTCCCTTACTGTGAGCATTTCTTTCATTCTGCAAAACAACGCTTTCGGTTAATGAATGTTGATTAAAACAATTAAACCACTAAACTACCAGAACACACATTAAAGAGTTGATCACAATTGCTGATATTTCTTATCTTTTTTCTGGTGTTTTTTCAGCTCTTGGTCCTTTTCAGCTCCTGACTGCGGATATTCTTCTGATTAAACGTGAACAAACTGAAATATCTCGCAGCCCCGGCCTCGGTTAGTACCAACAGATCTAAGCCGCATTTCAGGCCTGAAAACAAACCCATTAATTATTCGCTTTTCTCCAGCTCCAGAGCTCAGATTGTTACTGCCCATCCCTGGAGCTGCAAGATACCAGGGATCCGGGACAAACCTCCCCATACACCGAGCACAAGCTCAGGAAAACCCCGGGGGAGATGATATCCCGGCCACTGAGCCTTCAACAGCATTGAACAAGCACCCGGACGGAAACGTTCTTCATGTGGAAGTGATGAGATGCAAAAATTAACTCAACAAGTCAGGATAGCCGAGCGGTCTAAGGCGCTGCGTTCAGGTCGCAGTCTCCTCTGGAGGCGTGGGTTCGAATCCCACTTCTGACAGTCTTTACTTTTAATTACCACGCGGAACTCATTTATTTTCACACCACTGTCAAGCACTTTGGGACATCCCTTAAAAGTGGGATTCAGCAGTTCACCTGCTCCATTCACATAGAAACATAGAAGATAGGAGCAGGAGTAGGCCATTCGGCCACTCGAGCCTGCTCCGCAATTTAATGAGATCATGGCTGATCATCCACATTCAGTACCCTGTCCCTGCTTTCTCCCCATATCCCTTTATCTCTTTAGCCTTAAGAAATATATCTGACTCCTTCTTGAATATATTTAATGAATTGGCCTCAACTGCCTTCTGTGGTACAGAATTCAACAGGTTCACCACTCTCTGGGTGAAGAAATTCCTCCTCATCTCAACCCTATGTGGCTTACCCCTTATCCTTAGACTGTGACTGCTGGTTCTGGATTCCCGCACCATCGGGATCATTCTTCCTGCATCTAGCGTGTCTTGTCCTGTTAGAATTTTGTAAGTTTCAATGAGATCCCCTCTCGTTCTTCTAAACTCTAGCGAATATAAGCCTAATCATCTCAATCTGTCTTCACACGTCATTCCTGCCATCCCATGTATCAGTCTGGAGAATCTTCGCTGCACTCCCTCCATGGCAAGAACATCCTTCCTCAGATAAGGTGACCAAAGCTGCACACAATACTCAAGGTGTGGTCTCACTAAGGCCTTGTACAACTGCAGCAAGACATCCTTGCTCCTGTACTCGGAACCTCTCACTGAAAAGGCCAACATTTGCCTTCTTAACCACCTGCTGCACCTGCAGGCTTACCTTCAGCGATTGGTGCACACAGACACCCAGGTCTCATTGCAGTTCCCCTTTTCCCAATCTATTGACATTCTGATAATAAGCTGTCTTCCTGTTTTTGCCACCAAAGTTGATAACCTCACATTTATCCACATTATACTGCATCTGCCATGCTTCTGCTAAATCACCTAACCTGTCCATATCATACTGGAGGTTCTCTGCATCCTCCTCACAGCACACATGCCAACCCAGCTTTGTGTCGTCTGCAAACTTGGAGTTATTACATCTAGTTCAACCTTCTAGATCATTAATATACATTGTGAGTAGCTGGGGTCCTAGCACGTATCCCTGCCCTACCCCACTAGTAACTGCCTGCCACTTGGATAAAGGCCCGTTTAGACATACTCTTTGCTTCCTGTCTGCCAACCAGTTCTCTATCCAAGTCAGTATCTTACACCCGATCCCATGTGCTTTAACTTTGCACGCCAATCTATTATGTGGGACCTTATCGAAAGCCTTCTGAAAGTCCAAATACACCACATCCACTGGTTCTCCCTTATCTATTCTACCAGTTACATCCTCAAAATTTTTTAACATTTCCATCTGACCTGGTACTGAAAGTGGAGACGGTTCCACAGTGTAGCAGTTATCACGTTTGCGGAATCATTTTGTTGGAACTTGCTCCATCTGCTTGTCCAGGGGCGAGATTGCTCTCCTGTGTGAGGAAATAACAACTAAGAACAAAAGAATTAGGAGCTAGAATAGCCCATATATTGTGTAAAATGAGATATGGGTAACAGTTAACAGTTAACATGCAAAGCACAAAACCTGCTGACAAGGGTGGTGCTGTTGCTGTTTGGCGAACCGACCTCTACCTAGCGGAAGCTGTACGCCAACTCTCCAACACCTCATCCTACCTCCGCCTGGACCATGACCCCACTACCGAATATCAAGTCACCATTTGCAAGACTGTCACTGACCTCGTATGAGAAGAGATTGAGTAAACTAGGCCTGCAATCTCTTGAATTCGGAAGAATGAGAGGGGATCTCATTAAGCATGCAAAATTATTACAGGGTTTGATCGGTTGGATGCTGGGAAAATGTTTCCCTTGGCTGGGGAGTCTAGAACCAGGGGCCACAGCCTCAGGATAAAGGTTAGGCCATTCAGGACTGAGAGGAGAAGAAATTTCTTCACACAGAGGGTGGTGAATCTTTGGAATTCTCTACCCCAGAGGGCTGTGGAGGCTCAGTCATTGGGTATGTTCAAAACAGAAGTCGGTAGATTTCTGACTGGTAAGGGCTTCAAGGGATATGGCGATAGGGCCGGTGAATGGAATTGAGGCAGGAGATCAGCCATGATCTCATAGAATCCCCTACACTTGCTTAAAAATCTGTCCCATTACCTCTTTTTACCAGTTCTGACGAAAGGTTATCGACCTGAAACGTTAACTCTGTTTCTCTCTTCGCAGAAGCTGCCTGACCTGCTGAGTATCTCCAGCATTTTCTGTTTCAATTCAGATTTCCAGCATCTGCAGTATTTTCTCAGTTCGCATTTCCTTCATTGTGCAAAACAAGGTTATCGCTCAATTAATGACGCTTTGAAAGCAACATAAAAGTTTAACCAAATAAATACCGCCCAACGTGGGGCTCGAACCCACGACCCTGAGATTAAGAGTCTCATGCTCTACCGACTGAGCTAGCCGGGCCTGTTAGAGATGTATTTCATTGTCGCTGATTGCAGTCAGGTACCTGGTGGCTCCGGCCCGGTCACAACAGCATGTCTGAGCCGCGTTTCTGCAAACTGCGAAACAAGTTCTCCAGAAGCCCAAGGCGTACAAGGAACTCAAGCAGCAAAATCCCTTTCATTAACCACAGGGGTTCAGGCAATTTTCTGATCGCAAAGCGCTTTAATCTTTGTCAATATCTCTTGTCTATTTCCCGGAGATTCCCGATTCTGTCTTTCTCTCTGGCTCTGTTTATTGTGTCTGTGGCCACCTGCGGGTTGATTTTGAAGGAATACCTGTGTTTGTGTCTGCTTGTTACGTTAAACAAATGAGGGCATCAGGCGCTTCTGTGCATGACAATGAGGAATCAGGAGAAGGCAGGAGGAATGAAACAGTATTTGTGGAACGTGCGCATATAAAAAAAGGGCGGGTTAAGCAGAGGTTTCTGTAGTGTAGCGGTTATCACGTTTTGCCTCACACGCGAAAAGTCAGCGGGTCGAGCCCGGGCGGAAACTTTATTTTTCTGTGAAATAAATTTAACAGGTTTCTTGTGTCAGAAGCAACGAACAATTTAAAGCAGACTCCTAAAATACACGGTGCGTAAATTCTTATAGGGTATAAATCTTCGTCAATGAATAAACTTTCACAAATTATTAAAGTTAAATTACTCAACTTTCGACTGTCCCTTACTGTGAGCATTTCTTTCATTCTGCAAAACAACGCTTTCGGTTAATGAATGTTGATTAAAACAATTAAACCACTAAACTACCAGAACACACATTAAAGAGTTGATCACAATTGCTGATATTTCTTATCTTTTTTCTGGTGTTTTTTCAGCTCTTGGTCCTTTTCAGCTCCTGACTGCGGATATTCTTCTGATTAAACGTGAACAAACTGAAATATCTCGCAGCCCCGGCCTCGGTTAGTACCAACAGATCTAAGCCGCATTTCAGGCCTGAAAACAAACCCATTAATTATTCGCTTTTCTCCAGCTCCAGAGCTCAGATTGTTACTGCCCATCCCTGGAGCTGCAAGACACCAGGGATCCGGGACAAACCTCCCCATACACCGAGCACAAGCTCAGGAAAACCCCGGGGGAGATGATATCCCGGCCACTGAGCCTTCAACAGCATTGAACAAGCACCCGGACGGAAACGTTCTTCATGTGGAAGTGATGAGATGCAAAAATTAACTCAACAAGTCAGGATGGCCGAGCGGTCTAAGGCGCTGCGTTCAGGTCGCAGTCTCCTCTGGAGGCGTGGGTTCGAATCCCACTTCTGACAGTCTTTACTTTTAATTACCACGCGAAACTCATTTATTTTCACACCACTGTCAAGCACTTTGGGACATCCCTTAAAAGTGAGATTCAGCAGTTCACCTGCTCCATTCACATAGAAACATAGAAGATAGGAGCAGGAGTCGGCCATTCGGCCACTCGAGCCTGCTCCGCAATTTAATGAGATCATGGCTGATCATCCACATTCAGTAACCTGTCCCTGCTTTCTCCCTTTATCTCTTTAGCCTTAAGAAATATATCTAACTCCTTCTTGAATATATTTAATGAATTGTCCTCAACTGCCTTCTGTGGTACAGAATTCAACAGGTTCACCACTCTCTGGGTGAAGAAATTCCTCCTCATCTCAACCCTATGTGGCTTACCCCTTATCCTTAGACTGTGACTGCTGGTTCTGGATTCCCGCACCATCGGGATCATTCTTCCTGCATCTAGCGTGTCTTGTCCTGTTAGAATTTTGTAAGTTTCAATGAGATCCCCTCTCGTTCTTCTAAACTCTAGCGAATATAAGCCTAATCATCTCAATCTGTCTTCATACGTCATTCCTGCCATCCCATGTATCAGTCTGGAGAACCTTCGCTGCACTCCCTCCATGGCAAGAACATCCTTCCTCAGATAAGGTGACCAAAGCTGCACACAATACTCAAGGTATGGTCTCACTAAGGCCTTGTACAACTGCAGCAAGACATCCTTGCTCCTGTACTCGAAACCTCTCACTGAAAAGGCCAACATTTGCCTTCTTAACCACCTGCTGCACCTGCAGGCTTACCTTCAGCGATTGGTGCACACGGACACCCAGGTCTCATTGCAGTTCCCCTTTTCCCAATCTATTGACATTCTGATAATAAGCTGTCTTCCTGTTTTTGCCACCAAAGTTGATAACCTCACATTTATCCACATTATACTGCATCTGCCATGCTTCTGCTAAATCACCTAACCTGTCCATATCATACTGGAGGTTCTCTGCATCCTCCTCACAGCACACATGCCAACCCAGCTTTGTGTCGTCTGCAAACTTGGAGTTATTACATCTAGTTCAACCTTCTAGATCATTAATATATATTGTGAGTAGCTGGGGTCCTAGCACGTATCCCTGCCCTACCCCACTAGTAACTGCCTGCCACTTGGATAAAGGCCCGTTTAGACATACTCTTTGCTTCCTGTCTGCCAACCAGTTCTCTATCCAAGTCAGTATCTTACACCCGATCCCATGTGCTTTAACTTTGCACGCCAATCTATTATGTGGGACCTTATCGAAAGCCTTCTGAAAGTCCAAATACACCACATCCACTGGTTCTCCCTTATCTATTCGACCAGTTACATCCTCAAAAATTTTTAACATTTCCATCTGACCTGGTACTGAAAGTGGAGACGGTTCCACAGTGTAGCAGTTATCACGTTTGCGGAATCATTTTGTTGGAACTTGCTCCTTCTGCTTGTCCAGGGGCGAGATTGCTCTCCTGTGTGAGGAAATAACAACTAAGAACAAAAGAATTAGGAGCTGGAATAGCCCATATATTGTGTAAAATGAGATATGGGTAACAGTTAACAGTTAACATGCAAAGCACAAAACCTGCTGACAAGGGTGGTGCTGTTGCTGTTTGGCGAACCGACCTCTACCTAGCGGAAGCTGTACGCCAACTCTCCAACACCTCATCCTACCTCCGCCTGGACCATGACCCCACTACCGAATATCAAGTCACCATTTGCAAGACTGTCACTGACCTCGTATGAGAAGAGATTGAGTAAACTAGGCCTGCAATCTCTTGAATTCGGAAGAATGAGAGGGGATCTCATTAAGCATGCAAAATTATTACAGGGTTTGATCGGTTGGATGCTGGGAAAATGTTTCCCTTGGCTGGGGAGTCTAGAACCAGGGGCCACAGCCTCAGGATAAAGGTTAGGCCATTCAGGACTGAGAGGAGAAGAAATTTCTTCACACAGAGGGTGGTGAATCTTTGGAATTCTCTACCCCAGAGGGCTGTGGAGGCTCAGTCATTGGGTATGTTCAAAACAGAAGTCGGTAGATTTCTGACTGGTAAGGGCTTCAAGGGATATGGCGATAGGGCCGGTGAATGGAATTGAGGCAGGAGATCAGCCATGATCTCATAGAATCCCCTACACTTGCTTAAAAATCTGTCCCATTACCTCTTTTTACCAGTTCTGACGAAAGGTTATCGACCTGAAACGTTAACTCTGTTTCTCTCTTCGCAGAAGCTGCCTGACCTGCTGAGTATCTCCAGCACTTTCTGTTTCAATTCAGATTTCCAGCATCTGCAGTATTTTCTCAGTTCGCATTTCTTTCATTGTGCAAAACAAGGTTATCGCTCAATTAATGACGCTATGAAAGCAACATAAAAGTTTAACCAAATAAATACCGCCCAACGTGGGGCTCGAACCCACGACCCTGAGATTAAGAGTCTCATGCTCTACCGACTGAGCTAGCCGGGCCTGTTAGAGCTGCATTTCATTGTCGCTGATTGCAGTCAGGTACCTGGTGGCTCCGGCCCGGTCACAACAGCATGTCTGAGCCGCGTTTCTGCAAACTGCGAAACAAGTTCTCCAGAAGCCCAAGGCGTATAAGGAACTCAAGCAGCAAAATCCCTTTCATTAACCACAGGGGTTCACGCAATTTTCTGATCGCAAAGCGCTTTAGTCTTTGTCAATATATCTTGTCTATTTCCCGGAGATTCCCGATTCTGTCTTTCTCTCTGGCTCTGTTTATTGTGTCTGTGGCCACCTGCGGGTTGATTTTGAAGGAATACCTGTGTTTGTGTCTGCTTGTTACGTTAAACAAATGAGGGCATCAGGCGCTTCTGTGCATGACAATGAGGAATCAGGAGAAGGCAGGAGGAATGAAAAGTGTTTGTGGAACGTCTGCATATAAAAAAAGGGCGCGTTAAGCAGAGGTTTCTGTAGTGTAGCGGTTATCACGTTTGCCTCACAGGCGAAAAGTCCCCGGGTCGAGCCCGGGCGGAAACTTTATTTTTCTGTGAAATAAATTTAACAGGTTTCTTGTGTCAGAAGCAACGAACAATTTAAAGCAGACTCCTAAAATACACGGTGCGTAAATTCTTATAGGGTATAAATCTTCGTCAATGAATAAACTTTCACAAATTATTAAAGTTAAATTACTCAACTTTCGACTGTCCCTTACTGTGAGCATTTCTTTCATTCTGCAAAACAACGCTTTCGGTTAATGAATGTTGATTAAAACAATTAAACCACTAAACTACCAGAACACACATTAAAGAGTTGATCACAATTGCTGATATTTCTTATCTTTTTTCTGGTGTTTTTTCAGCTCTTGGTCCTTTTCAGCTCCTGAGTGCGGACATTCTTCTGATTAAACGTGAACAAACTGAAATATCTCGCAGCCCCGGCCTCGGTTAGTACCAACAGATCTAAGCCGCATTTCAGGCCTGAAAACAAACCCATTAATTATTCGCTTTTCTCCAGCTCCAGAGCTCAGATTGTTACTGCCCATCCCTGGAGCTGCAAGATACCAGGGATCCGGGACAAACCTCCCCATACACCGAGCACAAGCTCAGGAAAACCCCGGGGGAGATGATATCCCGGCCACTGAGCCTTCAACAGCATTGAACAAGCACCCGGACGGAAACGTTCTTCATGTGGAAGTGATGAGATGCAAAAATTAACTCAACAAGTCAGGATGGCCGAGCGGTCTAAGGCGCTGCGTTCAGGTCGCAGTCTCCTCTGGAGGCGTGGGTTCGAATCCCACTTCTGACAGTCTTTACTTTAAATTACCACGCGGAACTCATTTATTTTCACACCACTGTCAAGCACTTTGGGACATCCCTTAAAAGTGGGATTCAGCAATTCACCTGCTCCATTCACATAGAAACATAGAAGATAGGAGCAGGAGTAGGCCATTCGGCCACTCGAGCCTGCTCCGCAATTTAATGAGATCATGGCTGATCATCCACATTCAGTACCCTGTCCCTGCTTTCTCCCCATATACCTTTATCTCTTTAGCCTTAAGAAATATATCTAACTCCTTCTTGAATATATTTAATGAATTGGCCTCAACTGCCTTCTGTGGTACAGAATTCAACAGGTTCACCACTCTCTGGGTGAAGAAATTCCTCCTCATCTCAACCCTATGTGGCTTACCCCTTATCCTTAGACTGTGACTGCTGGTTCTGGATTCCCGCACCATCGGGATCATTCTTCCTGCATCTAGCGTGTCTTGTCCTGTTAGAACTTTGTAAGTTTCAATGAGATCCCCTCTCGTTCTTCTAAACTCTAGCGAATATAAGCCTAATCATCTCAATCTGTCTTCATACGTCATTCCTGCCATCCCATGTATCAGTCTGGAGAATCTTCGCTGCACTCCCTCCATGGCAAGAACATCCTTCCTCAGATAAGGTGACCAAAGCTGCACACAATACTCAAGGTATGGTCTCACTAAGGCCTTGTACAACTGCAGCAAGACATCCTTGCTCCTGTACTCGAAACCTCTCACTGAAAAGGCCAACATTTGCCTTCTTAACCACCTGCTGCACCTGCAGGCTTACCTTCAGCGATTGGTGCACACGGACACCCAGGTCTCATTGCAGTTCCCCTTTTCCCAATCTATTGACATTCTGATAATAAGCTGTCTTCCTGTTTTTGCCACCAAAGTTGATAACCTCACATTTATCCACATTATACTGCATCTGCCATGCTTCTGCTAAATCACCTAACCTGTCCATATCATACTGGAGGTTCTCTGCATCCTCCTCACAGCACACATGCCAACCCAGCTTTGTGTCGTCTGCAAACTTGGAGTTATTACATCTAGTTCAACCTTCTAGATCATTAATATATATTGTGAGTAGCTGGGGTCCTAGCACGTATCCTTGCCCTACCCCACTAGTAACTGCCTGCCACTTGGATAAAGGCCCGTTTAGACATACTCTTTGCTTCCTATCTGCCAACCAGTTCTCTATCCAAGTCAGTATCTTACACCCGATCCCATGTGCTTTAACTTTGCACGCCAATCTATTATGTGGGACCTTATCGAAAGCCTTCTGAAATTCCAAATACACCACATCCACTGGTTCTCCCTTATCTATTCTACCAGTTACATCCTCAAAATTTTTTAACCTTTCCATCTGACCTGGTACTGAAAGTGGAGACGGTTCCACAGTGTAGCAGTTATCACGTTTGCGGAATCATTTTGTTGGAACTTGCTCCTTCTGCTTGTCCATGGGCGAGATTGCTCTCCTGTGTGAGGAAATAACAACTAAGAACAAAAGAATTAGGAGCTGGAATAGCCCATATATTGTATAAAATGAGATATGGGTAACAGTTAACAGTTAACATGCAAAGCACAAAACCTGCTGACAAGGGTGGTGCTGTTGCTGTTTGGCGAACTGACCTCTACCTAGCGGAAGCTGTACGCCAACTCTCCAACACCTCCTCCTAACTCCGCCTGGACCATGACCCCACTACCGAATATCAAGTCACCATTTGCAAGACTGTCACTGACCTCGTATGAGAAGAGATTGAGTAAACTAGGCCTGCAATCTCTTGAATTCGGAAGAATGAGAGGGGATCTCATTAAGCATGCAAAATTATTACAGGGTTTGATCGGTTGGATGCTGGGAGAATGTTTCCCTTGGCTGGGGAGTCTAGAACCAGGGGCCACAGCTTCAGGATAAAGGTTAGGCCATTCAGGACTGAGAGGAGAAGAAATTTCTTCACACAGAGGGTGGTGAATCTTTTGAATTCTCTACCCCAGAGGGCTGTGGAGGCTCAGTCATTGGGTATGTTCAAAACAGAAGTCGGTAGATTTCTGACTGGTAAAGGCATCAAGGGATATGGCGATAGGGCCGGTGAATGGGATTGAGGCAGGAGATCAGCCATGATCTCATAGAATCCCCTACACTTGCTTAAAAATCTGTCCCATTACCTCTTTTTACCAGTTCTGACGAAAGGTTATCGACCTGAAACGTTAACTATGTTTCTGTCTTCGCAGAAGCTGCCTGACCTGCTGAGTATCTCCAGCATTTTCTGTTTCAATTCAGATTTCCAGCATCTGCAGTATTTTCTCAGTTCTCATTTCTTTCATTGTGCAAAACAAGGTTATCGCTCAATTAATGACGCTTTGAAAGCAACATAAAAGTTTAACCAAATAAATACCGCCCAACGTGGGGCTCGAACCCACGACGCTGAAATTATGAGTCTCATGCTCTACCGACTGAGCTAGCCGGGCCTGTTAAAGCTGCATTTCATTGTCGCTGATTGCAGTCAGGTACCTCGTGGCTCCGGCCCGGTCACAACAGTATGTCTGAGCCGCGTTTCTGCAAACTGCGAAACAAGTTCTCCAGAAGCCCAAGGCATATGAGGAACTCAAGCAGCAAAATCCCTTTCATTAACCACAGGGGTTCAGGCAATTTTCTGATCGCAAAGCGCTTTAGTCTTTGTCAATATCTCTTGTCTATTTCCCGGAGATTTCCGATTCTGTCTTTCTCTCTGGCTCTGTTTATTGCGTCTGTGGCCACCTGCGGGATGATTTTGAAGGAATACCTGTGTTTGCGTCTGCTTGTTACGTTAAATAAATGAGGGCATCAGGCGCTTCTGTGCATGACAATGAGGAATCAGGAGAAGGCAGGAGGAATGAAACAGTGTTTGTGGAACGTGTGCATATAAAAAAAGCGCGAGTTAAGCAGAGGTTTCTGTCGTGTAGCGGTTATCACGTTTGCCTCACACGCGAAAAGTCCCCGGGTCGAGCCGAAGCAGATACTTTATTTTTCTGTGAAATAAATTTAACAGGTTTCTTGTGTCAGAAGCAACGAACAATTTAAAGCAGACTCCTAAAATACACGGTGCGTAAATTCTTATAGGGTATAAATCTTCGTCAATGAATAAACTTTCACAAATTATTAAAGTTAAATTACTCAACTTTCGACTGTCCCTTACTGTGAGCATTTCTTTCATTCTGCAAAACAACGCTTTCGGTTAATGAATGTTGATTAAAACAATTAAACCACTAAACTACAAGAACACACATTAAAGAGTTGATCACAATTGCTGATATTTCTTATCTTTTTTCTGGTGTTTTTTCAGCTCTTGGTCCTTTTCAGCTCCTGACTGCGGATATTCTTCTGATTAAACGTGAACAAACTGAAATATCTCGCAGCCCCGGCCTCGGTTAGTACCAACAGATCTAAGCCGCATTTGAGGCCTGAAAACAAACCCATTAATTATTCGCTTTTCCCCAGTTCCAGAGCTCAGAATTGTTACTGCCCATCCCTTGAGCTGCAAGATACCAGGGATCCGGGACAAACCTCCCCATACACCGAGCACAAGCTCAGGAAAACCCCGGGGGAGATGATATCCCGGTCACTGAGCCTTCAACAGCATTGAACAAGCACCCGGACGGAAACGTTCTTCATGTGGAAGTGATGAGATGCAAAACTTAACTCAACAAGTCAGGATGGCCGAGCGGTCTAAGGCGCTGCGTTCAGGTCGCAGTCTCCTCTGGAGGCGTGGGTTCGAATCCCACTTCTGACAGTCTTTTCTTTTAGTTACCACGCGGAACTCATTTATTTTCACACCACTGTCAAGCACTTTGGGACATCCCTTAAAAGTGGGATTCAGCAGTTCACCTGCTCCATTCACATAGAAACATAGAAGATAGGAGCAGGAGTAGGCCATTCGGCCACTCGAGCCTGCTCCGCAATTTAATGAGATCATGGCTGATCATCCACATTCAGTACCCTGTCCCTGCTTTCTCCCCATATACCTTTATCTCTTTAGCCTTAAGAAATATATCTAACTCCTTCTTGAATATATTTAATGAATTGGCCTCAACTGCCTTCTGTGGTACAGAATTCAACAGGTTCACCACTCTCTGGGTGAAGAAATTCCTCCTCATCTCAACCCTATGTGGCTTACCCCTTATCCTTAGACTGTGACTGCTGGTTCTGGATTCCCGCACCATCGGGATCATTCTTCCTGCATCTAGCGTGTCTTGTCCTGTTAGAATTTTGTAAGTTTCAATGAGATCCCCTCTCGTTCTTCTAAACTCTAGCGAATATAAGCCTAATCATCTCAATCTGTCTTCATACGTCATTCCTGCCATCCCATGTATCAGTCTGGAGAATCTTCGCTGCACTCCCTCCATGGCAAGAACATCCTTCCTCAGATAAGGTGACCAAAGCTGCACACAATACTCAAGGTATGGTCTCACTAAGGCCTTGTACAACTGCAGCAAGACATCCTTGCTCCTGTACTCGAAACCTCTCACTGAAAAGGCCAACATTTGCCTTCTTAACCACCTGCTGCACCTGCAGGCTTACCTTCAGCGATTGGTGCACACGGACACCCAGGTCTCATTGCAGTTCCCCTTTTCCCAATCTATTGACATTCTGATAATAAGCTGTCTTCCTGTTTTTGCCACCAAAGTTGATAACCTCACATTTATCCACATTAGACTGCATCTGCCATGCTTCTGCTAAATCACCTAACCTGTCCATATCATACTGGAGGTTCTCTGCATCCTCCTCACAGCACACATGCCAACCCAGCTTTGTGTCGTCTGCAAACTTGGAGTTATTACATCTAGTTCAACCTTCTAGATCATTAATATATATTGTGAGTAGCTGGGGTCCTAGCATGTATCCCTGCCCTACCCCACTAGTAACTGCCTGCCACTTGGATAAAGGCCCGTTTAGACATACTCTTTGCTTCCTGTCTGCCGACCAGTTCTCTATCCAAGTCAGTATCTTACACCCGATCCCATGTGCTTTAACTTTGCACGCCAATCTATTATGTGGGACCTTATCGAAAGCCTTCTGAAAGTCCAAATACACCACATCCACTGGTTCTCCCTTATCTATTCTACCAGTTACATCCTCAAAATTTTTTAACATTTCCATCTGACCTGGTACTGAAAGTGGAGACGGTTCCACAGTGTAGCAGTTATCACGTTTGCGGAAACATTTTGTTGGAACTTGCACCTTCTGCTTGTCCAGGGGCGAGATTGCTCTCCTGTGTGAGGAAATAACAACTAAGAACAAAAGAATTAGGAGCTGGAATAGCCCATATATTGTATAAAATGAGATATGGGTAACAGTTAACAGTTAACATGCAAAGCACAAAACCTGCTGACAAGGGTGGTGCTGTTGCTGTTTGGCGAACCGACCTCTACCTAGCGGAAGCTGTACGCCAACTCTCCAACACCTCATCCTACCTCCGCCTGGACCATGACCCCACTACCGAATATCAAGTCACCATTTGCAAGACTGTCACTGACCTCGTATGAGAAGAGATTGAGTAAACTAGGCCTGCAATCTCTTGAATTCGGAAGAATGAGAGGGGATCTCATTAAGCATGCAAAATTATTACAGGGTTTGATCGGTTGGATGCTGGGAAAATGTTTCCCTTGGCTGGGGAGTCTAGAACCAGGGGCCACAGCCTCAGGATAAAGGTTAGGCCATTCAGGACTGAGAGGAGAAGAAATTTCTTCACACAGAGGGTGGTGAATCTTTGGAATTCTCTACCCCAGAGGGCTGTGGAGGCTCAGTCATTGGGTATGTTCAAAACAGAAGTCGGTAAATTTCTGACTGGTAAGGGCTTCAAGGGATATGGCGATAGGGCCGGTGAATGGAATTGAGGCAGGAGATCAGCCATGATCTCATAGAATCCCCTACACTTGCTTAAAAATCTGTCCCATTACCGCTCTTTACCAGTTCTGACGAAAGGTTATCGACCTGAAACGTTAACTCTGTTTCTCTCTTCGCAGAAGCTGCCTGACCTGCTGAGTATCTCCAGCATTTTCTGTTTCAATTCAGATTTCCAGCATCTGCAGTATTTTCTCAGTTCGCATTTCTTTCATTGTGCAAAACAAGGTTATCGCTCAATTAATGACGCTTTGAAAGCAACATAAAAGTTTAACCAAATAAATACCGCCCAACGTGGGGCTCGAGCCCACGACCCTGAGATTAAGAGTCTCATGCTCTACCGACTGAGCTAGCCGGGCCTGTTAGAGCTGTATTTCATTGTCGCTGATTGCAGTCAGGTACCTGGTGGCTCCGGCCCGGTCACAACAGCATGTCTGAGCCGCGTTTCTGCAAACTGCGAAACAAGTTCTCCAGAAGCCCAAGGCGTATAAGGAACTCAAGCAGCAAAATCCCTTTCATTAACCACAGGGGTTCAGGCAATTTTCTGATCGCAAAGCGCTTTAGTCTTTGTCAATATCTCTTGTCTATTTCCCGGAGATTCCCGATTCTGTCTTTCTCTCTGGCTCTGTTTATTGTGTCTGTGGCCACCTGCGGGTTGATTTTGAAGGAATACCTGTGTTTGTGTCTGCTTGTTACGTTAAACAAATGAGGGCATCAGGCGCTTCTGTGCATGACAATGAGGAACCAGGAGAAGGCAGGAGGAATGAAACAGTGTTTGTGGAACGTGTGCATATAAAAAAAGCGCGGGTTAAGCAGAGGATTCTGTAGTGTAGCGGTTATCACGTTTGCCTCACAGGCGAAAAGTCCCCGGGTCGAGCCCGGGCGGAAACTTTATTTTTCTGTGAAATAAATTTAACAGGTTTCTTGTGTCAGAAGCAACGAACAATTTAAAGCAGACTCCTAAAATACACGGTGCGTAAATTCTTATAGGGTATAAATCTTCGTCAATGAATAAACTTTCACAAATTATTAAAGTTAAATTACTCAACTTTCGACTGTCCCTTACTGTGAGCATTTCTTTCATTCTGCAAAACAACGCTTTCGGTTAATGAATGTTGATTAAAACAATTAAACCACTAAACTACCAGAACACACATTAAAGAGTTGATCACAATTGCTGATATTTCTTATCTTTTTTCTGGTGTTTTTTCAGCTCTTGGTCCTTTTCAGCTCCTGACTGCGGATATTCTTCTGATTAAACGTGAACAAACTGAAATATCTCGCAGCCCCGGCCTCGGTTAGTACCAACAGATCTAAGCTGCATTTCAGGCCTGAAAACAAACCCATTAATTATTCGCTTTTCTCCAGCTCCAGAGCTCAGATTGTTACTGCCCATCCCTGGAGCTGCAAGATACCAGGGATGCGGGACAAACCTCCCCATACACCGAGCACAAGCTCAGGAAAACCCCGGGGGAGATGATATCCCGGTCACTGAGCCTTCAACAGCATTGAACAAGCACCCGGACGGAAACGTTCTTCATGTGGAAGTGATGAGATGCAAAAATTAACTTAAAAAGTCAGGATGGCCGAGCGGTCTAAGGCGCTGCGTTCAGGTCGCAGTCTCCTCTGGAGGCGTGGGTTCGAATCCCACTTCTGACAGTCTTTACTTTTAATTACCACGCGGAACTCATTTATTTTCACACCACTGTCAAGCACTTTGGGACATCCCTTAAAAGTGGGATTCAGCAGTTCACCTGCTCCATTCACATAGAAACATAGAATAAAGGAGCAGGAGTAGGCCATTCGGCCACTCGAGCCTGCTCCGCAATTTAATGAGATCATGGCTGATCATCCACATTCAGTACCCTGTCCCTGCTTTCTCCCCATATCCCTTTATCTCTTTAACCTTAAGAAATATATCTAACTCCTTCTTGAATATATTTAATGAATTGGCCTCAACTGCCTTCTGTGGTACAGAATTCAACAGGTTCACCACTCTCTTGGTGAAGAAATTCCTCCTCATCTCAACCCTATGTGGCTTACCCCTTATCCTTAGACTGTGACTGCTGGTTCTGGATTCCCGCACCATCGGGATCATTCTTCCTGCATCTAGCGTGTCTTGTCCTGTTAGAATTTTGTAAGTTTCAATGAGATCCCCTCTCGTTCTTCTAAACTCTAGCGAATATAAGCCTAATCATCTCAATCTGTCTTCATACGTCATTCCTGCCATCCCATGTATCAGTCTGGAGAATCTTCGCTGCACTCCCTCCATGGCAAGAACATCCTTCCTCAGATAAGGTGACCAAAGCTGCACACAATACTCAAGGTATGGTCTCACTAAGGCCTTGTACAACTGCAGCAAGACATCCTTGCTCCTGTACTCGAAACCTCTCACTGAAAAGGCCAACATTTGCCTTCTTAACCACCTGCTGCACCTGCAGGCTTACCTTCAGCGATTGGTGCACACGGACACCCAGGTCTCATTGCAGTTCCCCTTTTCCCAATCTATTGACATTCTGATAATAAGCTGTCTTCCTGTTTTTGCCACCAAAGTTGATAACCTCACATTTATCCACATTATGCTGCATCTGCCATGCTTCTGCTAAATCACCTAACCTGTCCATATCATACTGGAGGTTCTCTGCATCCTCCTCACAGCACACATGCCAACCCAGCTTTGTGTCGTCTGCAAACTTGGAGTTATTACATCTAGTTCAACCTTCTAGATCATTAATATATATTGTGAGTAGCTGGGGTCCTAGCACGTATCCCTGCCCTACCCCACTAGTAACTGCCTGCCACTTGGATAAAGGCCCGTTTAGACATACTCTTTGCTTCCTGTCTGCCAACCAGTTCTCTGTCCAAGTCAGTATCTTACACCCGATCCCATGTGCTTTAACTTTGCACGCCAATCTATTATGTGGGACCTTATCGAAAGCCTTCTGAAAGTCCAAATACACCACATCCACTGGTTCTCCCTTATCTATTCTACCAGTTACATCCTCAAAAATTTTTAACATTTCCATCTGACCTGGTACTGAAAGTGGAGACGGTTCCACAGTGTAGCAGTTATCACGTTTGCGGAATCATTTTGTTGGAACTTGCACCTTCTGCTTGTCCAGGGGCGAGATTGCTCTCCTGTGTGAGGAAATAACAACTAAGAACAAAAGAATTAGGAGCTGGAATAGCCCATATATTGTATAAAATGAGATATGGGTAACAGTTAACAGTTAACATGCAAAGCACAAAACCTGCTGACAAGGGTGGTGCTGTTGCTGTTTGGCGAACCGACCTCTACCTAGCGGAAGCTGTACGCCAACTCTCCAACACCTCATCCTACCTCCGCCTGGACCATGACCCCACTACCGAATATCAAGTCACCATTTGCAAGACTGTCACTGACCTCGTATGAGAAGAGATTGAGTAAACTAGGCCTGCAATCTCTTGAATTCGGAAGAATGAGAGGGGATCTCATTAAGCATGCAAAATTATTACAGGGTTTGATCGGTTGGATGCTGGGAAAATGTTTCCCTTGGCTGGGGAGTCTAGAACCAGGGGCCACAGCCTCAGGATAAAGGTTAGGCCATTCAGGACTGAGAGGAGAAGAAATTTCTTCACACAGAGGGTGGTGAATCTTTGGAATTCTCTACCCCAGAGGGCTGTGGAGGCTCAGTCATTGGGTATGTTCAAAACAGAAGTCGGTAAATTTCTGACTGGTAAGGGCTTCAAGGGATATGGCGATAGGGCCGGTGAATGGAATTGAGGCAGGAGATCAGCCATGATCTCATAGAATCCCCTACACTTGCTTAAAAATCTGTCCCATTACCTCTCTTTACCAGTTCTGACGAAAGGTTATCGACCTGAAACGTTAACTCTGTTTCTCTCTTCGCAGAAGCTGCCTGACCTGCTGAGTATCTCCAGCATTTTCTGTTTCAATTCAGATTTCCAGCATCTGCAGTATTTTCTCAGTTCGCATTTCTTTCATTGTGCAAAACAAGGTTATCGCTCAATTAATGACGCTTTGAAAGCAACATAAAAGTTTAACCAAATAAATACCGCCCAACGTGGGGCTCGAGCCCACGACCCTGAGATTAAGAGTCTCATGCTCAACCGACTGAGCGAGCCGGGCCTGTTAGAGCTGTATTTCATTGTCGCTGATTGCAGTCAGGTACCTGGTGGCTCCGGCCCGGTCACAACAGCATGTCTGAGCCGCGTTTCTGCAAACTGCGAAACAAGTTCTCCAGAAGCCCAAGGCGTATAAGGAACTCAAGCAGCAAAATCCCTTTCATTAACCACAGGGGTTCAGGCAATTTTCTGATCGCAAAGCGCTTTAGTCTTTGTCAATATCTCTTGTCTATTTCCCGGAGATTCCCGATTCTGTCTTTCTCTCTGGCTCTGTTTATTGTGTCTGTGGCCACCTGCGGGTTGATTTTGAAGGAATACCTGTGTTTGTGTCTGCTTGTTACGTTAAACAAATGAGGGCATCAGGCGCTTCTGTGCATGACAATGAGGAACCAGGAGAAGGCAGGAGGAATGAAACAGTGTTTGTGGAACGTGTGCATATAAAAAAAGCGCGGGTTAAGCAGAGGTTTCTGTAGTGTAGCGGTTATCACGTTTGCCTCACAGGCGAAAAGTCCCCGGGTCGAGCCCGGGCGGAAACTTTATTTTTCTGTGAAATAAATTTAACAGGTTTCTTGTGTCAGAAGCAACGAACAATTTAAAGCAGACTCCTAAAATACACGGTGCGTAAATTCTTATAGGGTATAAATCTTCGTCAATGAATAAACTTTCACAAATTATTAAAGTTAAATTACTCAACTTTCGACTGTCCCTTACTGTGAGCATTTCTTTCATTCTGCAAAACAACGCTTTCGGTTAATGAATGTTGATTAAAACAATTAAACCACTAAACTACCAGAACACACATTAAAGAGTTGATCACAATTGCTGATATTTCTTATCTTTTTTCTGGTGTTTTTTCAGCTCTTGGTCCTTTTCAGCTCCTGACTGCGGATATTCTTCTGATTAAACGTGAACAAACTGAAATATCTCGCAGCCCCGGCCTCGGTTAGTACCAACAGATCTAAGCTGCATTTCAGGCCTGAAAACAAACCCATTAATTATTCGCTTTTCTCCAGCTCCAGAGCTCAGATTGATACTGCCCATCCCTGGAGCTGCAAGATACCAGGGATGCGGGACAAACCTCCCCATACACCGAGCACAAGCTCAGGAAAACCCCGGGGGAGATGATATCCCGGTCACTGAGCCTTCAACAGCATTGAACAAGCACCCGGACGGAAACGTTCTTCATGTGGAAGTGATGAGATGCAAAAATTAACTCAACAAGTCAGGATGGCCGAGCGGTCTAAGGCGCTGCGTTCAGGTCGCAGTCTCCTCTGGAGGCGTGGGTTCGAATCCCACTTCTGACAGTCTTTACTTTTAATTACCACGCGGAACTCATTTATTTTCACACCACTGTCAAGCACTTTGGGACATCCCTTAAAAGTGGGATTCAGCAGTTCACCTGCTCCATTCACATAGAAACATAGAATAAAGGAGCAGGAGTAGGCCATTCGGCCACTCGAGCCTGCTCCGCAATTTAATGAGATCATGGCTGATCATCCACATTCAGTACCCTGTCCCTGCTTTCTCCCCATATCCCTTTATCTCTTTAGCCTTAAGAAATATATCTAACTCCTTCTTGAATATATTTAATGAATTGGCCTCAACTGCCTTCTGTGGTACAGAATTCAACAGGTTCACCACTCTCTTGGTGAAGAAATTCCTCCTCATCTCAACCCTATGTGGCTTACCCCTTATCCTTAGACTGTGACTGCTGGTTCTGGATTCCCGCACCATCGGGATCATTCTTCCTGCATCTAGCGTGTCTTGTCCTGTTAGAATTTTGTAAGTTTCAATGAGATCCCCTCTCGTTCTTCTAAACTCTAGCGAATATAAGCCTAATCATCTCAATCTGTCTTCAACGTCATTCCTGCCATCCCATGTATCAGTCTGGAGAATCTTCGCTGCACTCCCTCCATGGCAAGAACATCCTTCCTCAGATAAGGTGACCAAAGCTGCACACAATACTCAAGGTATGGTCTCACTAAGGCCTTGTACAACTGCAGCAAGACATCCTTGCTCCTGTACTCGAAACCTCTCACTGAAAAGGCCAACATTTGCCTTCTTAACCACCTGCTGCACCTGCAGGCTTACCTTCAGCGATTGGTGCACACGGACACCCAGGTCTCATTGCAGTTCCCCTTTTCCCAATCTATTGACATTCTGATAATAAGCTGTCTTCCTGTTTTTGCCACCAAAGTTGATAACCTCACATTTATCCACATTATGCTGCATCTGCCATGCTTCTGCTAAATCACCTAACCTGTCCATATCATACTGGAGGTTCTCTGCATCCTCCTCACAGCACACATGCCAACCCAGCTTTGTGTCGTCTGCAAACTTGGAGTTATTACATCTAGTTCAACCTTCTAGATCATTAATATATATTGTGAGTAGCTGGGGTCCTAGCACGTATCCCTGCCCTACCCCACTAGTAACTGCCTGCCACTTGGATAAAGGCCCGTTTAGACATACTCTTTGCTTCCTGTCTGCCAACCAGTTCTCTGTCCAAGTCAGTATCTTACACCCGATCCCATGTGCTTTAACTTTGCACGCCAATCTATTATGTGGGACCTTATCGAAAGCCTTCTGAAAGTCCAAATACACCACATCCACTGGTTCTCCCTTATCTATTCTACCAGTTACATCCTCAAAAATTTTATACATTTCCATCTGACCTGGTACTGAAAGTGGAGACGGTTCCACAGTGTAGCAGTTATCACGTTTGCGGAATCATTTTGTTGGAACTTGCTCCTTCTGCTTGTCCAGGGGCGAGATTGCTCTCCTGTGTGAAGAAATAACAACTAAGAACAAAAGAATTAGGAGCTGGAATAGCCCATATATTGTGTAAAATGAGATATGGGTAACAGTTAACAGTTAACATGCAAAGCACAAAACCTGCTGACAAGGGTGGTGCTGTTGCTGTTTGGCGAACCGACCTCTACCTAGCGGAAGCTGTACGCCAACTCTCCAACACCTCATCCTACCTCCGCCTGGACCATGACCCCACTACCGAATATCAAGTCACCATTTGCAAGACTGTCACTGACCTCGTATGAGAATGGATTGAGTAAACTAGGCCTGCAATCTCTTGAATTCGGAAGAATGAGAGGGGATCTCATTAAGCATGCAAAATTATTACAGGGTTTGATCGGTTGGATGCTGGGAAAATGTTTCCCTTGGCTGGGGAGTCTAGAACCAGGGGCCACAGCCTCAGGATAAAGGTTAGGCCATTCAGGACTGAGAGGAGAAGACATTTCTTCACACAGAGGGTGGTGAATCTTTGGAATTCTCTACCCCAGAGGGCTGTGGAGGCTCAGTCATTGGGTATGTTCAAAACAGAAGTCGGTAGATTTCTGACTGGTAAGGGCTTCAAGGGATATGGCGATAGGGCCGGTGAATGGAATTGAGGCAGGAGATCAGCCATGATCTCATAGAATCCCCTACACTTGCTTAAAAATCTGTCCCATTACCTCTTTTTACCAGTTCTGACGAAAGGTTATCGACCTGAAACGTTAACTCTGTTTCTCTCTTCGCAGAAGCTGCCTGACCTGCTGAGTATCTCCAGCATTTTCTGTTTCAATTCAGATTTCCAGCATCTGCAGTATTTTCTCAGTTCGCATTTCTTTCATTGTGCAAAACAAGGTTATCGCTCAATTAATGACGCTTTGAAAGCAACATAAAAGTTTAACCAAATAAATACCGCCCAACGTGGGGCTCGAGCCCACGACCCTGAGATTAAGAGTCTCATGCTCTACCGACTGAGCTAGCCGGGCCTGTTAGAGGTGTATTTCATTGTCGCTGATTGCAGTCAGGTACCTGGTGGCTCCGGCCCGGTCACAACAGCATGTCTGAGCCGCGTTTCTGCAAACTGCGAAAAAAGTTCTCCAGAAGCCCAAGGCGTATAAGGAACTCAAGCAGCAAAATCCCTTTCATTAACCACAGGGGTTCAGGCAATTTTCTGATCGCAAAGCGCTTTAGTCTTTGTCAATATCTCTTGTCTATTTCCCGGAGATTCCCGATTCTGTCTTTCTCTCTGGCTCTGTTTATTGTGTCTGTGGCCACCTGCGGGTTGATTTTGAAGGAATACCTGTGTTTGTGTCTGCTTGTTACGTTAAACAAATGAGGGCATCAGGCGCTTCTGTGCATGACAATGAGGAATCAGGAGAAGGCAGGAGGAATGAAACAGTGTTTGTGGAACGTGTGCATATAAAAAAAGCGCGGGTTAAGCAGAGGTTTCTGTAGTGTAGCGGTTATCACGTTTGCCTCACACGCGAAAAGTCCCCGGGTCGAGCCCGGGCGGAAACTTTATTTTTCTGTGAAATAAATTTAACAGGTTTCTTGTGTCAGAAGCAACGAACAATTTAAAGCAGACTCCTAAAATACACGGTGCGTAAATTCTTATAGGGTATAAATCTTCGTCAATGAATAAACTTTCACAAATTATTAAAGTTAAATTACTCAACTTTCGACTGTCCCTTACTGTGAGCATTTCTTTCATTCTGCAAAACAACGCTTTCGGTTAATGAATGTTGATTAAAACAATTAAACCACTAAACTACCAGAACACACATTAAAGAGTTGATCACAATTGCTGATATTTCTTATCTTTTTTCTGGTGTTTTTTCAGCTCTTGGTCCTTTTCAGCTCCTGACTGCGGATATTCTTCTGATTAAACGTGAACAAACTGAAATATCTCGCAGCCCCGGCCTCGGTTAGTACCAACAGATCTAAGCCGCATTTCAGGCCTGAAAACAAACCCATTAATTATTCGCTTTTCTCCAGCTCCAGAGCTCAGAATTGTTACTGCCCATCCCTGGAGCTGCAAGATACCAGGGATCCGGGACAAACCTCCCCATACACCGAGCACAAGCTCAGGAAAACCCCGGGGGAGATGATATCCCGGTCACTGAGCCTTCAACAGCATTGAACAAGCACCCGGACGGAAACGTTCTTCATGTGGAAGTGATGAGATGCAAAAATTAACTCAACAAGTCAGGATGGCCGAGCGGTCTAAGGCGCTGCGTTCAGGTCGCAGTCTCCTCTGGAGGCGTGGGTTCGAATCCTACTTCTGACAGTCTTTACTTTTAATTACCACGCGGAACTCATTTATTTTCACACCACTGTCAAGCACTTTGGGACATACCTTAAAAGTGGGATTCAGCAGTTCACCTGCTCCATTCACATAGAAACATAGAAGATAGGAGCAGGAGTAGGCCATTCGGCCACTCGAGCCTGCTCCGCAATTTAATGAGATCATGGCTGATCATCCACATTCAGTACCCTGTCCCTGCTTTCTCCCCATATCCCTTTATCTCTTTAGCCTTAAGAAATATATCTAACTCCTTCTTGAATATATTTAATGAATTGGCCTCAACTGCCTTCTGTGGTACAGAATTCAACAGGTTCACCACTCTCTGGGTGAAGAAATTCCTCCTCATCTCAACCCTATGTGGCTTACCCCTTATCCTTAGACTGTGACTGCTGGTTCTGGATTCCCGCACCATCGGGATCATTCTTCCTGCATCTAGCGTGTCTTGTCCTGTTAGAATTTTGTAAGTTTCAATGAGATCCCCTCTCGTTCTTCTAAACTCTAGCGAATATAAGCCTAATCATCTCAATCTGTCTTCATACGTCATTCCTGCCATCCCATGTATCAGTCTGGAGAATCTTCGCTGCACTCCCTCCATGGCAAGAACATCCTTCCTCAGATAAGGTGACCAAAGCTGCACACAATACTTAAGGTATGGTCTCACTAAGGCCTTGTACAACTGCAGCAAGACATCCTTGCTCCTGTACTCGAAACCTCTCACTGAAAAGGCCAACATTTGCCTTCTTAACCACCTGCTGCACCTGCAGGCTTACCTTCAGCGATTGGTGCACACGGACACCCAGGTCTCATTGCAGTTCCCCTTTTCCCAATCTATTGACATGCTGATAATAAGCTGTCTTCCTGTTTTTGCCACCAAAGTTGATAACCTCACATTTATCCACATTATACTGCATCTGCCATGCTTCTGCTAAATCACCTAACCTGTCCATATCATACTGGAGGTTCTCTGCATCCTCCTCACAGCACACATGCCAACCCAGCTTTGTGTCGTCTGCAAACTTGGAGTTATTACATCTAGTTCAAACTTCTAGATCATTAATATACATTGTGAGTAGCTGGGGTCCTAGCACGTATCCCTGCCCTACCCCACTAGTAACTGCCTGCCACTTGGATAAAGGCCCGTTTAGACATACACTTTGCTTCCTGTCTGCCAACCAGTTCTCTAACCAAGTCAGTATCTTACACCCGATCCCATGTGCTTTAACTTTGCACGCCAATCTATTATGTGGGACCTTATCGAAAGCCTTCTGAAAGTCCAAATACACCACATCCACTGGTTCTCCCTTATCTATTCTACCAGTTACATCCTCAAAAATTTTTAACATTTCCATCTGACATGGTACTGAAAGTGGAGACGGTTCCACAGTGCAGCAGTTATCACGTTTGCGGAATCATTTTGTTGGAACTTGCTCCTTCTGCTTGTCCAGGGGCGAGATTGCTCTCCTGTGTGAGGAAATAACAACTAAGAACAAAAGAATTAGGAGCTGGAATAGCCCATATATTGTGTAAAATGAGATATGGGTAACAGTTAACAGTTAACATGCAAAGCACAAAACCTGCTGACAAGGGTGGTGCTGTTGCTGTTTGGCGAACCGACCTCTACCTAGCGGAAGCTGTACGCCAACTCTCCAACACCTCATCCTACCTCCGCCTGGACCATGACCCCACTACCGAATATCAAGTCACCATTTGCAAGACTGTCACTGACCTCGTATGAGAAGAGATTGAGTAAACTAGGCCTGCAATCTCTTGAATTCGGAAGAATGAGAGGGGATCTCATTAAGCATGCAAAATTATTACAGGGTTTGATCGGTTGGATGCTGGGAAAATGTTTCCCTTGGCTGGGGCGTCTAGAACCAGGGGCCACAGCCTCAGGATAAAGGTTAGGCCATTCAGGACTGAGAGGAGAAGAAATTTCTTCACACAGAGGGTGGTGAATCTTTGGAATTCTCTACCCCAGAGGGCTGTGGAGGCTCAGTCATTGGGTATGTTCAAAACAGAAGTCGGTAGATTTCTGACTGGTAAGGGCTTCAAGGGATATGGCGATAGGGCCGGTGAATGGAATTGAGGCAGGAGATCAGCCATGATCTCATAGAATCCCCTACACTTGCTTAAAAATCTGTCCCATTACCTCTTTTTACCAGTTCTGACGAAAGGTTATCGACCTGAAACGTTAACTCTGTTTCTCTCTTCGCAGAAGCTGCCTGACCTGCTGAGTATCTCCAGCATTTTCTGTTTCAATTCAGATTTCCAGCATCTGCAGTATTTTCTCAGTTCGCATTTCTTTCATTGTGCAAAACAAGGTTATCGCTCAATTAATGACGCTTTGAAAGCAACATAAAAGTTTAACCAAATAAATACCGCCTAACGTGGGGCTCGAACCCACGACCCTGAGATTAAGAGTCTCATGCTCTACCGACTGAGCTAGCCGGGCCTGTTAGAACTGTATTTCATTGTCGCTGATTGCGGTCAGGTACCTGGTGGCTCCGGCCCGGTCACAACAGCATGTCTGAGCCGCGTTTCTGCAAGCTGCGAAACAAGTTCTCCAGAAGCCCAAGGCGTATAAGGAACTCAAGCAGCAAAATCCCTTTCATTAACCACAGGGGTTCAGGCAATTTTCTGATCGCAAAGCGCTTTAGTCTTTGTCAATATCTCTTGTCTATTTCCCGGAGATTCCCGATTCTGTCTTTCTCTCTGGCTCTGTTTATTGTGTCTGTGGCCACCTGCGGGTTGATTTTGAAGGAATACCTGTGTTTGTGTCTGCTTGTTACGTTAAACAAATGAGGGCATCAGGCGCTTCTGTGCATGACAATGAGGAATCAGGAGAAGGCAGGAGGAATGAAACAGTGTTTGTGGAACGTGTGCATATAAAAAAAGCGCGGGTTAAGCAGAGGTTTCTGTAGTGTAGCGGTTATCACGTTTGCCTCACACGCGAAAAGTCCCCGGGTCGAGCCCGGGCGGAAACTTTATTTTTCTGTGAAATAAATTTAACAGGTTTCTTGTGTCAGAAGCAACGAACAATTTAAAGCAGACTCCTAAAATACACGGTGCGTAAATTCTTATAGGGTATAAATCTTCGTCAATGAATAAACTTTCACAAATTATTAAAGTTAAATTACTCAACTTTCGACTGTCCCTTACTGTGAGCATTTCTTTCATTCTGCAAAACAACGCTTTCGGTTAATGAATGTTGATTAAAACAATTAAACCACTAAACTACCAGAACACACATTAAAGAGTTGATCACAATTGCTGATATTTCTTATCTTTTTTCTGGTGTTTTTTCAGCTCTTGGTCCTTTTCAGCTCCTGACTGCGGATATTCTTCTGATTAAACGTGAACAAACTGAAATATCTCGCAGCCCCGGCCTCGGTTAGTACCAACAGATCTAAGCCGCATTTCAGGCCTGAAAACAAACCCATTAATTATTCGCTTTTCTCCAGCTACAGAGCTCAGAATTGTTACTGCCCATCCCTGGAGCTGCAAGATACCAGGGATCCGGGACAAACCTCCCCATACACCGAGCACAAGCTCAGGAAAACCCCGGGGGAGATGATATCCCGGTCACTGAGCCTTCAACAGCATTGAACAAGCACCCGGACGGAAACGTTCTTCATGTGGAAGTGATGAGATGCAAAAATTAACTCAACAAGTCAGGATGGCCGAGCGGTCTAAGGCGCTGCGTTCAGGTCGCAGTCTCCTCTGGAGGCGTGGGTTCGAATCCTACTTCTGACAGTCTTTACTTTTAATTACCACGCGGAACTCATTTATTTTCACACCACTGTCAAGCACTTTGGGACATACCTTAAAAGTGGGATTCAGCAGTTCACCTGCTCCATTCACATAGAAACATAGAAGATAGGAGCAGGAGTAGGCCATTCGGCCACTCGAGCCTGCTCCGCAATTTAATGAGATCATGGCTGATCATCCACATTCAGTACCCTGTCCCTGCTTTCTCCCCATATCCCTTTATCTCTTTAGCCTTAAGAAATATATCGAACTCCTTCTTGAATATATTTAATGAATTGGCCTCAACTGCCTTCTGTGGTACAGAATTCAACAGGTTCACCACTCTCTGGGTGAAGAAATTCCTCCTCATCTCAACCCTATGTGGCTTACCCCTTATCCTTAGACTGTGACTGCTGGTTCTGGATTCCCGCACCATCGGGATCATTCTTCCTGCATCTAGCGTGTCTTGTCCTGTTAGAATTTTGTAAGTTTCAATGAGATCCCCTCTCGTTCTTCTAAACTCTAGCGAATATAAGCCTAATCATCTCAATCTGTCTTCATACGTCATTCCTGCCATCCCATGTATCAGTCTGGAGAATCTTCGCTGCACTCCCTCCATGGCAAGAACATCCTTCCTCAGATAAGGTGACCAAAGCTGCACACAATACTTAAGGTATGGTCTCACTAAGGCCTTGTACAACTGCAGCAAGACATCCTTGCTCCTGTACTCGAAACCTCTCACTGAAAAGGCCAACATTTGCCTTCTTAACCACCTGCTGCACCTGCAGGCTTACCTTCAGCGATTGGTGCACACGGACACCCAGGTCTCATTGCAGTTCCCCTTTTCCCAATCTATTGACATGCTGATAATAAGCTGTCTTCCTGTTTTTGCCACCAAAGTTGATAACCTCACATTTATCCACATTATACTGCATCTGCCATGCTTCTGCTAAATCACCTAACCTGTCCATATCATACTGGAGGTTCTCTGCATCCTCCTCACAGCACACATGCCAACCCTGCTTTGTGTCGTCTGCAAACTTGGAGTTATTACATCTAGTTCAACCTTCTAGATCATTCACATATATTGTGAGTAGCTGGGGTCCTAGCACGTATCCCTGCCCTACCCCACTAGTAACTGCCTGCCACTTGGATAAAGGCCCGTTTAGACATACTCTTTGCTTCCTGTCTGCCAACCAGTTCTCTATCCAAGTCAGTATCTTACACCCGATCCCATGTGCTTCAACTTTGCACGCCAATCTATTATGTGGGACCTTATCGAAAGCCTTCTGAAAGTCCAAATACACCACATCCACTGGTTCTCCCTTATCTATTCTACCAGTTACATCCTCAAAAAATTTTAACATTTCCATCTGACCTGGTACTGAAAGTGGAGACGGTTCCACAGTGTAGCAGTTATCACGTTTGCGGAATCATTTTGTTGGAACTTGCTCCTTCTGCTTGTCCAGGGGCGAGATTGCTCTCCTGTGTGAGGAAATAACAACTAAGAACAAAAGAATTAGGAGCTGGAATAGCCCATATATTGTGTAAAATGAGATATGGGTAACAGTTAACAGTTAACATGCAAAGCACAAAACCTGCTGACAAGGGTGGTGCTGTTGCTGTTTGGCGAACCGACCTCTACCTAGCGGAAGCTGTACGCCAACTCTCCAACACCTCATCCTACCTCCGCCTGGACCATGACCCCACTACCGAATATCAAGTCACCATTTGCAAGACTGTCACTGACCTCGTATGAGAAGAGATTGAGTAAACTAGGCCTGCAATCTCTTGAATTCGGAAGAATGAGAGGGGATCTCATTAAGCATGCAAAATTATTACAGGGTTTGATCGGTTGGATGCTGGGAAAATGTTTCCCTTGGCTGGGGCGTCTAGAACCAGGGGCCACAGCCTCAGGATAAAGGTTAGGCCATTCAGGACTGAGAGGAGAAGAAATTTCTTCACACAGAGGGTGGTGAATCTTTGGAATTCTCTACCCCAGAGGGCTGTGGAGGCTCAGTCATTGGGTATGTTCAAAACAGAAGTCGGTAGATTTCTGACTGGTAAGGGCTTCAAGGGATATGGCGATAGGGCCGGTGAATGGAATTGAGGCAGGAGATCAGCCATGATCTCATAGAATCCCCTACACTTGCTTAAAAATCTGTCCCATTACCTCTTTTTACCAGTTCTGACGAAAGGTTATCGACCTGAAACGTTAACTCTGTTTCTCTCTTCGCAGAAGCTGCCTGACCTGCTGAGTATCTCCAGCATTTTCTGTTTCAATTCAGATTTCCAGCATCTGCAGTATTTCCTCAGTTCGCATTTCTTTCATTGTGCAAAACAAGGTTATCGCTCAATTGATGACGCTTTGAAAGCAACATAAAAGTTTAACCAAATAAATACCGCCCAACGTGGGGCTCGAACCCACGACCCTGAGAGTAAGAGTCTCATGCTCTACCGACTGAGCTAGCCGGGCCTGTTAGAACTGTATTTCATTGTCGCTGATTGCGGTCAGGTACCTGGTGGCTCCGGCCCGGTCACAACAGCATGTCTGAGCCGCGTTTCTGCAAGCTGCGAAACAAGTTCTCCAGAAGCCCAAGGCGTATAAGGAACTCAAGCAGCAAAATCCCTTTCATTAACCACAGGGGTTCAGGCAATTTTCTGATCGCAAAGCGCTTTAGTCTTTGTCAATATCTCTTGTCTATTTCCCGGAGATTCCCGATTCTGTCTTTCTCTCTGGCTCTGTTTATTGTGTCTGTGGCCACCTGCGGGTTGATTTTGAAGGAATACCTGTGTTTGTGTCTGCTTGTTACGTTAAACAAATGAGGGCATCAGGCGCTTCTGTGCATGACAATGAGGAATCAGGAGAAGGCAGGAGGAATGAAACAGTGTTTGTGGAACGTGTGCATATAAAAAAAGCGCGGGTTAAGCAGAGGTTTCTGTAGTGTAGCGGTTATCACGTTTGCCTCACACGCGAAAAGTCCCCGGGTCGAGCCCGGGCGGAAGCTTTATTTTTCTGTGAAATAAATTTAACAGGTTTCTTGTGTCAGAAGCAACGAACAATTTAAAGCAGACTCCTAAAATACACGGTGCGTAAATTCTTATAGGGTATAAATCTTCGTCAATGAATAAACTTTCACAAATTATTAAAGTTAACTTACTCAACTTTCGACTGTCCCTTACTGTGAGCATTTCTTTCATTCTGCAAAACAACGCTTTCGGTTAATGAATGTTGATTAAAACAATTAAACCACTAAACTACCAGAACACACATTAAAGAGTTGATCACAATTGCTGATATTTCTTATCTTTTTTCTGGTGTTTTTTCAGCTCTTGGTCCTTTTCAGCTCCTGACTGCGGATATTCTTCTGATTAAACGTGAACAAACTGAAATATCTCGCAGCCCCGGCCTCGGTTAGTACCAATAGATCTAAGCCGCATTTCAGGCCTGAAAACAAACCCATTAATTATTCGCTTTTCTCCAGCTCCAGAGCTCAGATTGTTACTGCCCATCCCTGGAGCTGCAAGATACCAGGGATCCGGGACAAACCTCCCCATACACCGAGCACAAGCTCAGGAAAACCCCGGGGGAGATGATATCCCGGTCACTGAGCCTTCAACAGCATTGAACAAGCACCCGGACGGAAACGTTCTTCATGTGGAAGTGATGAGATGCAAAAATTAACTCAACAAGTCAGGATGGCCGAGCGGTCTAAGGCGCTGCGTTCAGGTCGCAGTCTCCTCTGGAGGCGTGGGTTCGAATCCCACTTCTGACAGTCTTTACTTTGAATTACCAAGCGGAACTCATTTATTTTCACACCACTGTCAAGCACTTTGGGACATCCCTTAAAAGTGGGATTCAGCAGTTCACCTGCTCCATTCACGTATGAAACATAGAAGATAGGAGCAGGAGTAGGCCATTCGGCCCGTCGAGCCTGCTCCGCCATTTAATGAGATCATGGCTGATCATCCACATTCAGTACCCTGTCCCTGCTTTCTCCCCATATCCCGTTATCTCTTTAGCCTTAAGAAATATATCTAACTCCTTCTTGAATATATTTAATGAATTGGCCTCAACTGCCTTCTGTGGTACAGAATTCAACAGGTTCACCACTCTCTGGGTGAAGAAATTCCTCCTCATCTCAGCCCTAAGCGGCTTACCCCTTATCCTTAGACTGTGACCGCTGGTTCTGGATTCCCGCACCATCGGGATCATTCTTCCTGCATCTAGTGTGTCTAGTCCTGTTAGAATTTTGTAAGTTTCAATGAGATCCCCTCTCGTTCTTCTAAACTCCAGCGAATATAAGCCAAATCATCTCAATCTGTCTTCATACGTCATTCCTGCCATCCCATGTATCAGTCTGGTGAATCTTCGCTGCACTCCCTCCATGGCAAGAACATCCTTCCTCAGATAAGGTGACCAAAGCTGCACACAATACTCAAGGTATGGTCTCACCAAGGCCTTGTACAACTGCAGCAAGACATCCTTGCTCCTGTCCTCGAAACCTCTCACTATAAAGGCCAACATTTGCCTTCTTAACCACCTGCTGCACCTGCATGCTTACCTTCAGCGATTGGAGTACACGGACACCCAGGTCTCATTGCAGTTCCCCTTTTCCCAATCTATTGACATTCTGATAATAAGCTGTCTTCCTGTTTTTGACACCAAAGTTGATAACCTCACATTTATCCACATTACACTGCATCTGCCATGCTTCTGCTAAATCACCTAACCTGTCCATATCATACTGGAGTTTCTCTGCATCCTCCTCACAGCACACATGCCCACCTAGCTTTGTGTCGTCTGCAAACTTGGAGTTATTATATCAATTTCAACCTTCTAGATCATTAATATATATTGTGAGTAGCTGGGGTCCTAGCACTTATCCCTGCCTACCCCACGAGTAACTGCCTGCCACTTGGAAAAATACCCGTTTAGACATACTCTTTGCTTCCTGTCTGCCAACCAGTTCTCTATCCAAGTCAGTACCTTACCCCCGATCCCATGTGCTTTAACTTTGCACACCAATCTCTTATGTGCGACCTTATCGAAAGCCTTCTGAAAGTCCAAATACACCACATCCACTGGTTCTCCCTTATCTATTCTACCAGTTACAGCCTCAAAAAATTTTAACATTTCCATCTGACCTGGTACTGAAAGTGGAGACGGTTCCACAGTGTAGCTGTTATCACGTTTGCGGAACCATTTGGTTGGAACTTGCTCCTTCTGCTTGTCCAGGGGCGAGATTGCTCTCCTGTGTGAGGAAATAACAACTAAGAACAAACGAATTAGGAGCTGGAGTAGCCCATATATTGTGTAAAATGAGATATGGGTAACAGTTAACATGCAAAGCACAAAACCTGCTGACAAGGGTGGTGCTGTTGCTGTTTGGTGAACCGACCGCTACCTAGCAGAAGCTGTACGCCAACTCTCCAACACCTCCTCCTACCTCCACCTGGACCATGACCCCACTACCGAATATCAAGTCACCATTTGCAAGACTGTCACTGACCTCGTATGAGAAGAGATTGAGTAAACTAGGACTGCAGTCTCTTGAATTCGGAAGAATGAGAGGGGATCTCATTAAGCATGCTAAATTATTACAGGGTTTGATCGGTTGGATGCTGGGAGAATGTTTCCCTTGGCTGGGAAGTCTAGAACCAGGGGCCGCAGCCTCAGGATAAAGGTTAGGCCATTCAGGACTGAGAGGAGAAGAAATTTCTTCACACAGAGGGTGGTGAATCTTTGGAATTCTCCACCCCAGAGGGCTGTGGAGGCTCAGTCATTGCGTATGTTCAAAACAGAAGTCGGTAGATTTCTGACTGGTAAGGGCATCAAGAGATATGGCAATAGGGCCGGTGAATGGAATTGAGGCAGGAGATCAGCCATGATCTCATAGAATCCCCTACAGTTGCTTAAAAATCTGTTCCATTACCTCTTTTTTCCAGTTCTGACGAAAGGTTATCGACCTGAAACGTTAACTCTGTTTCTCTCTTCGCAGAAGCTGCCTGACCTGCTGAGTATCTCCAGCATTTTCTGTTTCAATTCAGATTTCCAGCTTCTGCAGTATTTTCTCAGTTCGCATTTCTTTCATTGTGCAAAACAAGGTTATCGCTCAATTAATGACGCTTTGAAAGCAACATAAAAGTTTAACAAAATAAATACCGCCCAACGTGGGAGCTCGAACCCACGACCCTGAGATTAGGAGTCTCATGTTCTACCGACTGAGCTAGCCGCGCCTGTTGAAACTGCATTTCATTGTCGCTGATTGCAGTCAGGTACCTGGTGGCTCCGGCCCGGTCACAACAGCATGTTTGAGCCGCATTTCTGCAAACTACGAAACAAGTTCTCCAGAAGCCCAAGGCGTATAAGGAACTCAAGCAGCAATAATCCCTTTCATTAACCAGAGGGGTTCAGGCAATTTTCTGATCGCAAAACGCTTTAGTCCTTGTCAATATATCTTGTCTATTTCCCGGAGATTCCCGATTCTGTCTTTCTCTCTGGCTCTGTTTATTGTGTCTGTGGCCACCTGCGGGTTGATTTTGAAGGAATACCTGTGTTTGTGTCTGCTTGTTACGTTAAACAAATGAGGGCATGAGGCGCCTCTGTGCATGACACTGAGGAATCAGGAGAAGGCAGGAGGAATGAAACAGTGTTTGTGGAACGTGTGTATATAAAAACAACGCGTTTTCGATTGTAGGACCTCGTGGCGCAACGGTAGCGCGTCTGACTCCAGATCAGAAGGCTGCGTGTTCAAATCACGTCGGGGTCACTGCTTTTCCGGGTAATTCCAGAATTATTGTTTTCTTTGCCGTTTCACAATAACCAGACACTTGCTCCAAACACTGTCTCACTCTTTCCCCAGTGTCAGGGAGAGAAGCGCCACAATTCCTCATTTATTTAATGTGACAAAACACAAGCACAGGTATTCGCTCAAAATCAACCTGCAGGTGGTCACACAGAATAAACAGAGCCAGAGAGACAGGCAGAATCGGGAAACACCGGCAAATAGACGAGAGATATTGACAAGGTGAGAAAGCGCTTTGCGATCAGAAAATTGCCTGAATCCCTGTGGTTAATGAAAGGGCTTTTGAAGCTTGATTTCCTTACACACCTTGGAATTCAGGTGAACCTGGTTCATGGGTTGCAGAACAAGTTAAACGTCTGGGTTAAACCAGAGGGAAGGAAATTCGACAGTTTAATGAGTTTGAAAGGAACATTTTTGACTTGTGCAGTTCGGTCAGAGAAATGCCAGTGAAAGGAAATCATTGCAGAAAGAGCGATTCTGTAGTGTCCCTTCTGTCTGAACAGTGCTTTCTCGATACTCAATTCAGCAGAGGTTTCCGTAGTGTAGCGGTTATCACGTTCGCCTCACACGCGAAAGGTCCCCGGTTCGAGCCCGGGCGGAAACATTATCTTTCTGTGAAATAAATTTAACAGGTTTCTTGTGTCAGAAGCAACGAACAATTTAAAGCAGACTCCTAAAATACACAGTGCGTAAATTCTGTTGGGTTTTAAATCTTCGTCAATGAATAAACTTTCACAAATTATTAAAGTTAAATTACTCAACTTTCGACTGTCCCTTACTGTGAGCATTTATTTCATTCTGCAAAACAACGCTTTCGGTTAATGAATGTTGATTAAAACAATTAAACCACTAAACTACCAGAACACACATTAAAGAATTGATCACAATTGCTGATATTTCTTATCTTTTTTCTGGTGTTTTTTCAGCTCTTGGTCCTTTTCAGCTCCTGACTGCGGATATTCCTCTGATTAAACGTGAACAAACTGAAATATCTCGCAGCCCCGGCCTCGGTTAATACCAACAGATCTAAGCCGCATTTCAGGCCCGAAAACAAACCCATTAATTATTCGCTTCTCCCCAGCTCCAGAGCTCAGATTGATACTGCCCATCCCTGGAGCTGCAAGATAATAGGGACCCGGGACAAACCTCCCCATACACCGAGCACAAGCTCAGGAAAACCCCGGGGGAGATGATATCCCGGTCACTGAGCCTTCAACAGCATTGAACAAGCACCCGGACGGAAACGTTCTTCATGTGGTAAGTGATGAGATGCAGAAATTAATGGAGCAAGTCAGGATGGCCGAGCGGTCTAAGGCGCTGCGTTCAGGTCGCAGTCTCCTCTGGAGGCTGTGGGTTCGAATCCCACTTCTGACAGTCTTTACTTTGAATTACCAAGCGGAACTCATTTATTTTCACACCACCGTCAAGCACTTTGGGACATCCCTTAAAAGTGGGATTCAGCAGTTCACCTGCTCCATTCACATAGAAACATAGAAGATAGGAGCAGGAGTAGGCCATTCGGCCCGTCGAGCCTGCTCCGCCATTTAATGAGATCATGGCTGATCATCCACATTCAGTACCCTGTCCCTGCTTTCTCCCCATATCCCGTTATCTCTTTAGCCTTAAGAAATATATCTAACTCCTTCTTGAATATATTTAATGAATTGGCCTCAACTGCCTTCTGTGGTACAGAATTCAACAGGTTCACCACTCTCTGGGTGAAGAAATTCCTCCTCATCTCAGCCCTAAGCGGCTTACCCCTTATCCTTAGACTGTGACTGCTGGTTCTGGATTCCCGCACCATCGGGATCATTCTTCCTGCATCTAGTGTGTCTAGTCCTGTTAGAATTTTGTAAGTTTCAATGAGATCCCCTCTCGTTCTTCTAAACTCTAGCGAATATAAGCCAAATCATCTCAATCTGTCTTCATACGTCATTCCTGCCATCCCATGTATCAGTCTGGTGAATCTTCGCTGCACTCCCTCCATGGCAAGAACATCCTTCCTCAGATAAGGTGACCAAAGCTGCACACAATACTCAAGTTATGGTCTCACCAAGGCCTTGTACAACTGCAGCAAGACATCCTTGCTCCTGTACTCGAAACCTCTCACTATAAAGGCCAACATTTGCCTTCTTAACCACCTGCTGCACCTGCATGCTTACCTTCAGCGATTGGTGTACACGGACACCCAGGTCTCATTGCAGTTCCCCTTTTCCCAATCTATTGACATTCTGATAATAAGCTGTCTTCCTGTTTTTGCCACCAAAGTTGATAACCTCACATTTATCCACATTATACTGCATCTGCCATGCTTCTGCTAAATCACCTAACCTGTCCATATCATACTGGAGTTTCTCTGCATCCTCCTCACAGCACACATGCCCACCCAGCTTTGTGTCGTCTGCAAACTTGGAGTTATTATATCTAGTTCAACCTTCTAGATCATTAATTTATATTGTGAATAGCTGGGGTCCTAGCACTTATCCCTGCCCTACACCACGAGTAACTGCCTGCCACTTGGAAAAATACCCGTTTAGACATACTCTTTGCTTCCTGTCTGCCAACCAGTTCTCTATCCAAGTCAGTACCTTACCCCCGATCCCATGTGCTTTAACTTTGCACACCAATCTCTTATGTGGGACCTTATCGAAAGCCTTCTGAAAGTCCAAATACACCACATCCACTGGTTCTCCCTTATCTATTCTACCAGTTACATCCTCAAAAAATTTTAACATTTCCATCTGACCTGGTACTGAAAGTGGAGACGGTTCCACAGTGTAGCTGTTATCACGTTTGCGGAACCATTTGGTTGGAACTTGCTCCTTCTGCTTGTCCAGGGGCGAGATTGCTCTCCTGTGTGAGGAAATAACAACTAAGAACACACGAATTAGGAGCTGGAGTAGCCCATATATTGTGTAAAATGAGATATGGGTAACAGTTAACAGTTAACATGCAAAGCACAAAACCTGCTGACAAGGGTGGTGCTGTTGCTGTTTGGTGAACCGACCGCTACCTAGCAGAAGCTGTACGCCAAATCTCCAACACCTCATCCTATCTCCATCTGGACCATGACCCCACTACCGAATATCAAGCCACCATTTGCAAGACTGTCACTGACCTCGTATGAGAAGAGATTGAGTAAACTAGGACTGCAGTCTCTTGAATTCGGAAGAATGAGAGGGGATCTCATTAAGCATGCAAAATTATTACAGGGTTTGATCGGTTGGATGCTGGGAGAATGTTTCCCTTGGCTGGGAAGTCTAGAACCAGGGGCCACAGCCTCAGGATAAAGGTTAGGCCATTCAGGACTGAGAGGAGAAGACATTTCTTCACACAGAGGGTGGTGAATCTTTGGAATTCTCTACCCCAGAGGGCTGTGGAGGCTCAGTCATTGCGTATGTTCAAAACAGAAGTCGGTAGATTTCTGACTGGTAAGGGCATCAAGAGATATGGCAATAGGGCCGGTGAATGGAATTGAGGCAGGAAATCAGCCATGATCTCATAGAATCCCCTACAGTTGCTTAAAAATCTGTTCCATTACCTCTTTTTTCCAGTTCTGACGAAAGGTTATCGACCTGAAACGTTAACTCTGTTTCTCTCTTCGCAGAAGCTGCCTGACCTGCTGAGTATCTCCAGCATTTTCTGTTTCAATTCAGATTTCCAGCTTCTGCAGTATTTTCTCAGTTCGCATTTCTTTCATTGTGCAAAACAAGGTTATCGCTCAATTAATGACGCTTTGAAAGCAACATAAAAGTTTAACAAAATAAATACCGCCCAACGTGGGAGCTCGAACCCACGACCCTGAGATGAAAAGTCTCATGTTCGACCGACTGAGCTAGCCGCGCCTGTTGAAACTGCATTTCATTGTCGCTGATTGCAGTCAGGTACCTGGTGGCTCTGGCCCGGTCACAACAGCATGTTTGAGCCGCATTTCTGCAAACTACGAAACAAGTTCTCCAGAAGCCCAAGGCGTATAAGGAACTCAAGCAGCAATAATCCCTTTCATTAACCACAGGGGTTCAGGCAATTTTCTGATCGCAAAACGCTTTAGTCCTTGTCAATATATCTTGTCTATTTCCCGGAGATTCCCGATTCTGTCTTTCTCTCTGGCTCTGTTTATTGTGTCTGTGGCCACCTGCGGGTTGATTTTGAAGGAATACCTGTGTTTGTGTCTGCTTGTTACGTTAAACAAATGAGGGCATGAGGCGCCTCTGTGCATGACACTGAGGAATCAGGAGAAGGCAGGAGGAATGAAACAGTGTTTGTGGAACGTGTGTATATAAAAACAGCGCGGTTTCGATTGTAGGACCTCGTGGCGCAACGGTAGCGCGTCTGACTCCAGATCAGAAGGCTGCGTGTTCAAATCACGTCGGGGTCACTGTTTTTCCGGGTAATTCCAGAATTATTGTTTTCTTTGCCGTTTCACAATAACCAGACACTTGCTCCAAAGACTGTCACACTCTTTGCCCAGTGTCAGGGAGAGAAGCGCCACAATTCCTCATTTATTTAATGTGACAAAACACAAGCACAGGTATTCGCTCAAAATCAACCTGCAGGTGGTCACACAGAATAAACAGAGCCAGAGAGACAGGCAGAATCGGGAAACACCGGCAAATAGACGAGAGATATTGACAAGGTGAGAAAGCGCTTTGCGATCAGAAAATTGCCTGAATCCCTGTGGTTAATGAAAGGGCTTTTGAAGCTTGATTTCCTTACACACCTTGGAATTCAGGTGAACCTGGTTCATGGTTTGCAGAACAAGTTAAACGCCTGGGTTAAACCAGAGGGAAGGAAATTCGACAGTTTAATGAGTTTGAAAGGAACATTTTTGACTTGTGCAGTTCGGTCAGAGAAATGCCAGTGAAAGGAAATCATTGCAGAAAGAGCGATTCTGTAGTGTCCCTTCTGTCTGAACAGTGCTTTCTCGATGCTCAATTCAGCAGAGGTTTCCGTAGTGTAGCGGTTATCACGTTCGCTTTACACGCGAAAGGTCCCCGGTTCGAGCCCGGGCGGAAACATTATTTTTCTGTGAAATAAATTTAACAGGTTTCTTGTGTCAGAAGCAACGAACAATTTAAAGCAGACTCCTAAAATACACAGTGCGTAAATTCTGATAGGGTATAAATCTTCGTCAATGAATAAACTTTCACAAATTATTAAAGTTAAATTACTCAACTTTCGACTGTCCCTTACTGTGAGCATTTATTTCATTCTGCAAAACAACGCTTTCGGTTAATGAATGTTGATGAAAACAATTAAACCACTAAACTACCAGAACACACATTAAAGAATTGATCACAATTGCTGATATTTCTTATCTTTTTTCTGGTGGTTTTTTCAGCTCTTGGTCCTTTTCAGCTCCTGACTGCGGATATTCCTCTGATTAAACGTGAACAAACTGAAATATCTCGCAGCCCCGGCCTCGGTTAATACCAACAGATCTAAGCCGCATTTCAGGCCCGAAAACAAACCCATTAATTATTCGCTTCTCCCCAGCTCCAGAGCTCAGATTGATACTGCCCATCCCTGGAGCTGCAAGATAATAGGGACCCGGGACAAACCTCCCCATACACCGAGCACAAGCTCAGGAAAACCCCGGGGGAGATGATATCCCGGTCACTGAGCCTTCAACAGCATTGAACAAGCACCCGGACGGAAACGTTCTTCATGTGGAAGTGATGAGATGCAGAAATTAACGGAGCAAGTCAGGATGGCCGAGCGGTCTAAGGCGCTGCGTTCAGGTCGCAGTCTCCTCTGGAGGCGTGGGTTCGAATCCCACTTCTGACAGTCTTTACTTTGAATTACCAAGCGGAACTCATTTATTTTCACACCACTGTCAAGCACTTTGGGACATCCCTTAAAAGTGGGATTCAGCAGTTCACCTGCTCCATTCACATAGAAACATAGAAGATAGGAGCAGGAGTAGGCCATTCGGCCCCTCGAGCCTGCTCCGCCATTTAATGAGATCATGGCTGATCATCCACATTCAGTACCCTGTCCCTGCTTTCTCCCCATATCCCGTTATCTCTTTAGCCTTAAGAAATATATCTAACTCCTTCTTGAATATATTTAATGAATTGGCCTCAACTGCCCTCTGTGGTACAGAATTCAACAGGTTCACCACTCTCTGGGTGAAGACATTCCTCCTCATCTCAGCCCTAAGTGGCTTACCCCTTATCCTTAGACTGTGACCGCTGGTTCTGGATTCCCGCACCATCGGGATCATTCTTCCTGCATCTAGTGTGTCTAGTCCTGTTAGAATTTTGTAAGTTTCAATGAGATCCCCTCTCGTTCTTCTAAACTCTAGCGAATATAAGCCAAATCATCTCAATCTGTCTTCATACGTCATTCCTGCCATCCCATGTATCAGTCTGCTGAATCTTCGCTGCACTCCCTCCATGGCAAGAACATCCTTCCTCAGATAAGGTGACCAAAGCTGCACACAATACTCAAGGTATGGTCTCACCAAGGCCTTGTACAACTGCAGCAAGACATCCTTGCTCCTGTACTCGAAACCTCTCACTATAAAGGCCAACATTTGCCTTCTTAACCACCTGCTGCACCTGCATGCTTACCTTCAGCGATTGGTGTACACGGACACCCAGGTCTCATTGCAGTTCCCCTTTTCCCAATCTATTGACATTCTGATAATAAGCTGTCTTCCTGTTTTTGCCACCAAAGTTGATAACCTCACATTTATCCACATTATACTGCATCTGCCATGCTTCTGCTAAATCACCTAACCTGTCCATATCATACTGGAGTTTCTCTGCATCCTCCTCACAGCACACATGCCCACCCAGCTTTGTGTCGTCTGCAAACTTGGAGTTATTATATCTAGTTCAACCTTCTAGATCATTAATTTATATTGTGAGTAGCTGGGGTCCTAGCACTTATCCCTGCCCTACACCACGAGTAACTGCCTGCCACTTGGAAAAATACCCGTTTAGACATACTCTTTGCTTCCTGTCTGCCAACCAGTTCTCTATCCAAGTCAGTACCTTACCCCCGATCCCATGTGCTTTAACTTTGCACACCAATCTCTTATGTGGGACCTTATCGAAAGCCTTCTGAAAGTCCAAATACACCACATCCACTGGTTCTCCCTTATCTATTGTACCAGTTACATCCTCAAAAAATTTTAACATTTCCATCTGACCTGGTACTGAAAGTGGAGACGGTTCCACAGTGTAGCTGTTATCACGTTTGCGGAACCATTTGGTTGGAACTTGCTCCTTCTGCTTGTCCAGGGGCGAGATTGCTCTCCTGTGTGAGGAAATAACAACTAAGAACACACGAATTAGGAGCTGGAGTAGCCCATATATTGTGTAAAATGAGATATGGGTAACAGTTAACAGTTAACATGCAAAGCACAAAACCTGCTGACAAGGGTGGTGCTGTTGCTGTTTGGTGAACCGACCGCTACCTAGCAGAAGCTGTACGACAAATCTCCAACACCTCCTCCTATCTCCATCTGGACCATGACCCCACTACCGAATATCAAGCCACCATTTGCAAGACTGTCACTGACCTCGTATGAGAAGAGATTGAGTAAACTAGGACTGCAGTCTCTTGAATTCGGAAGAATGAGAGGGGATCTCATTAAGCATGCAAAATTATTACAGGGTTTGATCGGTTGGATGCTGGGAGAATGTTTCCCTTGGCTGGGAAGTCTAGAACCAGGGGCCACAGCCTCAGGATAAAGGTTAGGCCATTCAGGACTGAGAGGAGAAGACATTTCTTCACACAGAGGGTGGTGAATCTTTGGAATTCTCTACCCCAGAGGGCTGTGGAGGCTCAGTCATTGCGTATGTTCAAAACAGAAGTCGGTAGATTTCTGACTGGTAAGGGCATCAAGAGATATGGCAATAGGGCCGGTGAATGGAATTGAGGCAGGAAATCAGCCATGATCTCATAGAATCCCCTACAGTTGCTTAAAAATCTGTTCCATTACCTCTTTTTTCCAGTTCTGACGAAAGGTTATCGACCTGAAACGTTAACTCTGTTTCTCTCTTCGCAGAAGCTGCCTGACCTGCTGAGTATCTCCAGCATTTTCTGTTTCAATTCAGATTTCCAGCTTCTGCAGTATTTTCTCAGTTCGCATTTCTTTCATTGTGCAAAACAAGGTTATCGCTCAATTAATGACGCTTTGAAAGCAACATAAAAGTTTAACAAAATAAATACCGCCCAACGTGGGAGCTCGAACCCACGACCCTGAGATGAAAAGTCTCATGTTCCACCGACTGAGCTAGCCGCGCCTGTTGAAACTGCATTTCATTGTCGCTGATTGCAGTCAGGTACCTGGTGGCTCTGGCCCGGTCACAACAGCATGTTTGAGCCGCATTTCTGCAAACTACGAAACAAGTTCTCCAGAAGCCCAAGGCGTATAAGGAACTCAAGCAGCAATAATCCCTTTCATTAACCACAGGGGTTCAGGCAATTTTCTGATCGCAAAACGCTTTAGTCCTTGTCAATATATCTTGTCTATTTCCCGGAGATTCCCGATTCTGTCTTTCTCTCTGGCTCTGTTTATTGTGTCTGTGGCCACCTGCGGGTTGATTTTGAAGGAATACCTGTGTTTGTGTCTGCTTGTTACGTTAAACAAATGAGGGCATCAGGCGCCTCTGTGCATGACACTGAGGAATCAGGAGAAGGCAGGAGGAATGAAACAGTGTTTGTGGAACGTGTGTATATAAAAACAGCGCGGTTTCGATTGTAGGACCTCGTGGCGCAACGGTAGCGCGTCTGACTCCAGATCAGAAGGCTGCGTGTTCAAATCACGTCGGGGTCACTGTTTTTCCGGGTAATTCCAGAATTATTGTTTTCTTTGCCGTTTCACAATAACCAGACACTTGCTCCAAAGACTGTCACACTCTTTGCCCAGTGTCAGGGAGAGAAGCGCCACAATTCCTCATTTATTTAATGTGACAAAACACAAGCACAGGTATTCGCTCAAAATCAACCTGCAGGTGGTCACACAGAATAAACAGAGCCAGAGAGACAGGCAGAATCGGGAAACACCGGCAAATAGACGAGAGATATTGACAAGGTGAGAAAGCGCTTTGCGATCAGAAAATTGCCTGAATCCCTGTGGTTAATGAAAGGGCTTTTGAAGCTTGATTTCCTTACACACCTTGGAATTCAGGTGAACCTGGTTCATGGTTTGCAGAACAAGTTAAACGCCTGGGTTAAACCAGAGGGAAGGAAATTCGACAGTTTAATGAGTTTGAAAGGAACATTTTTGACTTGTGCAGTTCGGTCAGAGAAATGCCAGTGAAAGGAAATCATTGCAGAAAGAGCGATTCTGTAGTGTCCCTTCTGTCTGAACAGTGCTTTCTCGATGCTCAATTCAGCAGAGGTTTCCGTAGTGTAGCGGTTATCACGTTCGCTTTACACGCGAAAGGTCCCCGGTTCGAGCCCGGGCGGAAACATTATTTTTCTGTGAAATAAATTTAACAGGTTTCTTGTGTCAGAAGCAACGAACAATTTAAAGCAGACTCCTAAAATACACAGTGTGTAAATTCTGATAGGGTATAAATCTTCGTCAATGAATAAACTTTCACAAATTATTAAAGTTAAATTATTCAACTTTCGACTGTCCCTTACTGTGAGCATTTATTTCATTCTGCAAAACAACGCTTTCGGTTAATGAATGTTGATGAAAACAATTAAACCACTAAACTACCAGAACACACATTAAAGAATTGATCACAATTGCTGATATTTCTTATCTTTTTTCTGGTGGTTTTTTCAGCTCTTGGTCCTTTTCAGCTCCTGACTGCGGATGTTCCTCTGATTAAACGTGAACAAACTGAAATATCTCGCAGCCCCGGCCTCGGTTAATACCAACAGATCTAAGCCGCATTTCAGGCCCGAAAACAAACCCATTAATTATTCGCTTCTCCCCAGCTCCAGAGCTCAGATTGATACTGCCCATCCCTGGAGCTGCAAGATAATAGGGACCCGGGACAAACCTCCCCATACACCGAGCACAAGCTCAGGAAAACCCCGGGGGAGATGATATCCCGGTCACTGAGCCTTCAACAGCATTGAACAAGCACCCGGACGGAAACGTTCTTCATGTGGAAGTGATGAGATGCAGAAATTAACGGAGCAAGTCAGGATGGCCGAGCGGTCTAAGGCGCTGCGTTCAGGTCGCAGTCTCCTCTGGAGGCGTGGGTACGAATCCCACTTCTGACAGTCTTTACTTTGAATTACCAAGCGGAACTCATTTATTTTCACACCACTGTCAAGCACTTTGGGACATCCCTTAAAAGTGGGATTCAGCAGTTCACCTGCTCCATTCACATAGAAACATAGAAGATTGGAGCAGGAGTAGGCCATTCGGCCCCTCGAGCCTGCTCCGCCATTTAATGAGATCATGGCTGATCATCCACATTCAGTACCCTGTCCCTGCTTTCTCCCCATATCCCGTTATCTCTTTAGCCTTAAGAAATATATCTAACTCCTTCTTGAATATATTTAATGAATTGGCCTCAACTGCCTTCTGTGGTACAGAATTCAACAGGTTCACCACTCTCTGGGTGAAGAAATTCCTCCTCATCTCAGCCCTAAGTGGCTTACCCCTTATCCTTAGACTGTGACCGCTGGTTCTGGATTCCCGCACCATCGGGATCATTCTTCCTGCATCTAGTGTGTCTAGTCCTGTTAGAATTTTGTAAGTTTCAATGAGATCCCCTCTCGTTCTTCTAAACTCTAGCGAATATAAGCCAAATCATCTCAATCTGTCTTCATACGTCATTCCTGCCATCCCATGTATCAGTCTGGTGAATCTTCGCTGCACTCCCTCCATGGCAAGAACATCCTTCCTCAGATAAGGTGACCAAAGCTGCACACAATACTCAAGGTATGGTCTCACCAAGGCCTTGTACAACTGCAGCAAGACATCCTTGCTCCTGTACTCGAAACCTCTCACTATAAAGGCCGACATTTGCCTTCTTAACCACCTGCTGCACCTGCATGCTTACCTTCAGCGATTGGTGTACACGGACACCCAGGCCTCATTGCAGTTCCCCTTTTCCCAATCTATTGACATTCTGATAATAAGCTGTCTTCCTGTTTTTGCCACCAAAGTTGATAACCTCACATTTATCCACATTATACTGCATCTGCCATGCTTCTGCTAAATCACCTAACCTGTCCATATCATACTGGAGTTTCTCTGCATCCTCCTCACAGCACACATGCCCACCCAGCTTTGTGTCGTCTGCAAACTTGGAGTTATTATATCAAGTTCAACCTTCTAGATCATTAATATATATTGTGAGTAGCTGGGGTCCTAGCACTTATCCCTGCCCTACCCCACGAGTAACTGCCTGCCACTTGGAAAAATACCCGTTTAGACATACTCTTTGCTTCCTGTCTGCCAACCAGTTCTCTATCCAAGTCAGTACCTTACCCCCGATCCCATGTGCTTTAACTTTGCACACCAATCTCTTATGTGGGACCTTATCGACAGCCTTCTGAAAATCCAAATACACCACATCCACTGGTTCTCCCTTATCTATTGTACCAGTTACATCCTCAAAAAATTTTAACATTTCCATCTGACCTGGTACTGAAAGTGGAGACGGTTCCACAGTGTAGCTGTTATCACGTTTGCGGAACCATTTGGTTGGAACTTGCTCCTTCTGCTTGTCCAGAGGCGAGATTGCTCTCCTGTGTGAGGAAATAACAACTAAGAACAAACGAATTAGGAGCTGGAGTAGCCCATATATTGTGTAAAATGAGATATGGGTAACAGTTAACAGTTAACATGCAAAGCACAAAACCTGCTGACAAGGGTGGTGCTGTTGCTGTTTGGTGAACCGACCGCTACCTAGCAGAAGCTGTACGCCAACTCTCCAACACCTCCTCCGACCTCCACCTGGACCATGACCCCACTACCGAATATCAAGTCACCATTTGCAAGACTGTCACTGACCTCGTATGAGAAGAGATTGAGTAAACTCGGACTGCAGTCTCTTGAATTCGGAAGAATGAGAGGGGATCTCATTAAGCATGCAAAATTATTACAGGGTTTGATCGGTTGGATGCTGGGAGAATGTTTCCCTTGGCTGGGAAGTCTAGAACCAGGGGCCACAGCCTCAGGGTAAAGGTTAGGCCATTCAGGACTGAGAGGAGAAGAAATTTCTTCACACAGAGGGTGGTGAATCTTTGGAATTCTCTACCCCAGAGGGCTGTGGAGGCTCAGTCATTGCGTATGTTCAAAACAGAAGTCGGTAGATTTCTGACTGGTAAGGGCATCAAGAGATATGGCAATAGGGCCGGTGAATGGAATTGAGGCAGGAGATCAGCCATGATCTCATAGAATCCCCTACAGTTGCTTAAAAATCTGTTCCATTACCTCTTTTTTCCAGTTCTGACGAAAGGTTATCGACCTGAAACGTTAACTCTGTTTCTCTCTTCGCAGAAGCTGCCTGACCTGCTGAGTATCTCCAGCATTTTCTGTTTCAATTCAGATTTCCAGCTTCTGCAGTATTTTCTCAGTTCGCATTTATTTCATTGTGCAAAACAAGGTTATCGCTCAATTAATGACGCGTTGAAAGCAACATAAAAGTTTAACAAAATAAATACCGCTCAACGTGGGAGCTCGAACCCACGACCCTGAGATTAAAAGTCTCATGTTCGACCGACTGAGCTAGCCGCGCCTGTTAAAACTGCATTTCATTGTCGCTGATTGCAGTCAGGTACCTGGTGGCACCGGCCCGGTCACAACAGCATGTTTGAGCCGCATTTCTGCAAACTACGAAACAAGTTCTCCAGAAGCCCAAGGCGTATAAGGAACTCAAGCAGCAATAATCCCTTTCATTAACCACAGGGGTTCAGGCAATTTTCTGATCGCAAAACGCTTTAGTCCTTGTCAATATATCTTGTCTATTTCCCAGAGATTCCCGATTCTGTCTTTCTCTCTGGCTCTGTTTATTGTGTCTGTGGCCACCTGCGGGTTGATTTTGAAGGAATACCTGTGTTTGTGTCTGCTTGTTACGTTAAACAAATGAGGGCATCAGGCGCCTCTGTGCATGACACTGAGGAATCAGGAGAAGGCAGGAGGAATGAAACAGTGTTTGTGGAACGTGTGTATATAAAAACAGCGCGGTTTCGATTGTAGGACCTCGTGGCGCAACGGTAGCGCGTCTGACTCTAGATCAGAAGGCTGCGTGTTCAAATCACGTCGGGGTCACTGTTTTTCCGGGTAATTCCAGAATTATTGTTTTCTTTGCCGTTTCACAATAACCAGACACTTGCTCCAAAGACTGTCACACTCTTTGCCCAGTGTCAGGGAGAGAAGCGCCACAATTCCTCATTTATTTAATGTGACAAAACACAAGCACAGGTATTCGCTCAAAATCAACCTGCAGGTGGTCACACAGAATAAACAGAGCCAGAGAGACAGGCAGAATCGGGAAACACCGGCAAATAGACGAGAGATATTGACAAGGTGAGAAAGCGCTTTGCGATCAGAAAATTGCCTGAATCCCTGTGGTTAATGAAAGGGCTTTTGAAGCTTGATTTCCTTACACACCTTGGAATTCAGGTGAACCTGGTTCATGGTTTGCAGAACAAGTTAAACGCCTGGGTTAAACCAGAGGGAAGGAAATTCGACAGTTTAATGAGTTTGAAAGGAACATTTTTGACTTGTGCAGTTCGGTCAGAGAAATGCCAGTGAAAGGAAATCATTGCAGAAAGAGCGATTCTGTAGTGTCCCTTCTGTCTGAACAGTGCTTTCTCGATGCTCAATTCAGCAGAGATTTCCGTAGTGTAGCGGTTATCACGATCGCCTCACACGCGAAAGGTCCCCGGTTCGAGCCCGGGCGGAAACATTATTTTTCTGTGAAATAAATTTAACAGGTTTCTTGTGTCAGAAGCAACGAACAATTTAAAGCAGACTCCTAAAATACACAGTGCGTAAATTCTGATAGGGTATAAATCTTCGTCAATGAATAAACTTTCACAAATTATTAAAGTTAAATTACTCAACTTTCGACTGTCCCTTACTGTGAGCATTTATTTCATTCTGCAAAACAACGCTTTCGGTTAATGAATGTTGATTAAAACAATTAAACCACTAAACTACCAGAACACACATTAAAGAGTTGATCACAATTGCTGATATTTCTTATCTTTTTTCTGGTGTTTTTTCAGCTCTTGGTCCTTTTCAGCTCCTGATTGCGGATATTCCTCTGATTAAACGTGAACAAACTGAAATATCTCGCAGCCCCGGCCTCGGTTAATACCAACAGATCTAAGCCGCATTTCAGGCCCGAAAACAAACCCATTAATTATTCGCTTCTCCCCAGCTCCAGAGCTCAGATTGATACTGCCCATCCCTGGAGCTGCAAGATAATAGGGACCCGGGACAAACCTCCCCATACACCGAGCACAAGCTCAGGAAAACCCCGGGGGAGATGATATCCCGGTCACTGAGCCTTCAACAGCATTGAACAAGCACCCGGACGGAAACGTTCTTCATGTGGAAGTGATGAGATGCAGAAATTAACGGAGCAAGTCAGGATGGCCGAGCGGTCTAAGGCGCTGCGTTCAGGTCGCAGTCTCCTCTGGAGGCGTGGGTTCGAATCCCACTTCTGACAGTCTTTACTTTGAATTACCAAGCAGAACTCATTTATTTTCACACCACTGTCAAGCACTTTGGGACATCCCTTAAAAGTGGGATTCAGCAGTTCACCTGCTCCATTCACATAGAAACATAGAAGATTGGAGCAGGAGTAGGCCATTCGGCCCCTCGAGCCTGCTCCGCCATTTAATGAGATCATGGCTGATCATCCACATTCAGTACCCTGTCCCTGCTTTCTCCCCATATCCCGTTATCTCTTTAGCCTTAAGAAATATATCTAACTCCTTCTTGAATATATTTAATGAATTGGCCTCAACTGCCTTCTGTGGTACAGAATTCAACAGGTTCACCACTCTCTGGGTGAAGAAATTCCTCCTCATCTCAGCCCTAAGTGGCTTACCCCTTATCCTTAGACTGTGACCGCTGGTTCTGGATTCCCGCACCATCGGGATCATTCTTCCTGCATCTAGTGTGTCTAGTCCTGTTAGAATTTTGTAAGTTTCAATGAGATCCCCTCTCGTTCTTCTAAACTCTAGCGAATATAAGCCAAATCATCTCAATCTGTCTTCATACGTCATTCCTGCCATCCCATGTATCAGTCTGGTGAATCTTCGCTGCACTCCCTCCATGGCAAGAACATCCTTCCTCAGATAAGGTGACCAAAGCTGCACACAATACTCAAGGTATGGTCTCACCAAGGCCTTGTACAACTGCAGCAAGACATCCTTGCTCCTGTACTCGAAACCTCTCACTATAAAGGCCGACATTTGCCTTCTTAACCACCTGCTGCACCTGCATGCTTACCTTCAGCGATTGGTGTACACGGACACCCAGGCCTCATTGCAGTTCCCCTTTTCCCAATCTATTGACATTCTGATAATAAGCTGTCTTCCTGTTTTTGCCACCAAAGTTGATAACCTCACATTTATCCACATTATACTGCATCTGCCATGCTTCTGCTAAATCACCTAACCTGTCCATATCATACTGGAGTTTCTCTGCATCCTCCTCACAGCACACATGCCCACCCAGCTTTGTGTCGTCTGCAAACTTGGAGTTATTATATCAAGTTCAACCTTCTAGATCATTAATATATATTGTGAGTAGCTGGGGTCCTAGCACTTATCCCTGCCCTACCCCACGAGTAACTGCCTGCCACTTGGAAAAATACCCGTTTAGACATACTCTTTGCTTCCTGTCTGCCAACCAGTTCTCTATCCAAGTCAGTACCTTACCCCCGATCCCATGTGCTTTAACTTTGCACACCAATCTCTTATGTGGGACCTTATCGACAGCCTTCTGAAAATCCAAATACACCACATCCACTGGTTCTCCCTTATCTATTGTACCAGTTACATCCTCAAAAAATTTTAACATTTCCATCTGACCTGGTACTGAAAGTGGAGACGGTTCCACAGTGTAGCTGTTATCACGTTTGCGGAACCATTTGGTTGGAACTTGCTCCTTCTGCTTGTCCAGAGGCGAGATTGCTCTCCTGTGTGAGGAAATAACAACTAAGAACAAACGAATTAGGAGCTGGAGTAGCCCATATATTGTGTAAAATGAGATATGGGTAACAGTTAACAGTTAACATGCAAAGCACAAAACCTGCTGACAAGGGTGGTGCTGTTGCTGTTTGGTGAACCGACCGCTACCTAGCAGAAGCTGTACGCCAACTCTCCAACACCTCCTCCGACCTCCACCTGGACCATGACCCCACTACCGAATATCAAGTCACCATTTGCAAGACTGTCACTGACCTCGTATGAGAAGAGATTGAGTAAACTCGGACTGCAGTCTCTTGAATTCGGAAGAATGAGAGGGGATCTCATTAAGCATGCAAAATTATTACAGGGTTTGATCGGTTGGATGCTGGGAGAATGTTTCCCTTGGCTGGGAAGTCTAGAACCAGGGGCCACAGCCTCAGGGTAAAGGTTAGGCCATTCAGGACTGAGAGGAGAAGAAATTTCTTCACACAGAGGGTGGTGAATCTTTGGAATTCTCTACCCCAGAGGGCTGTGGAGGCTCAGTCATTGCGTATGTTCAAAACAGAAGTCGGTAGATTTCTGACTGGTAAGGGCATCAAGAGATATGGCAATAGGGCCGGTGAATGGAATTGAGGCAGGAGATCAGCCATGATCTCATAGAATCCCCTACAGTTGCTTAAAAATCTGTTCCATTACCTCTTTTTTCCAGTTCTGACGAAAGGTTATCGACCTGAAACGTTAACTCTGTTTCTCTCTTCGCAGAAGCTGCCTGACCTGCTGAGTATCTCCAGCATTTTCTGTTTCAATTCAGATTTCCAGCTTCTGCAGTATTTTCTCAGTTCGCATTTATTTCATTGTGCAAAACAAGGTTATCGCTCAATTAATGACGCGTTGAAAGCAACATAAAAGTTTAACAAAATAAATACCGCTCAACGTGGGAGCTCGAACCCACGACCCTGAGATTAAAAGTCTCATGTTCGACCGACTGAGCTAGCCGCGCCTGTTAAAACTGCATTTCATTGTCGCTGATTGCAGTCAGGTACCTGGTGGCACCGGCCCGGTCACAACAGCATGTTTGAGCCGCATTTCTGCAAACTACGAAACAAGTTCTCCAGAAGCCCAAGGCGTATAAGGAACTCAAGCAGCAATAATCCCTTTCATTAACCACAGGGGTTCAGGCAATTTTCTGATCGCAAAACGCTTTAGTCCTTGTCAATATATCTTGTCTATTTCCCAGAGATTCCCGATTCTGTCTTTCTCTCTGGCTCTGTTTATTGTGTCTGTGGCCACCTGCGGGTTGATTTTGAAGGAATACCTGTGTTTGTGTCTGCTTGTTACGTTAAACAAATGAGGGCATCAGGCGCCTCTGTGCATGACACTGAGGAATCAGGAGAAGGCAGGAGGAATGAAACAGTGTTTGTGGAACGTGTGTATATAAAAACAGCGCGGTTTCGATTGTAGGACCTCGTGGCGCAACGGTAGCGCGTCTGACTCTAGATCAGAAGGCTGCGTGTTCAAATCACGTCGGGGTCACTGTTTTTCCGGGTAATTCCAGAATTATTGTTTTCTTTGCCGTTTCACAATAACCAGACACTTGCTCCAAAGACTGTCACACTCTTTGCCCAGTGTCAGGGAGAGAAGCGCCACAATTCCTCATTTATTTAATGTGACAAAACACAAGCACAGGTATTCGCTCAAAATCAACCTGCAGGTGGTCACACAGAATAAACAGAGCCAGAGAGACAGGCAGAATCGGGAAACACCGGCAAATAGACGAGAGATATTGACAAGGTGAGAAAGCGCTTTGCGATCAGAAAATTGCCTGAATCCCTGTGGTTAATGAAAGGGCTTTTGAAGCTTGATTTCCTTACACACCTTGGAATTCAGGTGAACCTGGTTCATGGTTTGCAGAACAAGTTAAACGCCTGGGTTAAACCAGAGGGAAGGAAATTCGACAGTTTAATGAGTTTGAAAGGAACATTTTTGACTTGTGCAGTTCGGTCAGAGAAATGCCAGTGAAAGGAAATCATTGCAGAAAGAGCGATTCTGTAGTGTCCCTTCTGTCTGAACAGTGCTTTCTCGATGCTCAATTCAGCAGAGATTTCCGTAGTGTAGCGGTTATCACGATCGCCTCACACGCGAAAGGTCCCCGGTTCGAGCCCGGGCGGAAACATTATTTTTCTGTGAAATAAATTTAACAGGTTTCTTGTGTCAGAAGCAACGAACAATTTAAAGCAGACTCCTAAAATACACAGTGCGTAAATTCTGATAGGGTATAAATCTTCGTCAATGAATAAACTTTCACAAATTATTAAAGTTAAATTACTCAACTTTCGACTGTCCCTTACTGTGAGCATTTATTTCATTCTGCAAAACAACGCTTTCGGTTAATGAATGTTGATTAAAACAATTAAACCACTAAACTACCAGAACACACATTAAAGAGTTGATCACAATTGCTGATATTTCTTATCTTTTTTCTGGTGTTTTTTCAGCTCTTGGTCCTTTTCAGCTCCTGATTGCGGATATTCCTCTGATTAAACGTGAACAAACTGAAATATCTCGCAGCCCCGGCCTCGGTTAATACCAACAGATCTAAGCCGCATTTCAGGCCCGAAAACAAACCCATTAATTATTCGCTTCTCCCCAGCTCCAGAGCTCAGATTGATACTGCCCATCCCTGGAGCTGCAAGATAATAGGGACCCGGGACAAACCTCCCCATACACCGAGCACAAGCTCAGGAAAACCCCGGGGGAGATGATATCCCGGTCACTGAGCCTTCAACAGCATTGAACAAGCACCCGGACGGAAACGTTCTTCATGTGGAAGTGATGAGATGCAGAAATTAACGGAGCAAGTCAGGATGGCCGAGCGGTCTAAGGCGCTGCGTTCAGGTCGCAGTCTCCTCTGGAGGCGTGGGTTCGAATCCCACTTCTGACAGTCTTTACTTTGAATTACCAAGCGGAACTCATTTATTTTCACACCACTGTCAAGCACTTTGGGACATCCCTTAAAAGTGGGATTCAGCAGTTCACCTGCTCCATTCACATAGAAACATAGAAGATTGGAGCAGGAGTAGGCCATTCGGCCCGTCGAGCCTGCTCCGCCATTTAATGAGATCATGGCTGATCATCCACATTCAGTACCCTGTCCCTGCTTTCTCCCCATATCCCGTTATCTCTTTAGCCTTAAGAAATATATCTAACTCCTTCTTGAATATATTTAATGAATTGGCCTCAACTGCCTTCTGTGGTACAGAATTCAACAGGTTCACCACTCTCTGGGTGAAGAAATTCCTCCTCTTCTCAGCCCTAAGTGGCTTACCCCTTATCCTTAGACTGTGACCGCTGGTTCTGGATTCCCGCACCATCGGGATCATTCTTCCTGCATCTAGTGTGTCTAGTCCTGTTAGAATTTTGTAAGTTTCAATGAGATCCCCTCTCGTTCTTCTAAACTCTAGCGAATATAAGCCAAATCATCTCAATCTGTCTTCATACGTCATTCCTGCCATCCCATGTATCAGTCTGCTGAATCTTCGCTGCACTCCCTCCATGGCAAGAACATCCTTCCTCAGATAAGGTGACCAAAGCTGCACACAATACTCAAGGTATGGTCTCACCAAGGCCTTGTACAACTGCAGCAAGACATCCTTGCTCCTGTACTCGAAACCTCTCACTATAAAGGCCAACATTTGCCTTCTTAACCACCTGCTGCACCTGCATGCTTACCTTCGGCGATTGGTGTACACGGACACCCAGGTCTCATTGCAGTTCCCCTTTTCCCAATCTATTGATATTCTGATAATAAGCTGTCTTCCTGTTTTTGCCACCAAAGTTGATAACCTCACATTTATCCACATTATACTGCATCTGCCATGCTTCTGCTAAATCACCTAACCTGTCCATATCATACTGGAGTTTCTCTGCATCCTCCTCACAGCACACATGCCCACCCAGCTTTGTGTCGTCTGCAAACTTGGAGTTATTATATCTAGTTCAACCTTCTAGATCATTAATATATATTGTGAGTAGCTGGGGTCCTAGCACTTATCCCTGCCCTACCCCACGAGTGACTGCCTGCCACTTGGAAAAATACCCGTTTAGACATACTCTTTGCTTCCTGTCTGCCAACCAGTTCTCTATCCAAGTCAGTACCTTACCCCCGATCCCATGTGCTTTAACATTGCACACCAATCTCTTATGTGGGACCTTATCGAAAGCCTTCTGAAAGTCCAAATACACCACATCCATTGGTTCTCCCTTATCTATTCTACCAGTTACATCCTCAAAAAATTTTAACATTTCCATCTGACCTGGTACTGAAAGTGGAGACGGTTCCACAGTGTAGCTGTTATCACGTTTGCGGAACCATTTGGTTGGAACTTGCTCCTTCTGCTTGTCCAGGGGCGAGATTCCTCTCCTGTGTGAGGAAATAACAACTAAGAACAAACAAATTAGGAGCTGGAGTAGCCCATATATTGTGTAAAATGAGATATGGGTAACAGTTAACAGTTAACATGCAAAGCACAAAACCTGCTGACAAGGGTGGTGCTGTTGCTGTTTGGTGAACCGACCTAGCAGAAGCTGTACGCCAACTCTCCAACACCTCCTCCTACCTCCACCTGGACCATGACCCCACTACCGAATATCAAGTCACCATTTGCAAGACTGTCACTGACCTCGTATGAGAAGAGATTGAGTAAACTAGGACTGCAGTCTCTTGAATTCGGAAGAATGAGAGGGGATCTCATTAAGCATGCAAAATTATTACAGGCTTTGATCGGTTGGATGCTGGGAGAATGTTTCCCTTGGCTGGGAAGTCTAGAACCAGGGGCCACAGCCTCAGGATAAAGGTTAGGCCATTCAGGACTGAGAGGAGAAGAAATTTCTTCACACAGAGGGTGGTGAATCTTTGGAATTCTCTACCCCAGAGGGCTGTGGAGGCTCAGTCATTGCGTATGTTCAAAACAGAAGTCGGTAGATTTCTGACTGGTAAGGGCATCAAGAGATATGGCAATAGGGCCGGTGAATGGAATTGAGGCAGGAGATCAGCCATGATCTCATAGAATCCCCTACAGTTGCTTAAAAATCTGTTCCATTACCTCTTTTTTCCAGTTCTGACGAAAGCTTATCGACCTGAAACGTTAACTCTGTTTCTCTCTTCGCAGACGCTGCCTGACCTGCTGAGTATCTCCAGCATTTTCTGTTTCAATTCAGATTTCCAGCTTCTGCAGTATTTTCTCAGTTCGCATTTCTTTCATTGTGCAAAACAAGGTTATCGCTCAATTAATGACGCTTTGAAAGCAACATAAAAGTTTAACAAAATAAATACCGCCCAACGTGGGAGCTCGAACCCACGACCCTGAGATTAAGAGTCTCATGTTCTACCGACTGAGCTGGCCGCGCCTGTTGAAACGGCATTTCATTGTCGCTGATTGCAGTCAGGTACCTGGTGGCTCCGGCCCGGTCACAACAGCATGTTTGAGCCGCATTTCTGCAAACTACGAAACAAGTTCTCCAGAAGCCCAAGGCGTATAAGGAACTCAAGCAGCAATAATCCCTTTCATTAACCACAGGGGTTCAGGCAATTTTCTGATCGCAAAACGCTTTAGTCCTTGTCAATATATCTTGTCTATTTCCCGGAGATTCCCGATTCTGTCTTTCTCTCTGGCTCTGTTTATTGTGTCTGTGGCCACCTGCGTGTTGATTTTGAAGGAATACCTGTGTTTGTGTCTGCTTGTTACGTTAAACAAATGAGGGCATCAGGCGCCTCTGTGCATGACACTGAGGAATCAGGAGAAGGCAGGAGGAATGAAACAGTGTTTGTGGAACGTGTGTATATAAAAACAGCGCGGTTTCGATTGTAGGACCTCGTGGCCCAACGGTAGCGCGTCCGACTCCAGATCAGAAGGCTGCGTGTTCAAATCACGTCGGGGTCACTGTTTTTCCGGGAAATTCCAGAATTATTGTTTTCTTTGCCGTTTCACAATAACCAGACACTTGCTCCAAAGACTGTCTCACTCTTTCCCCAGTGTCAGGGAGAGAAGCGCCACAATTCCTCATTTATTTAATGTGACAAAACACAAGCACAGGTATTCGCTCAAAATCAACCTGCAGGTGGTCACACAGAATAAACAGAGCCAGAGAGACAGGCAGAATCGGGAAACACCGGCAAATAGACGAGAGATATTGACAAGGTGAGAAAGCGCTTTGCGATCAGAAAATTGCCTGAATCCCTGTGGTTAATGAAAGGGCTTTTGAAGCTTGATTTCCTTACACACCTTGGAATTCAGGTGAACCTGGTTCATGGTTTGCAGAACAAGTTAAACGCCTGGGTTAAACCAGAGGGAAGGAAATTCGACAGTTTAATGAGTTTGAAAGGAACATTTTTGACTTGTGCAGTTCGGTCAGAGAAATGCCAGTGAAAGGAAATCATTGCAGAAAGAGCGATTCTGTAGTGTCCCTTCTGTCTGAACAGTGCTTTCTCGATGCTCAATTCAGCAGAGGTTTCCGTAGTGCAGCGGTTATCACGTTCGCCTCACACGCGAAAGGTCCCCAGTTCTGAGCCCGGGCGGAAACATTATCTTTCTGTGAAATAAATTTAACAGGTTTCTTGTGTCAGAAGCAATGAACAATTTAAAGCAGACTCCTAAAATACACAGTGCGTAAATTCTGATAGGGTATAAATCTTCGTCAATGAATAAACTTTCACAAATTATTAAAGTTAAATTACTCAACTTTCGACTGTCCCTTACTGTGAGCATTTATTTCATTCTGCAAAACAACGCTTTCGGTTAATGAATGTTGATTAAAACAATTAAACCACTAAACTACCAGAACACACATTAAAGAGTTGATCACAATTGCTGATATTTCTTATCTTTTTTCTGGTGTTTTTTCAGCTCTTGGTCCTTTTCAGCTCCTGACTGCGGATATTCCTCTGATTAAACGTGAACAAACTGAAATATCTCGCAGCCCCGGCCTCGGTTAACACCAACAGATCTAAGCCGCATTTCAGGCCCGAAAACAAACCCATTAATTATTCGCTTCTCCCCAGCTCCAGAGCTCAGATTGATACTGCCCATCCCTGGAGCTGCAAGATAATAGGGACCCGGGACAAACCTCCCCATACACCGAGCACAACCTCAGGAAAACCCCGGGGGAGATGATATCCCGGTCACTGAGCCTTCAACAGCATTGAACAAGCACCCGGACGGAAACGTTCTTCATGTGGAAGTGATGAGATGCAGAAATTAATGGAGCAAGTCAGGATGGCCGAGCGGTCTAAGGCGTTGCGTTCAGGTCGCAGTCTCCTCTAGAGGCGTGGGTTCGAATCCCACTTCTGACAGTCTTTACTTTTAATTACCAAGCGGAACTCATTTATTCTCTCACCACTGTCAAGCACTTTGGGACATCCCTTAAAAGTGGGATTCAGCAGTTCACCTGCTCAATTCACATAGAAACATAGAAGATAGGAGCAGGAGTAGGCCATTCGGCCCGTCGAGCCTGCTCCGCCATTTAATGAGATCATGGCTGATCATCCACATTCAGTACCCTGTCCCTGCTTTCTCCCCATATCCCGTTATCTCTTTAGCCTTAAGAAATATATCTGACTCCTTCTTGAATATATTTAATGAATTGGCCTCAACTGCCTTCTGTGGTACAGAATTCAACAGGTTCACCACTCTCTGGGTGAAGAAATTCCTCCTCATCTCAGCCCTAAGTGGCTTACCCCTTATCCTTAGACTGTGACCGCTGGTTCTGGATTCCCGCACCATCGGGATCATTCTTCCTGCATCTAGTGTGTCTAGTCCTGTTAGAATTTTGTAAGTTTCAATGAGATCCCCTCTCGTTCTTCTAAACTCTAGCGAATATAAGCCAAATCATCTCAATCTGTCTTCATACGTCATTCCTGCCATCCCATGTATCAGTCTGGTGAATCTTCGCTGCACTCCCTCCATGGAAAGAACATCCTTCCTCAGATAAGGTGACCAAAGCTGCACACAATACTCAAGGTATGGTCTCACCAAGGCCTTGTACAACTGCAGCAAGACATCCTTGCTCCTGTACTCGAAACCTCTCACTATAAAGGCCAACATTTGCCTTCTTAACCACCTGCTGCACCTGCATGCGTACCTTCAGCGATTGGTGTACACGGACACCCAGGTCTCATTGCAGTTCCCCTTTTCCCAATCTATTGACATTCTGATAATAAGCTGTCTTCCTGCTTTTGCCACTAAAGTTGATAACCTCACATTTATCCACATTATACTGCATCTGCCATGCTTCTGCTAAATCACCTAACCTGTCCATATCATACTGGAGTTTCTCTGCATCCTCCTCACAGCACACATGCCCACCCAGCTTTGTGTCGTCTGCAAACTTGAAGTTATTATATCAAGTTCAACCTTCTAGATCATTAATATATATTGTGAGTAGCTGGGGTCCTAGCACTTATCCCTGCCCTACCCCACGAGTAACTGCCTGCCACTTGGAAAAATACCCGTTTAGACATACTCTTTGCTTCCTGTCTGCCAACCAGTTCTCTATCCAAGTCAATACCTCACCCCCGATCCCATGTGCTTTAACTTTGCACACCAATCTCTTATGTGGGACCTTATCGAAAGCCTTCTGAAAGTCCAAATACACCACATCCACTGGTTCTCCCTTATCTATTCTACCAGTTACATCCTCAAAAAATTTTAACATTTCCATCTGACCTGGTACTGAAAGTGGAGACGGTTCCACAGTGTAGCTGTTATCACGTTTGCGGAACCATTTGGTTGGAACTTGCTCCTTCTGCTTGTCCAGGGGCGAGATTGCTCTCCTGTGAGGAAATAACAACTAAGAACAAACGAATTAGGAGCTGGAGTAGCCCATATATTGTGTAAAATGAGATATGGGTAACAGTTAACAGTTAACATGCAAAGCACAAAACCTGCTGACAAGGGTGGTGCTGTTGCTGTTTGGTGAACCGACCGCTACCTAGCAGAAGCTGTACGCCAACTCTCCAACACGTCCTCCTACCTCCACCTGGACCATGACCCCACTACCGAATATCAAGTCACCATTTGCAAGACTGTCACTGACCTCGTATGAGAAGAGATTGAGTAAACTAGGACTGCAGTCTCTTGAATTCGGAAGAATGAGAGGGGATCTCATTAAGCATGCAAAATTATTACAGGGTTTGATCGGTTGGATGCTGGGAGAAAGTTTCCCTTGGCTGGGCAGTCTAGAACCAGGGGCCACAGCCTCAGGATAAAGGTTAGGCCATTCAGGACTGAGAGGAGAAGAAATTTCTGCACACAGAGGGTGGTGAATATTTTGAATTCTCTACTCCAGAGGGCTGTGGAGGCTCAGTCATTGGGTATGTTCAAAACAGAAGTCGCAAGATTTCTGACTGGTAAGGGCATCAAGGGATATGGCGATAGGGCCGGTGAATGGAATTGAGGCAGGAGATCAGCCATGATCTCATAGAATCCCCTACACTTGCTTAAAAATCTGTTCAATTACCTCTTTCTTCCAGTTCTGACGAAAGGTTATCGACCTGAAACGTTAACTCTGTTTGTCTCTTCGCAGAAGCTGCCTGACCTGCTGAGTATCTCCAGCATTTTCTGTTTCAATTCAGATTTCCAGCATCTGCAGTATTTTCTCAGTTCGCATTTATTTCATTGTGCAAAACAAGGTTATCGCTCAATTAATGACGCTTTGAAAGCAACATAAAAGTTTAACAATGTAAATACCGCCCAACGAGGGGCGCGAACCCCCGACCCGGAAATTAAGAGTCTCACCGCTCTATCGGTTGAGCTAGCCGTGCCAGTTGGAACTACATTTCATTGTCGCTGATTGCAGTCAGGTACCTGGTGGCTCCGGCCCGGTCACAACAGCATGTCTGAGCCGCGTTTCTGCAAACTACGAAACAAGTTCTCCAGAAGCCCAAGGCGTATAAGGAACTCAAGCAGCAAAATCCCTTTCATTAACCACAGGGGTTCAGGCAATTTTCTGATCGCAAAGCGCTTTAGTCCTTGTCAATATCTCTTGTCTATTTCCCGGAGATTCCCGATTCTGTCTTTCTCTCTGGCTCTGTTTATTGTGTCTGTGGCCACCTGCGGGTTGATTTTGAAGGAATACCTGTGTTTGCTTGTTACGCTGGTATAGTTACGGTGCATAGTTACGGTGGCATAGTGGTTCGAACTGTTGCCTCATCAGCGCAAGGGTCCCGGGTTCGAATTCGGCCTCGGGCGACTGTCTGTTTGCACATTTTCCCCGTGTTTGCGTGGGTTTTCTCCGGGGGCTCCGGTTTTCTCCCACAGTCCAAAGATGTGCGGGTTGGGTTGATTGGCTATCATAAATTGATCCTTCGTGTTCGGGGGATTAAATACGTGGGGTTACGGGGATTGGGTGGGATATGTGTCGGTGCAGGTTCGATGGGCCGAAATTGCCTCTATCTGCTCTGTGGCGTTTCTGTGATTTCTGTGAAATGAGGGCATCAGGCGCTTCTGTGCATGACACTGAGGAATCAGGAGAAGGCAGGAGGAATGAAACAGTGTTTGTGGAACGTGTGTATATAAAAGCAGCGCGGTTTATTCTGTAGGTCCTCGTGGCGCGCAACGGTTGCGCGTTTGATTCCACATCAGAAGGCTGCGTGTTCAAATCACGTCGGGGTCACTGTTTTTCCGGGTAATTCCAGAATTATTGTTTTCTTTGCCGTTTCACAATAACCAGACACTTGCTCCAAAGACTGTCTCACTCTTTCCCCAGTGTCAGGGAGAGAAGCGCCACAATTCCTCATGTATTTAATGTGACAAGACACAAGCACAGGTATTCGCTCAAAATCAACCTGCAGGTGTTCACATGGAATAAACAGAGCCAGAGAGACAGGCAGAATCGGGAAACACCGGCAAACAGACGAGAGATATTGACAAGGTGAGAAAGCGCTTTGCGATCAGAAAATTGCCTGAATCCCTGTGGTTAATGAAAGGGCTTTTGATGCTTGATTTCCTTACACACCTTGGAATTAAGGAGAACCTGGTTCGTGGTTTAGCCTGGGGCCGAGCCACTAGGCGCCTGGCTGCAATCAAAGACAAGAATGTATCAGCTTCTCCAGCCCGGCTAGCTCAGTCGGTCGGGACTCTTAATTGTAGGGTCGTGGGTTCGAGCCCCGTGTTGGGAGAATGATTTTTGTTCAACTTTTATGTTGCTTTCACGGAAAAGCATAATTAATTAACCGATAAAATTATTTTGCACAATGAAAGAAATGACAACTGAGCGAGAGTCGATACTTCAATCACTTTATTTGTGCTTTGCATGTTAACTGTTACCCATATCTCATTTTACATACTGTGCTTTAGGAGTCTGGGTTAAAGTGTTCATTGCTGATGACACCAGGAATCTGGGACAGCATTTGTCATATTGCACAGGAAAATAGAATCAGCAGTGAACATCAAACCGCATGGTGCTGATTTTCAGCTTCTACGCAGCTCGAATTGGAATAAAGTGATATAATTTTAACAGTGAAGATTTGGAAGTAAGTGTTCCTCGTATTTGTGCTTTTAATTAAAGTTTGTGGCGTCTGACTCCCGTTCATGTCACTGAATAAGAAAGGAGGGGCTTCTCGTTGCCCAGACTGCCCTGCGCCTGGTGTTTGTGAGCTCATCCTTTATATTGAGCGGTTTCTCGTTCTTTAACCGGTGTCAGCTTTCGATCAGCGGTTACTTCACAGCACCAACTGTTTTGTAAGTTCGAACTCTGTCTCACCGAGGGCGCAATCTGGGCTTATTATTGTCATTTTCAATCCCCTTCTTCAACACCGAAACACATTACAGCAGTGATTTTAATTTAGTTGTGTGACATTTTTCGAGGGCATCATTAAATGATTCAATAACTTATTCCTATCAGCGCTGCGAGATGGGTTCGATTCGCGGTTAGGGAAGAAATTTTGATATCACCGTTTTTTATTCATGAATGCGATGTAACTTTATTAAATTAATTACATGCATCTAATGTGAATAAATAAGAACTGCTTTAATCACCATTAATTAACCGGTAACTTTATTTTGCAGAATGAAAGACATGATAATATGGTTACTGAGGGACAGTCGAAACTTCATTCATTTATTTTGCTCTTTGCATCTCCTGAACTGTTAACCCATATCTCATTTTACACATTGCATTTTATGAGAATGGTTTAAAATGTTCATTGCTTGAGAGAGCAGCGATCTGGGGCAACATTTGTTAAATTTAACGGGACCGGCTATTTCACAGAAAAAAAACCTATTCTCTCACATGATGTTTTCAGACCACACACTGACTGATCTTTGCTCGGCCCCAAGTGGATGATCTGACACTTGCCCGCGTTGAACTCCATTAATCACTGGTCAGGGGAGATTTAATAGAGGTGATCAAAATTATGGGGGAAACAGTTTCCACTGGCAGGAGTGTCAGCAGGGCTATGGGGGAAGAGCAGCGGAGTGGGACTGATTGGATAGCTCTTTCAAAGATGCAACATGAATTGCTCATTTTAACCTGCGATTGATAGATTTTAGTTAACCAACGGTATTAAGGGATCATTGAAGTCTGTGAGACACTTCATAATTGTTTCTATTATCATTAATCAACCCACAACATTTTGTTGCGCACTGCAGGAATTGCTAACATGTATACCGGATGACAGACAAACTTTAATAACATTTTATAGAATCATAGAAAATTGCCTGAACTCCTGTGGTTAATGAAAGGGATTTTAATGGTTGAGTTCCTTATACACCTTGGAATTCTGGAAAACATGGTTCGTAGTTTGCAGAAACGCGGCTTAGATCTGCTGTTGTGAACCGAGTTAAAGCTGCAGGATCCTTGAATAATCTTTCACAATTCAACTGAAAGCAGCCGGAATGTGCAGCTTTGAGAGGGGCTGTCTGCACGGTCAGAGCTGGAAACGGGAGTGAGCGAGCGACACTGTAGTATTCTGAGTGAGTGCAGAACTGTACAGAGAAACACAAATGTAACAGGACTTTGTTACATTGCATTAGAAATGCGAATTGTTCCATTTTTTCGATTATTTAAATGAACATGGTTTACAAAATGTTTGCACTCGGTTTCGAACTGGGGACTATTATCACGTGTTAATCGAACGTGATAACCAGTACACTACGGAAACGCTGGGTTGTATAGTCGGCTTCTGTGGTAAATCTCTGATTCTATTAAAAAGTCGGCTTCTGTAATAAATCTCTGATTCTTTAAAAAAGTTATTAAAGTTTGACTGTCACCCGGCAAACATGTTAGCATTTCCTTCAGTGTGAAACACAATTCTTTGTCGGTTGATTAACACAATTATTAAGAGTCTCACAGACTTCAATTGTCTTTGTCAGAACTGAATTCCCTGACTGGGAATCAAACCTGATTGATTTCAATGATGATAGGGTTGTCCTATCAGGAGAGATTGAGTAGATTGGGCCTACATTCTCTGGAGTTCAGAAGAACGAGAGGTGTTCTAATTGAAAGGTAAAATTTTCTTGGAGGGCTTGAAAGGGTAGAAGCTGCGAGGTTGTTTCCCCTGGCTGGAGAGTCTAGAACTAGGGGACAGAGTCTCAGGATAAGGGGCCGGCCATTTGAGACTGAGGTGAGGAGACGTTTCTTCACTCAGAGGCTTGTGAATCTTTGGAATTCCCAACCTCAGAGGGCAGTGGAGGCTCAGTCATTGGGTATATTCAAAACAGAAGTCGATAGATTTCTGACTAGTAAGGGCATCAAGGGATATGATGATAAGGCTGGTGAATGGAATTGAGGTAGAAGATCAGCCATGATCTCATTGAATGGCAGAGCAGGCTCGAAGGGCCGAATGGCCTACTCCTGCTCCTGTTTCTTTTGTTCTTATTTTTAAATGTCCTATTAATGCTCCTGATTCTTATGTAACTTATGTAACAGGGTTAGGGATTTGGGGTTAATTGGTGTAGGGCTTCCAGACGTCATTGGGACCCCGTTTTAAAGTCCCCACATTGTGGTTTGGGTAATATGCAAGGTAGCTACAGTGGGTCGAACCGGAGACTGGTGCACACTGAGAAGTTGGGGCAGGTAAACCTGTGCTGCTGCAGCGGCACCAAGTGGTGACATAAAGAGTTGCCATTATTATTATGGACAGACCAATTTATTACAGAAAAGTTGGCACAGAAGTGTGAAAAAAAAGTGAGAGGAAGTTTTGTAGTAAGGAACTGACGCAGATATAATGTTTTTATTACATTTTATTGAATCGATAAATATATGGAATGAGTGATAGAGTAATTTGATACATTTCAACATTAATAAAGTGCAGGTGGGGACATTGAGAGTATTTGGATATTGTAGGAACGGAGGTTCCTATCGAAAAGACTGAGTTCGAATCAGGTAATTAAAACAATGAACTTTAATTGAACAAAACAGGTTTTAACTAGAAACTGCTGGAATACATCAAATACAGGTCTACTTTCCTTGAAGGCTCCATCCCCTGGCCTTAAGGCTGACGTCATGACGTCATCGTGATCTTCGCGCCATTGGGCAATCACGTGACTAACGGCATTACATCATCACGTTGAAACCGCGCTGTAAAGGTAACTGGACATTGCACAGTCAAACAGTGTAATTAAAGGTACAGGCACAGACAGTAACTACATTGCTGTTAAAGGAATTATGTACAACCGCTCTGAGTCCTTTGGTGGCTCCGCCACGATATAATCATTCTTGCATATTCCAGACTTTGTGCCCGGGTACGAGAACTAAATCAAGCAGTTTATAGTTCCTCAACATGTCAAGGAATTCTAATCTAATTAGTACTGCCTCTCGTCAGAAGTCAATTCAAAGTGGATATGTGTCATATACACGTGTGTATATATAAATCAATTAAATATTTACTTAATAGATGTTTCAAGCCCAGCAAAACACAGAAAACTGAGCAAAATGGCATGAGAACATGGGGCAACCTTATCTTACAGGATATAGTAGTTAACCCATCCTGGGAACACAGCCATCCAACATCTCTGCCCAGAACTGAATACAATACTCCAACTGAGGCCTAATCAGGGGTTTGTATAGCTGCAGCATAACTTCTACCCCCTTGTAGTCTAGTTTTCTAGATATAAAGGCCAGCATTCCATTAAACATTTTGATTATATTCTGTACCTGTTCATGATATTTTAATCATCTATGTACATAGACCACCCAAGTGTCTTTGGACAGCAATGGGATTTAAAGAACTTTGTAGGAAGGGAATACGAGAATATCCCTGTGAAAAGTTTTTACAAGTATATTATGGTAAAGAGGGAGGTGAAGGAGAATATGGGCCCCTTAAAGACAGAGCCATGTGTTACTGTAATTGGAAATAAGAACACGATAGGCATGCTTAATAATTACTTTGCATCGGTCTTCATAGTAGAGGATAATCCACCAGAGAAACGAGGAAAACTGAAACTGAATCAAGGGGAGGGATTATCTAGATTTAATATGATGACTTCTAGCAGGCATCTGATAAGGTTTCGCAGAAGATACTGTTAGCAAAAATGTAATACAGTGTTAAATCAGTAACTGTTAATAATATATTACATTAATAAATTTAATTAGGTACACCTTAGTCTTAATTTTCTGTAAAGTTAGTTAAGAGTCAAACAAATAAAGGCATGGCAGGGCAGCTCAGTGCCATGGAATGTGCATCCTGTGCCATGTGGGAAATCCAGGTGCTTCCCGTGTCCTGGACAACCACCTGCGCAGGAAGTGTCATCAGCTGGAGGAGCTCGAGCTCTGGGTTTTGGAACTTGAGCAGCAGCTGGCGTCACTGCGGTGCATCCGCGAGGCTGAGAGCTACGGGAACAGCACTGTGGTGTATGTGCCTTTAAGAGCCCCTGTGTACTGTAATGCCGGTAATGGCCACTCGGGCTATATAAGCCTGTATAGTGTCTTGTATCTGTTAGTTCACCTCCAGACTTTGTTCAGTAAATACCTGTGAAACCAACTCCTGCATTCCGTGTCTCCATTAACACATAGCTACAACAGTGGCGACGAATTGGAAACGGACGTACCTGCAATTCGGCGGCACTTCAAGGAGATCGATTCCTCAGACGAAAGTCGAAGAAAAACAAGAAAGAAAAAAAGAAAAAAAACTGTGGTTTCACCAGCTAGCCGAGCTGGTGGCAGGTACTGCAATAATCCTTCCTGGGCCGCGGGCTGGGGCTCCATTGGCTGGCTCTGCAGCGGGGCCGAGCAGCGAAGGCGGAGGCAAATGGAGACAGAGGGTGGAGCACTCAGGAGACGGCCGGCGCTTCAAAGCAGGTCGCCGTTCGGACCAAGCAGAGGGAGGGAAAAGTCCCAGAGAGTCCGGTGGGAAGGAGTCTCCACCTATTAAATATACCTATGTAAATAAAAACCGCGGAGAACAGTGTTGTCAGAAGCGGCAGCGGCGGGAAAGCGCGGGAGGTGAAATTTTTTTTCTGCGGGGAAGAAAGGAAAGCGCGGGAGGCGCCATTTTTTTTCAGGATGCCTAAGACTGGCAATATTACTGATTTCGAAAGCAATATATAGGATTGGACCACATATGTGGAAAGAGTGGAGGTATATTGCACAGCAAATGAAATAGAGGATGATAAAAAGACATCAATACTTCTAAATCTAATGGGCGCAAGGACATACGGGCTGTTACAAAACTTAATCACTCCAGCCAAACCGAAGGACAACAATTTTAAGGAGATTGTTGATACCCTACAGGAGCACTTAAACCCAACACTGCTGCTGATAGCAGAACGATTCAAGTTCTTCAGGAGGAATCTGCACAAGAATGAAAGTAACGCTGATTACCTCACCGAATTAAGGAAGCTGTCAAAGCACTGCCAATTCGGGGCAGGACTGGCAGATTCTCTTCGAGACAAATTCGTCTCCGGTCTCCTAAGTGAAGGACCACAGAAAAGGCTACTTTCTGAGAAAATTTGACACTGGACAAGGCTTTCAGTGTGGTTGTATCATACGAAGCAGCAGCAGGAGGAGCTGCAGAGATACAGCAAAAGCCACAGGACTGCAGCACCCATGAAATGACACAGGCTTTCGAGAGATGTTATCGCTGTGGCAGATCCACCCATGACCAGAGGGACTGCTGGTTCAAGGACAAAGCATGCAGGCAATGCGGAAAGATTGGACACATTGCACGTGTATGTTGATCTGGAAACAAAAAATCCACGGACAGGAAAAAAATCAATAAGGAAAAGTACAGAAAGGTACAAATGATGACGGACAGTAGCTCCGAAGACCAGAAGAGTGATAGCGATTCCGGAAACAAGAGACTAAGCTGTCTCAAATTACATAATGTAATTGCCAAAGAAGATTACCAGACCATTTGGGTTACCCTCACGATAGCGGGGTCCCCAGTTAAAATGGAGCTAGATACAGGATCGGCTCTGACCGTCATAAGTCGACGGGATTACGAGTGGCTATTTCCGCATATACCTTTGAAAGACACATCCATTATCTTGAAAACATATACGGGGCAGAAAGTATACCCCAAAGGGAAAATAAGGGTGCTTGTTGTATACAACGGCAAGGAAATACAGAAGTTGTATTTATACGTTCTGCAAGATGGTGGTCCACCGCTGTTGGGACGTGAATGGATCAGGAAGATGCGTTTAGACTGGCACTCCATTCAGGCACTGACGGTGACCAGTAAGAAAAAAAATGATGATGACGTCATACCTGAACGATTAAAAGACATCTTGGCCAACGCCAAGGAAGTGTTTCAACAGGAACTAGGAACCTTGAAAGGCATCACTTCCTCAATAAAAGTGGAAGATGCGGCAATTCCCAATTTTTAAGGCAAGGCCGGTGCCATACGCAATTCGTCCAGCAGTCGAGGCAGAGCTGGAGAATTTGGAAAAGGCAGGCGTATTATCCAAGATAGATTGGAGCGAGTGGGCAACACCCATCGTCCCGGTCATGAAGAAAACGTTGAATAATGATAAATCTGAAGAACAGAGAAAAATTTGCATCTGTGGGGACTTCAAGGTGACTGAAAACCCGGTCCTTCACATGGTACAGTATCCTCTTCCGAGGATAGAAGATATATTCGCCTCACTATCCGGAGGGAAACGTTTCACCAAAATTGACTTGGCACAAGCATATCTACAGATGGAGGTTGAAAAGGCCTCTAAAAAGTATCTCACGATAAATGCACACAAAGGCCTGTACCAGTACAATCGACTGGTTTCCGGAGCAGCATCAGCTCCAGCTATCTGGCAAAGAGCTATGGAGCAAATCCTCCAAGGGATTCCGGGGACTCAATGCTACCTAGACGACATCCTTGTAACAGGAGAAAACGACAACGAGCTCCTTGCCAATTTGGAGCAGGTGCTCACTAGGCTAAAAGAACGGGGCCTACGAGCAAATCGCCCCAAGTGCGAATTTTTCCAGAAACTAATATGATATTGTGGCCACATAATTAACGAGGAAGGGTTGCATAAGTCACCTGAAAAAATTGAAGCGGTCATAAAAGCCCCAGCACCTGAAAATGTCTCACAATTAAGGTCGTTCCTGGGATTGATAAATTACTATCATAAATTTTTACCGAACTTGTCAGCTCTTCTGCACCCTCTTAACGAACTGCTACAAACGGGAGTTATTTGGAAATGGAGCGAAGACTGTAAATGTGCCTTCCATAAATGCAAAGGCTTGATCATGTCCAAGGAAGTTTTGGCTCATTACAACCCATCACTGCCAATCAGACTGGCGTGCGATGCATCCCCTTACGGCGTAAGAGTGGTATTATCGCATAGATTCCCTGATGGCTCGGAGCGGCCGATAGCTTTTGCGTCATGCTCATTGAACTCAGCTGAGCGTAACTATGCCCAGATCGACAGGGAAGCACTCAGCCTGGTATGGGGAGTGAAGAAATTCAACCATTACCTACACGGACAAAAATTTACCTTGTTGACTGACCATCAACCCCTCGTCTCCATATTCAACCCTAAAAAGGGTGTTCCCATTATGACAGCGCAAAGGCTACAGAGGTGGTCCCTTTTCCTAGGGCCACACCAATATGACATAGAATACAAAGGATCAAAACAGCATGGGAATGCTGACGGTTTATCGCGCCTACCATTGCCAACGGTAGAAGAGGCACCTACAGTGGACCCAGTGGAGATGTTCCACTCAACCATAGTGGAATGTCTACCAGTAACAAATTCTGCCATTGAAAAGGAAACGAGAAATGACCCGACTCTCTCACGAGTGTACGATTTAACGGTGAAGGGATGGCCAGCACATGGCGAACCACTGTTGCCAGCATTCTCGCAAAGAAGATAACAGCTGTCAGTGTGCCGAGGAACCTTGATGTGTGGATCCAGAGTGGTGATTCCACCCAAACTCCAGGATAAAGTGCTAAAGGAGCTTCACGAGGGGCATCTGGGTGGAGTGAAAATGAAGAACCTAGCCAGAGCGTTTGTGTGGTGGCCAGGTATCGATGGAGACATCGAAGAAATGACCAAGAGCTGGCTAGGATGCCAGAAGGTCCAAAACGCCCCACCACAAGCCCCTCTACATCCATGGGAGTGGCCTTCATCTCCATGGCAAAGGGTACACATCGACTTTGCTGGTCCATTTATGGACTCAATGTTCTTAATCGCAGTTGATGCACACTCCAAGTGGCCTTGGTAATAAAAATGTCCTCCACCACCATGGATAAAACCATCACAGTATTAAGGACCATATTTGCAAGGAATGGGCTGCCTGAACACATCTGTTCTGATAATGGACCGCAATTTGTGTCCGAAGAATTCAGGATGTTCTTAAAAAACAATGGGGTTAAGCACTACACGTCCGCCCCATACCATCCCGCCACCAATGGATTGGCAGAAAGGTTTGTCCAGACCTTCAAGAAGGCCATAAAGGCCATGGGTAATGAAAACATAAATCTACAGCATAAGGTAGATAACTTCTTGTTTGCATACAGGAATGCAACACATGTGGTTACAAACCAAACTCCCGCCATGATGTTCTTCAATAGAAGCCTAAGATGCCGGCTGGATTTGATCAAGCCAAACATCAGAAGGGTCATGGAGAACCGGCAATTTCAAGGCATGAATGTAAGGCCAACTAGAACCTTCCAGATAGGTCAACAAGTTTTGGCCCGGGACTACCGTACCGTGAAATGTCAGCCTGGAACTATTTGCACAGGACTAGGACCGCTGATGTATACCATGGACAGTGGGGAAAGCACAATAAGGCACCATGCTGACCAGATCATAGAGTCATCCGAAAAGGGACAACCTACACCACAACTCTATATGCCTAATGATGAAGCAGAGATACCCATAGTATCTACCTCCGATCCGGTGATACTGGAACCAGATGAACCCGACACTGGCATTCAAGCCGAATCGACCTTGCCAAAAGAACCTACTACACCACCAAAAACTACTACACCACCGAGGCGTTATCCGGACCGAGTCAGGAAGCCTCCAGAGAGACTGACTTATAATTGATTTACTGCAGCAAATGTGTAGATTCTTGTTCCTGTAACATGTTAATTAATGATTACTTAAAATGTTATGTACTGGTTGTCTAAAAGGGGAGGAATTGTGGTGTATGTGCCTTTAAGTGCCCCTGTGTACTGTAATGCCGGTAATGGCCACTCGGGCTATATAAGCCTGTACAGTGTCTTGTATCTGTTAGTTCACCTCCAGACTTTGTTCAGTAAACACCTGTGAAACCAACTCCAGCATTCCGTGTCTCCATTAACACACGGACACAACAAGCACGTTTCAGGAGGTGGTCACCACACAGCTAAGGAGTATGCAGGCAAAGAGTGAATGGGTGACCGTTAGACAGAAGAGGAGGACAGACATGACTCCAGGATGGTAATGTTGCCTCCCTGGTGCCAGGGTGAAGGATGTCACTGATTGGCTGCAGAATATTCTGAGCTGGAGGTGAAGAGCCAGAGGTCGTGGTCCATATGGATACCAACGACACAGGTAGAAAGAGGGATGAGATTCCTGTGGCATTGTTGCCAGTTCCGGGGGAGGTGGGTCCAGTACAGGCCGGGCGGGTTGCAATCAATCAAGAATGGCAGCTAACATAAAAGGTAATCCAAAAGTCTTCTATAGGCATATATTACCAAGTTTAACGACACTAAGTTAGTGGCAGAGTAAGTAATGTGGATGGCAGCAGAAAATTGCAAAGGGACATTAGTTGAGTGGGAAAACTAGAGGCATCAGATTCAGAAGATTCTGGGGGAAGGAAGTTCGGGAGTTTAGTGAGTTTGAAAGGAACATTTTAACTTGTGCAGTTCGGTCAGAGAAATGCCAGTGAAAGGAAATTATTGCAGAAAGAGCGAGTCTGTATTACACCTTCTCTCTGGACAGTGCTTTCTGGATACTTTGCTAAGCAGAGGTTTCCGTAGTTTAGCGGTTATCACGTTTACTTCACACGCGAAAAGTCTCCGTTTCGAGCCCGGGCGCAAACATTTTGTTTCAGTTTATTTTTTTCTCTGAAATAATTTTAACAGGTTTCGGGTCAGAAGCAACGAACAATTTAAAACAGACTCCTAAAATACACAGTGCGTAAATTCTGATAGGTATAAATCTTCATAAATGAATAAACTTTCGCAAATTATTAAAGTTAAATTATTCAACTTTCGACTGTCCATTACTGTGAGCATTTCTTTTATTCTACAATACAATGCTATCAGTTAATGAATGGTGATTAAAACAATTAAACCACTAAACTACCAGAACACACATTAAAGAGTTGATCACAATTGCTGATATTTCTTATCTTTTTTCTTGTGTTTTTACACTTGTTGGTCCTTTTCAGCTCCTCTCTGCGGATATTCCTCTGATTAAACGTGAACAAAATGAAATATCTCGCAGCCCCGGCCTCGGTTAACACCAACAGATCTAAGCCGCATTTCAGGCCCGGAATCAAATCCATTAATTATTCGCTCTTTCCCAGCACCAGAGCTCAGATTGTTATTACCCATCCCTGGAGCTGCAAGATACCAGGGAACCGGGACAAACCTCCCCATACACCGAGCACAAGCTCAGGAAAACCCCGGGGGAGATGATATCCCGGTCACTGAGCCTTCAACAGCATTGAACAAGCACCCGGACGGAAACGTTCTTCATGTGGAAGTGATGAGATGCAGAAATTAATGGAGCAAGCCAGGATGGCCGAGCGGTCTAAGGCGCTGCGTTGATAGTCGCAGTCTTCTCTGGAGGCGTGGGTTCAAATCCCACTTCTGACAGTCTTTACTTTTAATTACCAAGCGGAACTCATTTATTTTCACACCACTGTCAAGCACTTTGGGATATCCCTTAAAAGTGGGATTCAGCAGTTCACCTGCTCCATTCACAGAAACAGAGAAGATACGAGGAGGAGTAGCACGGTGGCGTAGTGGTTAGCACTGTTGCCTCACAGAGCTAAAGACTCCGGGTTCAGAATCCGGCCTCGGGCAACTGTCTGTGCGGAGTTTGCAGAATCACAGAAATCCCACAGTGCAAATGTAAGGCCATTTCGGCCCCTCGAGCCGGCACCAACGCATATCCCACCCTATCCCCGCAACCCCATGTAGTTAATCCCCCTAACACAAAGGGTCAATTTACCATAGCCAATCAACCTAACCCGCACATCTTTGGACTGTTTGCGTGGGTTTTCTCCGGGTGCTCTGAGTTCCCTCCCACCGTCCAAAGATGTGCGGGTCAGGTTTACTAGCTATGATAAATTGACCCTTAGTGTTAGGGGGATTAAATATGTGGGGTTACAGGGATAGGGTGGGATATGTGTTGTTGTAGGGGTGCGGGGATCGGGTGGGATATGTGTCGGTGCAGGCTTGATGGGCCGAAATGGCCTCTATCTGCACGGTGGGGTTTCTGTGAGAAGTAGGCCATTCAGCCCCTCGAGCCTGCTCCGCCATTTAATGAGATCATGGCTGATCATCCACATTCAGTACCCTGTCCCTGCTTTCTCCCCATATCTCTTTAGCCTTAAGAAATATATCTAACTCCTTCTTGAATATATTTAATGAATTGGCCTCAACTGCCTTCTGTGGTACAGAATTCAACAGGGTTCACCACTCTCTGGGTGAAGAAATTCCTCCTCATCTCAGCCCTATAGTGGCTTACCCCTTATCCTTAGACTGTGACCGCTGGTTCTGGATTCCCGCACCATCGGGATCATTCTTCCTGTGTCTAGTCCTGTTAGAATTTTGTAAGTTTCAATGAGATCCCCTCTCGCTCTTCTAAACTATAGCGAATATAAGCCAAATCATCTCAATCTGTCTTCATACGTCATTCCTGCCATCCCATGTATCAGTCTGGTGAATCTTCGCTGCACTCCCTCCATGGCAAGAACATCATTCCTCAGATAAGGTGACCAAAGCTGCACACAATACTCAAGGTATGGTCTCACCAAGGCCTTGTACAACTGCAGCAAGACATCCTTGCTCCTGTACTCGAAACCTCTCACTATAAAGGCCATCCTTTGCCTTCTTAACCACCTGCTGCACCTGCATGCTTACCTTCAGCGATTGGTGCACACGGGCACCCAGGTCTCATTGCAGTTCCCCTTTTCCCAATCTATTGACATTCTGATAATAAGCTGTCTTCCTGTTTTTGCCACCAAAGTTGATAACCTCACATTTATCCACATTATACTGCATCTGCCATGCTTCTGCTAAATCACCTAATCTGTCCATATCATACTGGAGTTTCTCTGCATCCTCCTCACAGCACACATGCCCACCCAGCTTTGTGTCGTCTGCAAATTTGTAGTTATTACATCTAGTTCAACCTTCTAGATCATTGATATATATTGTGAGTAGCTGGGGTCCTCGCATTTATCCCTGCCCTACCCCTCTAGTAACTGCCTGCCACTTGGAAAAAGACCCGTTTAGATATACTCTTTGCTTCCTGTCTGCCAACCAGTTCTCTCTCCAAGTCAGTACCTTACCCCCGATCCCATGTGCTTTAACTTTGCACGCCAATCTCTTATGTGGGACCTTATCGAAAGCCTTCTGAAAGTCCAAATACACCACATCCACTGGTTCTCCCTTATCTATTCTACCAGTTACATCCTCAAAAAATTTTAACATTTCCATCTGACCTGGTACTGAAAGTGGAGACGGTGCCACAGTGTAGCAGTTATCACGTTTGCGGAATTGTTTTGTTGGAACTTGCTCCTTCTGCTTGTCCAAGGGCGAGATTGCTCTCCTGTGTGAGGAAATAACAACTAAGAACAAAAGAATTAGGAGCTGGAATAGCCCATATATTGTGTAAAATGAGATATGGGTAACAGTTAACAGTTAACATGCAAAGCACAAAACCTGCTGACAAGGGTGGTGCTGTTGCTGTTTGGCGAACCGACCTCTACCTAGTGGAAGCTGTACGCCAACTCTCCAACACCTCCTCCTACCTCCGCCTGGACCATGACCCCACTACCGAATATCAAGTCACCATTTGCAAGACTGTCACTGACCTCGTATGAGAAGAGATTGAGTAAACTAGGCCTGCAATCTCTTGAATTCGGAAGAATGAGAGGGGATCTCATTAAACATGCAAAATTATTACAGGGTTTGATCGGTTGGATGCTGGGAGAATGTTTCCCTTGGCTGGGGAGTCTAGAACCAGGGGCCACAGCCTCAGGATAAAGGTTAGGCCATTCAGGACTGAGAGGAGAAGAAATTTCTTCACACAGATGGTGGTGAATCTTTGGAATTCTGTACCCCAGAGGGCTGTGGAGGCTCAGTCATTGGGTATGTTCAAAACAGAAGTCGGTAGATTTCTGACTGGTAAGGGCATCAAGGGATGTGGCGATAGGGCCGGTGAGTGGAATTGAGGCAGGGGATCAGCCATGATCTCATAGAATCCCCTACACTTGCTTAAAAATCTGTTCCATTACCCCTTTTTTCCAGTTCTGACGAAAGGTTATCGACCTGAAACTTTAACTCTGTTTCTCTCTTCGCAGAAGCTGCCTGACCTGCTGAGTATCTCCAGCATTTTCTGTTTCAATTCAGATTTCCAGCATCTGCAGTATTTTCTCAGTTCGCATTTCTTTCATTGTGCAAAACAAGGTTATCGCTCAATTAATGACGCTTTGAAAGCAACATAAAAGTTTAACAAAATAAATACCGCCTATCGTAGGGCTCGAACCCACGACCCTGAGATTAAAAGGTCGCATGTTCTACCGACTAAGCTAGCCGGGCCTGTTAGCAATGCATTTCTTTGTCGCTGATTGCAGTCAGGTACCTGGTGGCTGCGGCCCGGTCATAACAGCATGTCTGAGCCGCGTTTCTGCAAACTACGAAACATGTTCGCCAGAATCACAAGGCGTATAAGGAACTCAAGCAGCAAAATCCCTTTCATTAACCACAGGGGTACAGGCAATTTTCTGATCGCAAAGCGCTTCAGTCCTTGTCAATATCTCTTGTCTATTTCCCGGAGATTCCCGATTCTGTCTTTCTCTCTGGCTCTGTTTATTGTGTCTGTGGCCACCTGCCGGTTGAGTTTGAAGGAATACCTGTGTTTGTGTCTGCTTGTGACGTTAAACAAATGAGGGCATCAGGCGCTTCTGTGCACGACACTGAGGAATCGGGAGAAGGCAGGAGGAATGAAACAGTGTTTGTGGAACGTGTGCATATAAAAACAGCGCGGTTGATAGTGTAGGATCTGGTGGCGCAACGGTGGCGCGTCTGACTCCAAATCAGACGGCTGCGTGTTCAAATCACGTCGCGGTCGCTGTTTTTCCGCATTATTCTGGATTTGATGTTTTCTTTGCCGTTTCACAATAACCAGACACTTGCTCCAAAAACTGTCTCACTCTTTCCCCAGCGTCAGGGAGAGAAGCGCCACAATTCCTCATTTATTTAATGTGACAAAACACAAGCACAGGTATTCGCTCAAAATCAACCTGCAGGTGGCCACACAGAATAAACAGAGCCAGAGAGACAGGCAGAATCGTGAAACACCGGCAAATAGACGAGAGATATTGACAAGGTGAGAAAGCGCTTTGCGATCAGAAAATTGCCTGAACGCCTGTGGTTAATGAAAGGGCTTTTGATGCTTGATTTCCTTACACACCTTGGAATTAAGGAGAACCTGGTTCGTGGTTTACCCTGGGGCCGAGCCACTAGGCGCCTGGCTGCAATCAAAGACAAGAACGTATCAGCTTCTCCAGCCCGGCTAGCTCAGTCGGTCGGGACTCTTAATTGCAGGGTCGTGGGTTCGAGCCCCATGTTGGGGGAATTATTTTTGTTCAACTTTTATGTTGCTTTCACGGCAAAGCATAATTAATTAACCGATAATGTTCTTTTGCCCAATGAAAGAAATGATAACTGAGCGAGAGTCGATACTTCAATCACTTTATTTTTGCTTTGCATGTTAACTGTTACCCATATCTCATTTTACACACTGAGCTTTAGGAGTCTGGGTTAAAGTGCTCATTGCTGATGACACCAGGAATCTGGGCCAACTTTTGTCATATTGAACAGGAAAATAGAATCAGCAGTGAACATCAAATCCCATGGTGCTGATTTTCAGATTCTACGCAGCCCGAATTGGAAAAAAGTGATATCATTTTAACAGTGAAGATTTGGAAGTAAGTGTTACTCGTATTTGTGCTTTTAATTAAAGTTTGTGGCGTCTGACTCCCGTTCATGTCTCTGAATAAGGAAGGAGGGGCTTGTCGTTGACCAGACTGCACTGCGCCTGGTGTTTGTGAGCTCATCCTTTATATTGAGCGGCTTCTCGTTCTTTAACCGGTGTCAGCTTTCGCTCAGCGGTTACTTCGCAGCACCAACTTCTTTCTAAGTTCGAACTCTGTCTCACTGCGGGCGCAGTCTGGGCTTTTTATTGTCATTTTCAATCCCCTTCTTCAACAATGAAACACATTATAGCAGTGATTTTAATTTAGCAGTGTGACATTTTTCGAGGGCATCATAAAATTATTCAATAACGTATTCCTATCAGCGCTGCGAGATGGGTTCGATTCCCAGTTAGGGAAGAAATTTTGGTATCACCGTTTTTTATTCATGAATGCGATGTAATTTTATTAAATTAATTACATGCATCTAATGTGAATAAATAAGAACTGCTTTAATCACCATTAATTAACCGGTAACTTTATTTTGCAGAATGAAAGACATGATAATATGGTTACTGAGGGACAGTCGAAACTTCATTCATTTATTTTGCTCTTTGCATCTCCTGAACTGTTAACCCCTATCTCATTTTACACATTGCATTTTAGGAGAATGGTTTAAAATGTTCATTGCTTGAGAGAGCAGCGATCTGGGGCAACATTTGTTAAATTTAACGGGACCGGCTATTTCACAGAAAAAAAACCTATTCTCTCACATGATGCTTTCAGACCACACACTGACCGATCTTTGCTAGGCACCAAGTGGATGATCTGATACTTGCCCGCGTTGAACTCCATTAATCACTGGTCAGGGGAGATTTAATAGAGGTGATCAAAATTATGGGGGAAACAGTTTCCACTGGCAGGAGTGTCAGCAGGGCTATGGGGGAAGAGCAGCGGAGTGGGACTGATTGGATATCTCTTTCAAAGATGCAACATGAATCGCTCATTTTAACCTGCGATTGATAGATTTTAGTTAACCAACGGTATTAAGGGATCATTGAAGTCTGTGAGACACTTCATAATTGTTTCTATTATCATTAATCAACCCACAACATTTTGTTGCGCACTGCAGGAATTGCTAACATGTATACCGGATGACAGACAAACTTTAATAACATTTTATAGAATCATAGAAAATTTCCTGAACTCCTGTGGTTAATGAAAGGGTTTTTAATGGTTGATTTCCTTATACACCTTGGAATTCTGGAAAACATGGTTCGTAGTTTGCAGAAGCACGGCTTAGATCTGCTGTTGTGAACCGAGGTAAAGCTGCAGGATCCTTGAATAATCTTTCACAATTCAACTGAAAGCAGCCGGAATGTGCAGCTTTGAGAGGGGCTGTCTGCACGGTCAGAGCTGGAAACGGGAGTGAGCGAGCGACACTGTAGTGCTTTGAGTGAGTGCAGAACTGTACAGAGAAACACAAATGTAACAGGATTTTGTTACATTGCATTAGAAATGCGAATTGTTCCATTTTTTCTACTATTTAAATGAACACGATTTACAAAATGTCTCTGCTCGCTTTCGAACCGGGGAGTTTTCGCGTGTTAGGCGAACTTGATAACCACTACACTACGATAACATTGGATTGAATGATCGGCGTCTGTCATAAATCTCTGATTCTATAAAAAGGTTATTAGAGTTTGACTGTCACCCAGCAAACATGTTAGCAATTCCTTCATTGTGCAACACAATTTTTTGTCGGTTGATTAAACATTTTTTTTAATGTTATAACACATACATTTAAAATTACTTTAGGTGAATTCTGGCCTGCTTTAAAATGTTCAAATTTATATTTCATATCATTCAATTATATTTTAAATCTTTAATTAATTTCATTACGTTTGAACAAGTGACCATTTATTTTTATTTCCGTGGTGTGAAATGTTCTTTATTTGGAGATTTCTAATATGCTTATGGGGATTCCGTACATTAATGGAATCCCAATTCGCCTCATAGGAATCCCCCTATTTGATTGGTTGACCTGCCCCATGTGATCCCAGGGATGAAACATGGAAACATAGAAGATAGGAGCAGGAGTAGGCCATTCAGCCCCTCGAGCCTGCTCCGCTATTCAATGCGATCATGGCTGATCATCCAATTTCAGTACCCGGTCACTGCTTTCTCCCCATACACCTGGATCCCTTTAGCCTTAAGAAATATATCCAACTCCTTCTTGAATATATTTAATGAATTGGCTTCTACTGCCTTCTGTGGTAGAGAATTCCACAGGGTCACCACTCTCTGGGTGAAGAAATTCCTCCTCATGTCTGTCCTAAATGGCCTACCCCTTATCCTTAGACTGTGACCCCTGGTTCTGGAGTCCCAGACCATCAGGAACATCCTTCCTGCATCTAGTCTTTCCAGTACTGTCAGAATTTTATAAGTTTCAATGAGATCCCCTCTCATTCTTCTAAACTCCAGCGAGTACGAGCCCAATCGTCCCAATCTCTCCTCAGATGTCATTCCTGCCATCCCAGGTATCAGCCTGGTGAATATTAGCTGAACTCCTTCCATGGCAAGAACATCCTTCCTCAGATAAGGCGACCAAAACTGCACACAATACTCAAGATGTGGTCTCACCAAGGCCCTGTACAACTGCAGCAAGGCATCCTTGCTCCTGTACTCGAATCCTCTCGCTACGAAGGCCAACATACCATTTGCCTTCTTAACCGCCTGCTGCACCTGCATGCTTACCTTCAGCGACTGGTGCATAAGGACACCCAGGCTTGCGAACCGTGTGCGCCCCTGGGATCCATGGGCCTTTATGCAGGCGTATGCCAGCAGGCCCAGGGCAGCAAGAGTCCGAAGCTCTGGAGACACCAAGTAAGTCGTATTGGTTTTTTGATTCGGAGGCGTTAGCCAGCGGCGAGTTTCCGATCGCTTTTTCCAGGCCGATTGTATTTCAGGAGTCTGGTTTAAAATGTTCGTTGCTTATGTCACCAGGAATCTGGGGCAACTTTTGTTTAATTTAATGGGACCAGTTATTGCACAGGATAAAATTTTCTGGAACACATAATTTCTGCAGTTGTGGCCCAACCAGTGTTTTATAAAGGTTCATCATAACTTCCTTGCTTTTGTACTCTGCGCCTTTATTTATAAAGCCCCGGATTCTGTAAGCTTTTTAAACTGATTTCTCAACCTGTCCTGCCCCATTGAACGATTTGTGTACATACACCCCCAGGTATCTCTGTTCCTGCAACCACTTTGGAATTGTATCCTTTAGTTTATATGGCCTCTCCTCATTCTTCCGACCAAAATGTATCAATTCGCACTTTTCTGTTTTTAACTTCATCTGCCACATGTCCGCCCATTCCACCAGCCTATCCATGTCCTCTTGAAGTCTATCACTATACTCCTCACTGCTCACTATACTTCCAAGTTTTGTATCATCTGCAAATTTTGAAATTGTGCCCTGGACACCTAACTCCAAATGATTAATATATGTCAAGAAGGGCCGTAGTCCTAGTACCGACCCCTGGGGAACACCACTGTGTACCTTCCTCCATTCAGAGAAACAACAGTTTAGCACTACTCTCTGTTTCCTGTCACTTAGCCAATTTGACATCCATGCTGCCACTGTCCCTTTTATTCCATGGGCTTCAGCTTTGCTGGCAAGCCTGTTACGTGGCACTTTATCAAATGCCTTTTGGAAGTCCATGTCCACCACATCAACTGCATTTCCCTCATCAACCCTCTCTTTCACCTCATCAAAAAATGCAATCAAGTTGGGAAAAGACGATTTGCGTTTAACAAATCCGAGCAGACTTTCCTTAATTAATCCACACTTGTCCAAGTGACTGGTCATTTTGTGCAGGGTTACCCTTTCTAAAAGCTTCCTCACTACCGACGTTAAGCTGACTGGCGTGTAGTTGCTGGGTTGAACCTTATACACTTTTTTCAACAAGGGTGTAACATTTGCGATTCTCCAGACGTCTGGCACCACCCCATATCCAATGATTATTGGAAGATTATGGTCAGCACCTCCGTAATTCCCACCTTTACTCCCCTCCGCATCCTAGGATGCATTTCAACTGGTCCTGGTACAGCCAGCTTTCTAGTACCTCCTCTTTATCAATTTTTATCCCATCCAATATTCAACTACAGCTCATTAACTGTAGCAGTGGGCCCGGGCGGCGCTTCAGTAGACAGTTCGAAAAGACAAAGTCACTGTTTCGGTCTTAAGTGCTCATCAAGAACAACCACACAAACAAAATGGTTTTACAATGCTTACCTCTTATCTCCAGTCAAATTTATCAGTTGGCTCGTTGGTATGATTCTCGCTTCGGGGTTATTGGTTGAAACTTGCGAGGGATCCCGGACGAGCCGTTATTTTGCCCGCGAATTATGAACTTGCTGTTCGAACTTTTGCAAAAAAAAATACTGGCTTTGATACACAGCTTTTCACGAACTCAGGACGTCCCAAAGCGCTTTAAGCCCATTGAAGTCCCTTTGAAGTGTTGTAATGTGGGGAAAGATGTGCCCAAATCACCCCCACATGAATCTCAACCCTTTGGGAAGGAGTTCGGTGCAAAGACTCAGGCGCCTCAATGATGTGGACTTTCTTTGAATGAGTTCTGCTTGTAACTGCACTCGAGCTTGAAACAGCTCCCGGGCTTCCATCTCACGGGAGCAGAGTGTGGTCGCTGTGCAGCGGTTAGCAAGTCGGTGACGAGCTTGGGGTTGAGAGGCGTCGCTTTCAATCTATGAAATTTCACCAAGGCCCAGAGAAAAGAAATGCTGAATGGAACAGTCCCTGTGAGCGATGGATTGAAGGGGTCGGCGCTCCGAGCACAGCTGGAGAACGCGCAGTGCAGCAAAAGTGTTCGCAGCATTAAATGTCAGATTTATTAATCCCGCAATAATTAGACATATAATTAACAACAGCTCTTAAACAAATCTTTGCGAATTTTAGCCGAGGAACTCCAACACGTTATAGTTCCGAGTTCGATATACAAGTTAATCAAACCTTTATCGAATTCTAAAGTATCTGTTCCAAACTTTTGATATCTTTTCCTTACCTCTACTACGTGACAATTTGCACGTTTAATAGTGTAACCTAACACAACTACCCACCTTCTGATGGAAGGTTTTCGACCGGAAACGTTAAATCTGCTTCTCTCTCCACAGCTGCTGCCTGACCTGTTGAGTGTTTCCAGCACTTTCTATTTTTATTACCCGACCTTGTTACCAGAGTATCACTTCCCTTATCTCCTTACCACACTCCTTCCTTACATGTAGCATTGTCCGACAAACAGGCTCCATTCGCACAACGGGATGTTCTGCTTCAGGCATTCATTGGAACTATAAGGGGAACCAGTGGAGGCAGCATATTTGGATTTCCAAAAGGCATTCGATAAGGAAACACGTTAAAGCTTGTTACACAAGATAAGGGCTCATGGGACTGGAGGTAATGTATTAGCAAGAATAGAGGATTGGTTAACGGACAGAAAATAGAGAGCAGGAATTATCGGGTGATTTTCAGATTGGCAGGCTCTAACTAGTGGGGTGCCGCAAGGATCAAGTGCGCATGCTTCAGCTATTTACAGTCTATATTACTGACTTAGATGAAGGGACAGAGTGTAATGTATCCAAGTTTTCTGATGATCCAAAGCTAGGTGGGAAAGTAAGCTGTGAGGAGGACACAAAGAGCCTATAATGGGATATAGACAGATTAAGTGAGTAGGCGGGCAATAAGGTGGCAGATGGAATATAATGTAGGGAAATGTGAGGTTATTCACTTTGGTAGGAAGAATAGACAAACAGAATATTTTTAAATGGTGCAAAGCTATTAATTCTTTCGTTCTGCAAATGAAAGTTATGGGGTAAGTAATGGTACTTTATACAATTCTAATTTTTTCAAATCAGCTGAATGTACTCAATTTCATCAGGTTGTGATTTAAAAACTGTGTTATAAAAGTCACTTTCCTGACCAGGAATCGAAACCGTGTGGCGGAGGTGAAAGGACTGGTTTTCTGAATCATTTAAAGGTGATCGCTATGAATCACGCAGCATAGGTTTAAAGTCACGGCTACAATTTGTTTCGGTGTAGAAGAAGGGGATTGAATATGATAATAAAATCACCATACAGCGCCCGTGGTGAGAAAGAGTTCGAGCATACAATTAAATTGAGGCTGCGAAGTTACCGCTGAGCTAAACCTGACGCCGATCACAGGTTGAGAAACCGCTCAATATAAAGGATGAGTTCACAAACATCAGGCACAGTGCAGTCTGGTCAACGTCAAGCCTCTCTTTCTTATTCAGAGACATGAACAGGAGTCAGACGCTACAAACTTTAATTAAAGGCACAGATGCGAGTAACACTTCCAAATCTTTTCACTGTAAAACTATTTCACTTTATTTAATGGCTGACTGCATTGAAGCTGAAAATGATCACCATGAGATTTTATGTTCGCTGCTGATTCGCTTTGCCGTGGACACTAACGCGTCGGTTTCCGTAGTGCAGCGACTATCATGTTCGCCTCCTACAAGAACATAGAAACATAGAAGATAGGAGCAGGAGTAGGCCATTCGGCCCTTCGAGCCTGCTCTGCCATTCAACGAGATCATGGCTGATCATCCAAACCCTAGCACCCGGTCCCTACACCGACAGCCATCCCACCCAAGTCCTATCCCTGTAACCGCGCGTATTTAATCCCCCCTAACACTAAGGGTCAATTTTTATCATGGCTAATCAACCTAACCTGCACATCTTTGGACTGTGGGAGGAAACCGGAGCAAACCCACGCAAACACGGGGAGAATGTGCAAACTCCACCCAGACAGTCACCCGAGGCCGGATTCGAACCCGGGTCCCTAGCGCTGTGAGGCAACAGTGCTAACCACTATGCCACCGAACAGTTCCCAAATCGAACCCGCGTGGATATGTTCGAGTGGAACATTTTTATTCTCTGCAATAACCGGTCCGGTTATATTGAACAAAATTTGTCCCAGATTCCTGATGTCGTAAGTAATGAACATTTTAAACCAGCCTCCTAAAATACGATGGGCCTTGAAATTGCGATCGGAGGTTTGTCGCCGGCTTACGCCTTCGAACTGAGAAACAAATCCCAATTAACTGATGTCTCCGGAGCTTCGCACTCTTGCGGTCTTGGGCCAGCTGGCGTACGCCTGCATAAAGGCCCACGGATACCATTGGAGCTCACGGTTCGGCAGCATCCGTTGGCCAGGCCAACCAATCACACAGGGGATTCCTAGGATGCTGTATGTACGGAATCCCATAAGCATAATAGAAATCTCCAAATAAATAACATTTCACACCACGGAAGTAAGAATAATTGGTCACATGTTCAAAATAAATGAATTTAATTAAGCATTCAATGGTCTCATTCTGTGCCGTTATGACTCCTCTCTGCCCCACACAACAGTGAGAGGGAAATAGAGGGAGAGCACGATTCCAACGAGGAACAGGTGCAGGAAGTTTTTATACAGTTATTCATATGCCAGTAAATCTTTTTAAATTATTTCACTTGAACTTTTCCAGTTCAATTTTTCCAAGGAGCATTTCAAGGAGCTGGGAAGAAGTTAAAAAATTGGGGTTGTTAAAAAAAAACCTCCCCGTCGGGGAATTGAACCCCGGTCTCCCGCGTGACAGGCGGGGATACTCACCACTATACTAACGAGGAACTAAAAAATGCAGTGTTTGATCAGAACTAGAATGGACCTGTGAACAGAGTGAGAAAGAGACAGACAGACAGAGAGAGAGACAGGGACAAAGAGAGAGGCAGAGACAAAGAGAGAGAGACAGATAGAGAGTAAGAAAGAGAGGCACGCACAAAGAGAGAGTGGTCCCAGGGATGAGTTGACTTCAATATAATTGCAAAATACTGCGGATGCTGGAAATCTGAAATAGCAACAGAAAATGCTGGAAATACTCAGCAGGCCAGGCAGCATCCGTGGAGAGAGAAACAGCGTTAACGGTTCAGGTCTGGGGCCCTTCATCAGAACTGGAAAAAGCTGGAGATGTAACAGATATTGAGCAGGTGCAGAGACAGGGGGGCGGGATTAGGAGGGGACGAAGAAATAGAAAGAACATCCTGTACTTTTGTAAGAGGCAGGAAAGATAAAATGTTGCAAATGGGAATGGCAAAAATCATACTGCATGAAAAATGGGGGCAGGGGTAATTATGTGAAATTGTTGAACTCAATGTTGAGTCCGGCAGGCTGCAAAGTGCCCAATCGAAAGATGAGGTGCTGTTCCTCGAGCTTACGTTGAGCGTCATTGGAACAATGCAATAGCCCGAGGACAGAGAGATCAGAGTGGGAGTGAAGCGGTGAATTAAAGTGACAGGTGACCGGAGGCTCAGGGTCACCCGTACGGACTGAGCGGAGGTGTTCCGCAAAGTGGTCGCCCAATCTGCGTTTGGTCTCCCCAATGTAGAGGAGACCGCATCGTGAGCAGCGAATACAGTATATTAAATTGCAAGAAGTACAAGTAAATCGCTGTTTCAGTTATTTTGAGAGACTGAGAAGCTGCAATTGTTATCTGCAGAAGGTTAAGAGGAAATTTAATCGAGGTTTTTAAATTTACAAGATGTTATGATAAGAGTAAATAAGGAGAATCTGTTTCCAGTGGCAGGAGGGTCGGTAACTGGAGGACACCGATTGAACCTAACCGGCAAAATTACCAGAGGGGAGATGAGGAGTTTTTTTTTACCGCAGCCAGTTGTTGTGATCGGGAATGCTCTGCCTGAAAGGGCGGTGGAGCAGATGCAATAGTAACTTTCAAAAGAGAATTGAATAAATAATTGTAAAGGAGAAATTTGCAGGACTATGGGGAAAAGCAGGGGAGTGGGACTATGTGAAGAGCTCTTTCAAAGTGCCAGTGCAGACTCAATGGGCTGCATGGCCTCCTTCTTTGCCGTATCAATCTTTGATTCTATGAATCTATGATTTAAAATTCAAATTGAATGTTTTGAAATATAAATGTAACATTTTAAAACTTAACAAAATTTACCTAAACGAATTTTAATATTGATTTTAACCCTTACAATGGTAAAAGAAGGCCTTTCGCCTGCTATTACCAGGTGTAAGGGTTTCGTGGGCATTCGCTAGGCAGTAGTTAGCCCAACTCTGTGACAGCAAAAGTGATGTTGCAGCGGGTGCGGTGGATGTGTCCAAGCGAAACTTGACAGACCGCAATTTCTGGGCGTGCGGATACCTGGCACTTGTGTTAGTCGTTCTGAAGGCGCACAATAGCCTATGCTGTGCATTCGCTGTCGGAAGCACCGTAAAATCCGGGCCATGGTGTAAAATGAGATCTGCATAACAGTTCATCACATAGAAAGCACAATATATGTTATTGAAGTATCTTTAGCATTTATGTCATTCTATAAATTAAGATTATCGGTTAATTAATAATAATTAAAACAATTTTCCACGTTAGATGCCTGTTAGAGTTGAAACAAAATTAGTTTAATTTAATAAAAAACTGTTATAAAAATGACATCCCTGACCGGGAATTGAACCCCGGCAGTAAGAGTGCCGAATCCTGATCACGAGACTACCAGGGAACACTGAAGTAAAGTGACGCAATAATCGTAATTAGAATGAGTCAATCTGTATTGGATACAAATTAATTTTGCGTGTTTACATGTAAAGCATTTCATGACTCTGCGGCTTACAGATCTATTTACATTGTATCTGAAATATTTTGTCATTTATTGGGGTGCATCTATCTTCATTGGAAACCTCATTAAAGTGCTCGAACCTCTTCTATTTCCCTCAGACCGGCTGTACAACAACCACAGTCTCATACCGTGCACTGGCATCTTCCAGTTCTAGATATGTATATAGAGAATTAATGGTGAAAGGTCATCGACGTAAAGGTTACACATACATGTAAAAATACTGGAGTCAGTTGTAGATTTATTTTCTTTATTTTTATAACATTCTTCAGGATATTAATATATAAATATCTGTGTTTGAAACTGTGATTCTTCCAAATGGATTTTGGGTGTATCATTGCGTTGCTGATGAATAAATGTGAATGTATCTGTGTGTTATTGATCAATGTATTTGTGTGTATCGGTGTTCTGTATAAAGTCATTTGCGTGTAATTTAAAAGTAAGACAGAAATAAATAGCCAGAACATATTTTTGAATGAGACAGATTCACCCAAATAAATGAATAAATAATACCGATACATGTAAATATTGGATATGTAACTGAAGGAATAAAGTGTGCAGGCCTACGGGGAAAGGGCGGGGGAGTGGGACTAGCTGAAGGGCTCTTGCAGAGAGCCGGCACGGGCTGGACGGGCCGAATGGCCTCCTTCTGTGCTGGAACCATTCTATGATTCTATGATGTAGATCTGTAAGTGGTGAAAGGCGACTGCAGTGTCTCACCACCACCCCAGGGATGGGCAATAAATGCTGGCCTTGCCAGCGAGACCTACATCCCTTGAGCCAATATAAAAAACGCATCTAATGCAAGTTCTCATTGTTGTGAGATAATAATTAATATATTAATTATCCAGACTCATATGAGCTGTAAAGGAACCGTGACCCCGACATCATTTGAACACGCAACTTCAGGATCTGCAGTCAGGTGCACGACCGTTGCGACATGAGGTCTAGACAGCTTCCTAGTCATATTCAGGTTGATATATATATTATATCTTATATATATACAGGCATCATAGCTGGACCCTGGTGGTCGACTGGAACGCATCCGGTTACGATTCTTACTCAAGGAATTCAGCGTGACAAAAGATTGTATAAAGCACTGTATAAAAATAATTCAAACCTGTGAGACGAGTAATAATTGCTTGAATCACCGTTAATAAACCCAGTACTTTCTGTTACAGATTTAGGTTACTGACTCTCTTTGCGGGGCACTTGTTCCGGGTTTAATATTACAAACTGGGTGACATCGCTGATCGTGATGAGGCAAGGGGCGTCTGAGCGGCCCCACTGTGTGGGTGCGGAAGAGAACACGTTTGGGGTGTGCGGGGGGAATCAGTGACATTTTTTGTAAAGGGCAGCGGAGAAGAAGGACTGAGAACATTCAGTGTGGGACAGAAGTTGTTTAAAGTGAGGCAACACATTGCCGATCAGCACAGAGGGAGTTCACTGAGTCAGGTCCCCTCTGCTGCTGCTATAGAGCCGGGGGTGTCCGCAGTGTCGCGGTTCTCACGTTCGAGGTTTGGCGAACAATCAGAGGCGAATTTATTCTCCTGTCAAAAGGGCCACAGCGGCTTCTCCCTTGTTCTTTAATTGTTCTTTATTTCACTTCACTGAATAGATAACTTCGAGTGAGAGAAAACTGATCCCCAGTGAGACCCATTTCATCTTTTGTTCACTTTTAAGCACTGGAATCTCCGAATCGCTGAAGTTCAGAAATATAATCCATTAATCTGCAGGGTGGCAGTCAGTAAGAAACCTTTTCTGTCTGGATCCGGGCGAGGAGATGGCTTCAGGCTCAAGATTGCCGATACTGGCGATAGATTTTTGTTGGGTAAGGGTATTCAAGGTTACGGAACCAAAGCGGGTAGATGGAGTGAAGAACAGATCAGCTCTGATCTAATTGAATGACGTATGAGGAGAGATTGGGTCGATTGGGCTTATACTCGCTGGAGTTTAGAAGAATGAGAGGGGATCTCATTGAAACTTATAAAATTCTAACAGGACTAGACAGACTAGATGCAGGATGGATGTTCCCGATGGCGAGGGAGTCCAGAACCAGGGGTCACAGTCTAAGGATAAGGGGTAAGCCATTTAGGACAGAGATTAGGAGGAATTTCTTCACCCAGAGAGTGGTGAACCTGTGGAATTCTCTACCACAGAAGACAGTTGAGGCCAATTTATTAAATATATTCAAGACGGAGTTAGATATATTTCTTAAGGCTAAAGGGATCAAGGGATATGGGGAGAAGGCAGGGACAGGGTACTGAATTTGGATGATCAGCCATGATCTCATTGAATGGTAGAACAGGCTCGAGGGGCCGAATGGCCTACTCCTGCTCCTATCCTCTGTCTTTCTATGATTTGAGGTGCTATATTAGTTTGATGCGATGTATTAGTTTGAGGTGCTGTATTAATTTTATGTGCTGTATTAGTTTGAGCCGCTGTATTAGTTTGAGGTGTTGTATTAGTTTGAGGTGCTGTATTAGTTTGAGGTGCTGTATTACTTTGCTGTGCTGTATTAGTTTGCTGCGCTGTATTAGTTTGAGGCGCTGTATTAGTTTGAGGTGTTGTACATTACACATTACAGCTGACTGAATCCGAGGTCCGGAGAACCTTCAGGAGGGTGAAAGCACGGAAGGCAGCCAGCCCAGACGGGGTTTCACCCCATATCTTCAAGACCTGCGCAGACCAGCTGGCTCCTGTGTTCACGGACATTTTTAACATCTCATTGCAGCAGTCTGTTGTACCAGTGTGCTTCAAGGAGACAACCATTGTGCCGTTACCTAAGAAGACCAAGGTAACAGGCCTCAATGACTATCGTCCCGTGGCTCTGACATCCATAGCCATGAAGTGCCTGGAAAAGCTGGTCATGACACACATAAGCAGCGTCATATCCGATTCCTTGGACCCGTTCCAGTTCGCATATAGGGCGAACAGGTCTGTAGACGATGCCATCTCCCTAACTCTACACACTGCCCTGGAACACCTAGACAGGAGGGACACTTACGTCAGACTGTTGTTCATTGACTACAGTTCTGCATTTAATACTATTATGCCCTCCAAGTTGGTCCTAAAACTGAGGGACCTAGGCCTGGGCACCCCCATCTGCATTTGGATTCTGGATTTCTTGACTGGTAGGCCTCAAGTGGTGAAAATAGCGAACAACACCTCATCCACTCTGGTTCTCAACACCGGAGCGCCACAAGGCTGCTGCCTCAGTCCTTGGCTGTACTCTCTGTTTACACATGACTGTACAGCCATACACAGCGATAATCGGATTATCAAGTTTGCCGACGACACCACAGTAATTGGCCTGATAAGCAACGATGACGAGACGGAGTACAGAGATGAGATAGTCCAGCTGATGAGATGGTGCAATGACAACAACTTTGCCCTGAACGTTGGCAAAACTAAGGAGCTCATCGTGGACTTCAGAAGCCACCGAGGGAACCATCGCCCCATCAGCATAGACGGGACACCAGTGGGAGTCATCAGTTGCTTCCGATTCCTGGGTCTGCAGATCTCTGATGACCTGGCCTGGAACCATAATACTGAGGCTATGCTGAAGAAGGCACACCAGCGCCTTTACCCTCTACGGTGCCTGAGGAAATGCAACATAAGCACACAGTGGCTTGTGAACTTTTACCGTGGCACCATAGAGAGTGTCCTTGACGAGTGGTGTCAATGTGTGGTATGGTAACACCACTGCACAGAACAAGAAAGCCATCCAGAGAGTTGTGAATACGGCAGAAAAGATCATCGGGTGCGCACTTCCGTCCATCGAGGAGATCTTCCAGACCAGGTGCCGGAACAAGGCCCGCTCCATCATCCAGGACCCCAATCACCCTGGGCACAAACTGTTCACCCTCCTGTGGTCTGGACGTCGGTACCGCAGCATCCGAACCAGGACCAGCAGGTTTAAGAACAGTTTCTATCCACAGGCAGTGCACTTACTGAACTGCTAATCGCACTGCCCCATATATTATAATTATATGTTTATGTAAATATATATATTATACTTATATTACCATATATTTATCATATTACATTACTATTATTTCCAGTGGTAATTGAGGCTTTTTTGCACTATTCATCATATCCTGCAACTTGGACTGTTATTGCTATACTTTTTGCTTATTTGCTTATTGTTTTGATTTAAACTTGTTTTTATTTTTTTGCTTTTATATTATACTAGCTGGGGAGCCCAGCGTTGCTGGGGCTGTTTTGGGGCAGGTGGTTTAAATCGAGTGCCAGGCTTTGGGGCTCTGTCTGTGTCCCTTTGTGAATCTGGTGCTGGGCAACATTTTAAATCGAGTGGCAGGCTTTAGGGCCCTGTGTGTGTCCCTGTATGTCTACCTTTTAAAAGGTTGAAAAATGAAAGTGAAACTACTTATGGCTTTGGGGCCCTGTCTGTGTCCCTTTGTGAATCTGGTGCTGGGCAACATTTTAAATCGAGTGGCAGGCTTTAGGGCCCTGTGTGTGTCCCTGTCTGTCTACCTTTTAAAAGGTTGAAAAATGAAAGTGAAACTACTTATGGCTTTGGGGCCCTGTCTGTGTCCCTTTGTGAATCTGGTGCTGGGCAACATTTTAAATCGAGTGGTAGGTTTAGGGCCCTGTCTGTGTCCCTGTATGTCTACCTTTTGAAAGGTTGAAAAATGAAAGTGAAAGTACTTATAAAACGTTTTTGGTAAATCTTATGTTATTTTTAAAAGAGATACTAACTTGGAAAGTCGTTTTAGCTGGAAGCTGAAGTCATTTGGGCTGCAAGCTGAACAGAGCTGGTAGTGAAACAATGGCTGGCAGCTCCCCGAGATGAAAACGAATAGTCCCGCCCACACACACACCGATTGGCTAACCATCAGGGGACCGTACTGTAGGATTGGTCAATCGTGACGAAACAGGATTGGTGGAACCTTGATGTCAGTCAATCAATGCTAGCAGATAATGAGTTTAATTTGGAAGGTTTTTTGCATAAGGCGCGAATAATTTTCGTCCGACCGAAAAGTAAATACGCTTAAAACTATCTCTGAAGCATAAGCTTTCTTTGGAGGTAACGCGCGCGTAGGTATGCCCTGTAACTTTCGAGCGCATAGCCCGACAGATGCACAGGAAATGACAGATAGACAGAATGACAGAATGACAGACAGAATGACAGACAGATCGACCGATTTATATATATAGATGCTTGTATTGTGGGAGTGAGTGGGGAGTAAGCATTCCATTGTACTAGTTACATATGGCAATAAAATGATCTTGAATCTTGAATCTTGAATCTTGTATTAGTTTGAGGTGCTGAATTAGTTTGAGGGGTTGTATTAGTTTGAGATGCTCTATTAGTTTGAGGCACTGTATTAGTTTGAGGCATTGTATTCGTTTGAGGTGCTGTACTAGATTGAGGTGCTGTATTAGTTTGAGGTGCTTTATTAGTTTGAGGTGCTGTATTAGATTGAGGTGCTGTATTAGTTTGAGATGCTCTATTAGTTTGAGGCGCTGTATTAGTTTGAGGCGCTGTATTAGATTGAGGTGCTGTATTAGTTTGAGGCGCTGTATTAGTTTGAGGTGCTGTATTAGATTGAGGTGCTGTATTAGTTTGAGATGCTCTATTAGTTTGAGGTGCTGTATTAGTTTGAGGTGCTGTATTAGATTGAGGTGCTGTATTAGTTTGAGGCGCTGTATTAGTTTGAGGTGCTGTATTAGTTTGAGGTGCTGTATTAGTTTGAGGTGCTTTATTAGTTTGAGGTGCTTTATTAGTTTGAGGTGCTGTATTAGTTTGAGGTGCTTTATTAGTTTGAGGTGCTGTATTAGTTTGAGGTGCTGTATTAGTTTGAGGTGCTTTATTAGTTTGAGTTGCTGTATTCGTTTGAGGTTGTGTATTCGTTTGATGTAGTGTACTATTTTGAGGTGTATTATTTTGAGGTTTTTCATTAGTTTGAGGTGCGATATTAGTTTGAGGGGCTGTATTAGTTTTAGCTGTTGTATTATTTTGACACAATGTATTAGCTTGAGGAGTTGTATTATTATGACATCGTGTATTAGTTTGAGAATTTGTATTAGTTGGAGGTAGTGTATTATTTTGAGGTGTACTAGTTTGAGGTGTATTGGTTTGAGGTGCTGTATTAGTTTGAGGTGTTGTATTAATTTGATGTGCCGTATTAGTTTGACCTGTATTAGTTTGAGGTGTTCGATTAGTTTGAGGTGCTGCATTAGTTTGAGGAGCTGAATTGGTTTGAGGTGCTGTATTAGTTTGATGTGCCGTATTAGTTTGACCTGTATTAGTTTGAGGTGTTCGATTAGTTTGAGGTGCTGCATTAGTTTGAGGAGCTGAATTGGTTTGCGGTGCTGTACTAGTTTGAGGTGCTACATTATTTTGAGGTGTTGTATTAATTTGAGATAGTGTATCAGTTTGAGAATTTGTATTAGGTGAGGTGATGCATCCATTTGAACAGCTGTAATAGTTTGAGGAGCCGCGTAGAAGAGGAGAGGAAAGGGTGTAAAAGTGACGTTTCGAACAGATACTTTAGAATCCGATAAAGGTTTTATTAACTTGTATATCGATTTCGGAACTACAACGTATTTGAATTCTCCGGTAAAATTCGCAAGGATTTTTCTAAATACTGTTGCTAATTATAAGTCTAATTATTGCATGATTAATTAATCTGACATTTAATGTTGTGAACCCTTTTACTGCACTACGCGTTCTCCAGCTGTGCTCGGAGAGCCGTCCCCTTCAATCCATCGCTCACAGGGACAGTTTCATTCAGCGTTTCTATTCTCTGGCCCTTGGTGAAATTTCATAGATTGAAAGCGACCGGTCTCGCCCCCGAGCTCGTCACCGACTCGCTAACCGCTGCACAGCGACCACACTCTGCTCCCGTGAGATGGAGGCCCAGGAGCTGTTTCAAGCTCGAGTGCAGTTACAAGCAGAACTCATTCAAACAAAGTCCACGTCATTGAGGAGCCTGAGTCTTTGCACCGAACTCCTTCCCAAAGTGCTAAGATTCACGTGGGGGGAATTTGAGCACATCTTTCCCCACATTACAACACTTCAAAGGTGCTTCAATGGTTGTAAAGCGCTTTGGACTGTCCTGAATTCGTGAAAAGCGCTGTATCAATGCAAGTCTTTCTTTGCAATAGTTTCAACTGCAAGTTCAAAATCCGCGGACAAAAGTAGTGCACGTCCAGGATTTCAACCCAGGATATCTCGCAAGTTTTAAGCAGCGAGAACCATACCCCTAGACCAAAGAGACAACTGATTGGCGCTAGTGCAGATAAGAGGTAACCATTCTAAAACCATTTTGTGTGTGTGGCTATTCTTGATGAGCAGAGCACTTGAGACGAGACAGTGACTTTGCCTTTTCGACCTGTCTTCTGAAGCGCCGTCCGGTCCCACTCCTACAGTTAATGAGCTGTTACGATGTTAATGTATCCGGGCTGCAGGAGGCCACTCCAGGCGCAGCAGAGGAGTCTCTGCATTAGTTCTCCGTGGAAACAGTATTTTCCCTCTTCTCTCTTACTCTTCTCTATATCACTCTGCTTTTATGTCTCTATTTCTACCCGCTGTCTCAGTTTCCTGAATCATAACACGGTGTGGGACATTTTTGGAGACGCACTTTCTTTGTTTCTTATTGAAAGGACACCCAGACAGCCCGATTGAAACTGCACTTTGAATCCCGTCGCTGACCCTGTGTTTTCCTATTAATCTGTGTTGTTTTGCTTCCACATTCTCAACCTCTTTCATGTAGCGACACGCGAGGGGGAGATTCCCTAAATCATGCCAACTTTCCCCAAATCCTGCTTAAAGTACCGCAATCCAAACTGTGACCGATATGGGAAATATCATTCAGAATTACTTCACTCACTGTAACGGTGCCATTTGAAAGGTATAATTCGCCTGACAATGCGTGTTTTATTTGTACTTAAACAAGCATATAAATTATTCCTGTTTTCATATTTAGTAAACTTGAATGGAGAAAAGGCATTAAATTGCCTCTACCCACTTTCGAACCATTGAGTTTTCGTGTGTTAGCGGAATGCGATAACCATTACACACCAGAAACCGTCCAGCACTCGGGTACATTGTATTGCAGCGACTCCATAGGAACAGGAGGAGGCCATTCATTCCCTCAAGCCTGTTCCGTCATTGAATTAGATCAGGGCTAGTCTGTATCTTCACTCCCTCTACCCGCTTTGGTTCCTTAACCCTTAATACCCTTACTCAACAAAAATCTATCGACAGTACCGGCAATCTTGAGCCTGAAAGCAGATCCGCTACCGGATCCAGAGAGAAAAGGCCTCTTACTGACGGCCACCCTGCAGATTAATGGATTACATTTCTGGATCCGTTTTCTCTCACTCAAAGTTATCTATTCATAGAAACATAGAAACATAGAAGATAGGAGCAGGAGTAGGCCATTCGGCCCCTCGAGCCTGCTCCGTCATTCAATGAGATCATGGCTGATCATTCAAATTCAATACCCTGTCCCTGCCTTCTCCCCATATCCCTTGATCTCTTTAGCCTTAAGAAATATATCTAACTCAGTGAAGTGAAATAAAGAGCAATTAAAGAACAAGGTAGAAGCCGCTGTGGCCCTTTTGACAGGAGAATAAATTCGCCTCTGGATGTTCGCCACAGCAAGTTTAAAAAATATATGTTTCCACCCGGGCTCGAACTTGATAACCGCTACAATGTGGAAATCACCGACTCTGAAGCAGCAGCAGAGGGCTACTGAGTCAGTTAACTCCCTCTGTGCTGATCGGCAATGGGTTGCCTCAATTTAAACAGCTTCTGTCCCACACTGAATGCTCTGTCCTTCTCCCCCGTTGCGCTTTACAAAAAATGTCACTGATCCCCCCACACACCCCGAACGTGAATCCTTCCACATCCTGACAGTGGGGCCGTTGAAGCTCCCACTGTCTCCCCGCGATCAGCGATCTCACCCAGTTTGTAAAATTAAACGCGGAACAAATGTCACGCAAAGAGCGTCTGTAACCGAAATCTGTAACAGAAAGTAATGGATTTATTAACCAAGATTAAAGCAATTATTACTCGTCTCACAGACTTGAATTATCTTTCTGCAATTTACTGTTCCCAAATCTTGTGTCAACATAAATTCTTTGATTGAGAATCGAAAGCGGGTGAGTGTCATTCGACCACCAGGAACCAGGTATGATACTTCTGTATATATGAACTTGAATACACAACAAAAACTGACTAGACCTCGTGGCGCAACGGTAGCGCGTCTGACTCCAGATCAGAAGGCTGCGTGTTCAAATCACGTCGGGGTCACTGTTCTTTTACAGCTCATATCAGTCTGGACAATTAATATCTTATTTGTTAACTCACAACAATGAGTATTAGATATATTTTTTATATTTGTTCCTGGGATGTAGGTCTCGCTGGCAAGACCAGCATTTATTGCCCATCTCCGAGGTGGTGGTGAAACACTGTAGTCGCCTTTCATCACTTACAGATCTACATCATAGAATCAGAGAATGGTTACAGCACAGAGGGAGGCCATTCGGCCCGTCCAGCCCGTGTCGCTCTCTGCAAGAGCCCTTCAGCTAGTCCCACTCCCCCGCCCTCTCCCCGTAGCCCAGCACATTTTATTTCCTTCAGGCACTTATCCAAGATTTACATGCATCTGTGTTATTGATTCATTTATTTGGGGGAATCTGTCTCATTCAAAAAGCATGTTCTGGCTCTTTATGTCTGATACACCCAAAATCCATTTAGAAGAATCTCACTTTCAAACACAGATATTTATATATTGATAACCTGATGCATATGATAAAAGTCAAGAAATTAAATGTACAACTGACACACAAAGGGAGACTGGATAGGCACTTGAGGGAAATAAACTTGCAGCGCTACGGGGATAGAGCGTGGGGAATGGGACTGACTGGATTGCTCCACAGAGAGCCGGCACGGACTGGAAGGGCCGAATGGCCTCCTTCTGTGCCGCTTAGACTCTATGACTCATTGACATGCAAAGGATCGCATCAGAACAGAAACACTCGCTTGATACAGAAACAGGCCACCCATGTACACACACTCACAGCTCATATTGTCACACGAAGCTGGTTCCATTTCTATGAAAATTCTACACGCCAAAAGTTTAATTGTTTTTCACAAGCTGCCCGCCCTGTTGTGTATTTCGAGCAATTTCCTACTTTCACAGTGGCGATTCTGGGGCTGGGTGCGTGTCATAAACACTCAACATTTTAAACCAAGGCTCCTAAAATACAATGAGATAGGGATAAAGGTTCATCGCATGCTGAGGGCTAAATAAATGATTGAATTTCTACAAAATAACTTTATGGATTAATAAATGATGTTTAAACCAATTATTCTTTTTTCCACATGAAAGTCATGTAATTTATTTTAATCAGGTCTCGAAGTAAAAACTGTTACTCCCCTGACCTGGAATAAACTCCAAGAGAACGCTGAATCCTACCCACTAGGGAACGTTGCATTGCACCGTCACAATATTTATCAATGCATTTGAGTCTATTCGGAGTAAAGTATGCAATTGCGAAATACTGCAGAGGCTGGGAATCTGACATAAAAACAGAAAATGCTGGAGATACTCAGCAGGTCAGGCAGCATCTGTGGAGAGAGAAACAGAGTTAACGTTTCAGATCGATGACCTTTCGTCAGAACTGGGAAAGGTTAGAGATGAAACAGATTTTAGGCAAATGGGGGAGAGGAGGAAACAGCAAGAGGCAATATTAGTGATAAGGTGGAAGGCAGGAGAGATTAAACGACAAAAGGGATGAAGGTGCGAGGCAAAAGGAGATGTCAATGGGACAAGTAAAGGAAGGAGAGATGGGACCAGAGGAGGTGTAAATGGGAATGGCAGAATCATCAACAGCTGCCATCTGAGAAAATAGGAGCAGAGGTTATGGCCTGAAATTGTTGAACTCGATGTTGTGTCCAGAATGCTATAGAAATAGAAATACAAGTATGTTTCTGACTTGTATTACATGTAAATGAAGTTCATGGCTCTGCTGCTTATAATTATTTTACATGTATGTGTAATCTTTAGGTCGATGACCTTTCGTCATTAATTCTCTATATACACATATAGAACTGGTAGAGGCCAGCGCGCCGTGTGAGATTACATTTGATTTGTGGATGTTGCACAGCCGGTATGAGGGAAACAGACGAGGTTGGAGCATTTTACTGAGGTTTCGAATGAAGATAAATGCACCCCAATAATTGAGAAAATATTTCAGGTACATGTAACTCGATTTGTAAGCCGCAGAGTCATGAAATGCTTTTAGATGTGAACAATCAAAAATGAATTTGTATCCAATACGGATTGACCCATTCTATCTACAATTATCGCATTCAACTTCCGTGTTCCCTGGTAGTGTAGTGGTTAGGATTCGACGCTCTTACCGCCGCGGCCCGGGTTCGATTCCCGGTCAGCGAAGTAATTTTTGTAACAGTCTCTAATTAATTTAAACTAACTTGTTAAAATTACTTACATGTATCTAATGTGAACAAATGTTTTAATTAGCATTAATTAACCGATAATCTTAATTTGCAGAATGAATTAAATGCTAAAGATGCTTCAATAACGTGTATTGTGCTTTCTATGTGATGAACTGTTATGCATATCTCATTTTACACCATGGCCCGGGTTTTACGTAGCTTCCGACAGCGAATGCACAGCGTAGGCTCTCGTACGCCTTCAGAACCACCCCGCAAGTTCCAGGTTTCCGCACGCCCTAAAGCCCAGAACTTGTGATCTGTCAAGTTTCGCTTGGACAGATCCACCGCATCTGCTACAACATCACTTTTGCTGGTGCAGAGTTGGGCTAACTACTGCCCAGCGAATGCCCAGGAAACCCTTACACCAGGTAATAGAATCATAGAAATTTACGGTACAAAAGGAGGCCATTCGGTTCTTAGTGTCCACATTGGTCGAAAGAGCTATCCAGCCTAATAGCAGGCGTAAGACCTTCTTTTGCCAGTGCACGGGTGAAAATAAATGTTAAAATATTTTTTTTAATGATATAAACATACATACATTTTAAATTCGTTTAGGTAAATTCTGGCCCGCTTTAAAATGTTCAAATTTATATTTCATAAAATTAAAAATTGTATTTTAAATGTTTAATTAATTTCATTAAATTTGAACAAGTGATCATTTATTTTTATTTCCGTGGTGTGAAATGTTTTTTATTTGGAGATTTCGATTGTGGTTTTGAGGATTCCATACATAAATGGAATCCCCATTAGCCTCATAGGAATCCCCCTTTTTGATTGGTTGGCCTGGGCCATGTGACCCCAGAGATGCTTGCGAACCATGTGCGCCCCTGGGATCCGTGGGCCTTTATGTAGGCGGACGCAAGCAGGCCCAGGGCGGCAAGAGTCCGAAGCTCCGGAGACACCAGGTAATTCGTATTTGTTTTTCGATTCCGAGGCGTTAGCCGGTGGCGAGCCACCGATCGCAATTTCCAGGCCCATTGTATTTCAGGAGTCTGGTTTAAAATGTTCATTGCTTATGTCACCAGGAATCTTGTGCAACTTTTGTTCAATTTAACAGGACCGGTTATTGTCAGAATAACATTTTCTGGAACATGAATACTGCAGTTGTGGCCGAACCAGTGTTTTATAAAGGTTCATCGTAACTTCCTTGCTTTTGTGCTCTATGCCTCTATTTGAAAAGCCCCGGATTCCGTTAGCTTTTTAAGCTGATTTCTCAACCTGTCTTGCCACCTTCAATGATTTGTGCACATATGCCCCCAGTTCTCTCTGTCCCTGCACCCACTTTGGAAATGTATCCTTTAATTTATATTGCCTCTCCTCATTCTTCCAACCAAAATGTATCACTTCACAGTTTTCTGCATTTAACTTCATCTGCCACATGTCCGCCCATTCCACCAGCCTGTCCATGTCCACTTGGAGTCGATCACTTCACTCCTCACTGCTCACTATACTTCCAAGTTTTGTATCATCAGCAAATTTTGAAATTGTGCCCTGGACACCTAACTCCAAATAATTAATATATGTCAAGATGGGCCGTGGTCCTAGTCCCGACCCCTGGGGAACATCTTCCTCCAGTCAGAGGAATAACCGTTCACCACTACTCTGTTTCCTGTCTCTTAGCCTATTTCACATGCATGCTGCCACTGTCCCTTTTATTCCATGGGCTTCAACTTTGCTGGCAATCCTGTTATGCGGCACTTTATCAAATGTCTTTTGGAAGTCCATGTTCACCACATCAACCGCATTTCCCTCATCAACCCTTTCTTTCACCTCATCAAAAAATTCAATCAAGTTGGTAAAAGACGATTTGCCTTTAACAAATCCGTGCAGACTTTCCTTAATTCATCCACACTTGTCCAAGTGACCGGTCATTTTGTCCAGGATTATCCTGTCTAAAAGCTTCCTGACTACCGACGTTAAGCTGACTGGCCTGTAGTTGCTGGGTTGAACCTTATACACCTTTTTGAACAAGGGTGTAACATTTGCAATTCTCCAGACGTCGAGCACCACCCCCGTATCCAATGAGTATTGGAAGGTTGTGGCCAGTAACTTCACAATTTCCACCTGTGCTTCCCTGAGCATCCTAGGATGCATTTCATCTGGTCCTGGTGACTTATGGACATAAATACAGCCAGCTTTCCTGGTACCTCCTCTTTAACAATTGTTATCACATCCAATATCTCAACCACAGCTCATTAACTGCAGGAGTGGGCCCGGGCGGCGCTTCAGAAGACAGGTTGAAAAGGCAAAGTCACTCTCTCGGTCTCAAGTGCTCTGCTCATCAAGAATAGCCACATACACAAAATGGTTTTTACAATAGTTACCTCTTATCTCCACTACTTTTAACCAGTCGGCTCCTTGGTTTTCAGCATGTTATGGGAAAAAGAGAGCGGCAGCTAACCGGCGTCCAGAAGAGAATATAAACAAAAGGTTTACAGCCAGACTTTCTAGTACCTCCTCTTTATCAATTTTTCTCCCATCCAATATCTGAACCGCAGCTCATTAACTGTAGGTCTGGGACCGGGCGGCGCTTCAGAAGACAGGTCCAAAGGGCAAAGTCATTGTCTCGGTCTCAAGTGCTCTGATCATCAAGAACAACTGCACAGAAAAAATGGTTTTACAATGGTTAGCTTTTATCTCCAACAATATCTGTCAGTTGGCTCGTTGGTCTAGAGGTATGATTCTCGCTTCGGGGTTTATTGGTTGAAACTTGCGAGAGGTCCCGGGTTCAAATCCCGGACGAGCCTTTGTTTTGCCCGCGAATTATGAACTTGCTGTTCGAACTTTTGCCAAAAAAAAACACTGGCATTGATACAGAGCTTTTCACGAACTCAGGACGTCCCAAAGCGCTTTATAACCATTGAAGTGTTGTAATGTGGGGAAAGGCGTGCCCAAATCACCCCCACATGAATCTCAACACTTTGGGAAGGTGCAAAGAATCAGGCGCCTCAATGACTTGGACTTTCTTTGAATGAGTTCTGCTTGTAACTGCACTCGAGCTTGAAACAGCACCTGGGCTTCCATCTCACGGGAGCAGAGTGTGGTCGCTGTGCAGCGGTTAGCGAGTCGGTGACGAGCTTGGGGTGAGACACGTCGCTTTCAATCTATGAAATTTCACCAAGGGCCAGAGAATAGAAACGCTGAATGGAACAGTCCCTGTGAGCGATGGATTGAAGGGGACGGCGCTCCGAGCACAGCTGGAAAACGCGCAGTGCAGTGAAAGGGTTCGCAACATTAAATGTCAGAGTTATTAATCCCGCAATAATTACACTTATAATTAACAACAGCATTTAGACAAACCCTCGCTAATTTTAACCGGAGAACTCAAATACGTTATAGTTCCGAGTTCGAGATACAAGTTGATCAAACCTTTATCGGATTCTAAAGTATCGGTTCCAAAGGCCACTTTTACATCTTTTCCTCGCCTCTTCTACGTGACACAACTGCCCACCTTCTAATGGAAGGTCATCCACCGGAAATGTTAACTCTGTTTCTCTCTCCACAGATGCTGCCTGACCTGCTGAGTGTTTCCAGCATTTTCTCTTTATATTACCCGACCTTGTTAGCAGAGTATCACTTCCCTTATCTCCTAACCACACTCCTTCCTTGGATGTAGCCCTGTCCGACAAACAGGCTCCATTCGCACAACGGGATGTTCAGGCATTAATTGGAACTATAGCTTCTTAAGGATAACAACAACATATTGCAAATGTATGTAGCTTCTCAAACTAATACAGCACATCAACCTTATACAGAACCTGAAACGAATACAATGCCTAAAACTAATTCAGCACCTCAAACGAATACAGCCCCTCAAACTATTACAGATGTTAAAACTAATGCTTCACCTCAACCTAATAAAAATTCTCAAAATGATACATTATATGAAATTAATACAATAGCTCGAAAAAATCTAACACCTCAAACTAATACAGCACGTCAAACTAATACAGTGCCAGAAACTAATACAACACCTCAAACTAATACAGCACCTCAAACTAATACAGCACCTCAAACTAATACAGCACCACAAACTATTACAGCACCTCAAACTAATACAGTACCACAAACTATTACAGCACCTCAAACTAATACAGTACCACAAACTATTACAGCACCACAAACTAATACAGCACCTCAAACTAATACAGCACCTCAAACTAATACAGTATCACAAACTATTACAGCACCTCAAACTAATACAGTACCACAAACTATTACAGCACCACAAACTAATAGAGCACCTCAAACTAATACAGCACCTCAAACTAATACAGCACCTCAAACTAATACAGTACCACAAACTATTACAGCACCTCAAACTAATACAGTACCACAAACTATTACAGCAGCACAAACTAATACAGCACCTCGAACTAATACAGCACCTCAAACTAATACAGCACCTCGAACTAATATAGCACCTCAAACTAATACAGCACCTCAAGCTAATACAGCACCTCAAACTAATACAGCCCCTCAAACTAATACAACACATCAGAATAGTACAGCACCTCAAACCAATACAACACCTCAAACTAATGCAGCACCACAAACAAATTCAGCACCTCAACATAATTGATCACCTCAAGCTAAATACCTGGAACGACCTGAAAGTAATGCAGTAAATCAAACTAATACCGCCTCAAACTGACACAGTAGCAGCAACTAAAACTAGATAAGTGTCTCAAACTTGTACGGCGGCTAAAACTAACCCAGTGCTAGAAACTAAAACATCACCTCAAACTAGAACGGCACCTTAAGTTAAAACACACCCTCCAGCTAACCCAGCTGTTAATTAATATAATTAGAGAAAACAGCTCGGAATTAAGATTCTAAATGCAGAGTCTTAGTTTTAGAGATGTTATTATATGAATTGATACAAGGAACACGCAGGGCTTCAGGAGACCACTCAGTACAATTATTGATCTCAAGCTACAGGGTGGCCGAACCTCGATCTCCCTAAATAGCGTGAGGATAGTACTCAAATATATACTCCGATAAACTGCTCTGTGGGCAGCTCAGTCCCGGATGCGAGTAGCACTTGAATTTAATGAAATCTATACTTTATAACCCTCAGCACAGTGAATGCAATTTAACAATATATACCGTTAGTTTTATCTTACTACAAATCAATCAAAATCTCCCGCAAACAATTCTTAGGTATTGTTGACTCTCCACTGCTTTATGTTTATGTACCTCTCTATCCCTAAGAAAGTATCTATCTATCAGCTATCTATCTGTCTATTTATCTGTATGCCTGTCTATCTATCTATCTATTTATTTATTTCTATCCATCTATCTGTCTATCTTTCCTTCTATCTATCTATCTATTAATTTCTATCTATCTATCCATCTATCTATCTCTCACTCTCTCCCTCTATCTATCTATCTCTCTGTCTATCTATCTATCTATTGATTTCTATTTATCTATCTTTCTATCTATCTATCTGTCTATCTTTCTATTTCTCTATCTATCTCTCTGTCTATCTACCTATTTCTATCTATCTCTCTTTCTATCTATTTCTATCTATCTCTCTATCTATCTATCTCGATCTCTCTCTATCTCTCTCACTATCTCTATCTGTCTGTCTATCTATTTCTATTTATCTATCTGTCTATCTGTCTGTCTATCTTTCTATCTATCTACCTAGCTATTTCTATCTATCTCTCTCTACCTCGCACTCTCTCTATCTCTCTCTCTCTCTCTATCTGTCTGTCTATCTATCTGTTTCTAGCTATCCATCTATCTCTCTATCTAGCTCTCTATCTCTCTCTATCTCTCTCTCCATCTATCGCTTTCTATCTATCTATCTTTCTATCTATCTCTCTATCTATCCCTCTATCTATCTCTATCTCTCTCTCCATCTATCGCTTTCTATCTATCTATCTTTCTATCTATCTCTCTATCTATCTCTCTATCTATCTCTATCTCTCTCTCCATCTATCGCTTTCTATCTATCTATCTTTCTATCTATCTTTCTATCTATCTCTCTATCTGTCTCTATCTCTCTCTCCATCTATCGCTTTCTATCTATCTATCTCTCTATCTATCTCTCTATCTATCTCTCTATCTATCTCTATCTCTCCATCTATCGCTTTCTATCTATCTATCTCTCCATCTATCTCTCTATCTATCTCTATCTCTCTCTCCATCTATCGCTCTCTATCTATCTATCTATCTATCTATCTATCTATCTCTCTATCTATCTCTCTATCTATCTCTATCTCTCTCTCCATCTATCGCTCCCTATCTATCTATCTTTCTCTCTATCTCTCTGTCTATCTCTCTATCTATCTCTATCTCTCTCTCCATCTATCGCACTCTATCTATCTTTCTATCTATCTCTCTATCTATCTCTCTATCTATCTATCTCTCTATCTCTATCTCTCTCTCCATCTATCGCTTTCTATCTATCTATCTCTCTATCTATCTCTCTATCTATCTCTCTATCTATCTCTCCATCTATCGCTTTCTATCTATCTATCTTTCTATCTATCTCTCTATCTATCTCTCTAACCATCTCTATCTCTCTCTCCATCTATCGCTCTCTATCTATCTATCTTTCTATCTATCTCTCTATCTATCTCTCTATCTATCTCTCTAACCATCTCTATCTCTCTCTCCATCTATCGCTCTCTATCTATCTATCTTTCTATCTATCTCTCTATCTATCTCTCTATCTATCTCTATCTCTCTCTCCATCTATCGCTCTCTATCTA
>NW_028225182.1:45654436-45789436 GCF_052327205.1 Somniosus microcephalus | reverse complement strand
AGCATTAACATCGCTCTGGGGCAGAGAATTCCCAAGGTTCACAACCCTCTGAGTGAACAAATTCCTCCTCATCTCAGTATTAAATGGCCAACCCCTTATCCTGAGACTATGCCCCCAAGTTCTAGATGTGAAGGTGCAAACAAGATTTAGAAGGATAATACTACAAGAGAGAGCTTATACATATCAGGAAAGATTGAACAGGGTGGGGCTCTTCTCCCTAGAAAAGAGAAGGATGAGGGGTGACCTGATTGAATTTAATGGAAATCAAAATCAGGGGAAGGTGTACATAGAAACATAGAAAAATAGGAGCAGGAGTAGGCCATTCGGCCCTTCGAGCCTGCTCCGCCTTTTAATATGATCATGGCTGATCCTCTATCTCAATACCATACTCCCGCTCTCTCCCCGTACCCCTTGATGCGTTTTGTATCTAGAAATCTATCGATCTCCTTAAATATATTCAGTGACTTGGCCTCCACAGCCTTCTGTGGTGGGGAATTCCACAGATTCACCACCCTCTGAGTGAAGAAATTCGTCCTCATCTCAGTCCGAAATGTCCCACCCCGTATGCCGAGAGAAGGCTGAGAGGTGACCTGGGAATCAAAATCAGGGGAAGTTGTACAGGAGATGGTGGCTCCGATATTGCCTGTCTTACACTCTCGCCCAAAGTTAACATGACCCCCCGAAGGAACTGAAATCAGGCTGTGCGATATTAGGCAAAGTGCAATGAATAAGTTTGTCGGAAGCATTTCTATTTTAATGAAGGCTAAACAGACGCTTTGGCCTCAATTTTAACTGATCCTTGGAGTCGTGATTGGTGGCGTGCGGGGGTTAAAGGCCCGAATTCTGTGGTCCCGACACCATCCCGCCCCCAACCCGCCTCCATGTAAGTTTCAAAGGAAGCAGGTACCCGCCCAGCACTGGGACCCACCTACCTGAGGCGGGAAGGGATTAGTGCCAATTAACTGCATGTTTAAACCTTGAAGTGTGGGATTTCCGACGGCTCCAATCCACGCCAAGTTCGAGGAGTCGAGCCATCAGGTTGTAGGACTTGGAGGGGTCGAGATGTCGGCGTTCAGGTGAGTGATGGGTGCATGAGTGCAAAGGTAAGTGTGTTTGGTGTGTCTAAAGTGTGTAAAGAAGTTTAAATTACCTGTACTTACCTTTTTAGCCGTCCTTCCTCTAGGTTTTGGGAGTCCATCATCTAACCTGGCACAGAAAGCAGAACGGCTGTGAACTGTCAAAAGTGACAGCCTGCAGCTTTCTGTGCCGGTGAGATTTCTAACTGAGTCTGTGGAGAAGGACTCATGTTAGAAGTAAGGCTGTCAGTGTTTGACAGCTTCAAACAGCTGTGAAACGCTGATATTTCATCTGTCAAAAGGTCTTGACAGATGAAATTTCAGTCTGTGATGTCACCTGTTGTCGGGTGGCCCTTACCTGGCCTGCTGAGCCCGCTGGGTGGGCTCAACAAGGCCAATCAAGTTAAAATCGCGTGGATTGGCCGCATCTCGATGGAGGCGGGACTACAACCCCGAAAGTTAACTTAGTTCATGAACAAAGGGCAGAAAGAACTATTAAAGTGTTGGTTACTGATCTCGCACAGCAGTCTGAACCTCTTCAAATGTTTGAAAAGCCCGTGACCGTTGAAAGGAGTCGGGTTCATAGACAACTGTATTGTCTGCGTTCATTCTTGCCATTTTTTAGCGAACAGGTGGTAGCGCATCATCACACTGCCCTATTTCTGTTGCCTTTGGCGAGAAAACGGACGGGGTGCAAAATGGGCGGGCGACCCACTACCGCTCATTTTCCACCAGGCATTAAAAGCAAAACCGACCCTGTTTCATGGAACTTTAAGCATATTAAACCAAAGGTATGTGGTGATGATTAGTGTTAATACTATTACAACAGATCCTATCAGAGGACAACCACTTGGCTAAGCTGTGTGGCAAACGAGAAGATGATGGAGGTGATCCAGGACTGCAGGAATACTATTCCACCAGTAACTCACTGAGGGTTTTATTTACGTCGGATGGTTCTGAAACCAAACCATTCACTGGGTTTCTGGCGCTCTATTCGCGCGTTGGTAAGTCACGAATTGAAGAATTTGACCGGGGACATAATAATTGATTGTGTTGGATTACTAGGCCAAGGCTAGACCCTGTTACTTGGACATTGTTTGCTATCCCCACAGACACAGCTTACATTAGTTTGCTATCCCCAGAGACACAGACACCGGGCAGCACGGTGGCATAGTGGTTAGCACTGTTGCTTCACAGCGCCAGGGACCTGGGTTTGAATCTGGCCTAGGGTGACTGTCTGTGTGGAGTTTGCACATTCTCCCCGTGTTTGCCTGGGTTTTCTCTGGGTGCTCCGGTTTCCTCCCACAGTCCAAAGATGTGTGGGGTTAGGTTGATTGGCTATGATAAAAATTGACCCTTAGTGTTAGGGGGATTAAATACGTGGGGTTACGGGGATAGGGTGGGATATGTGTCGGTGCAGGCTCGATGGGCTGAAATGGCCTCATCTGTACTGTGAGGTTTCTGTGGTTCTGTGATTATGATCATATATGGCACTATTTCACAGCTTAAGTGAATTGCTGCCTGGAATATGTCTAATGTCCCAGAAATTCAGGTCGGGGGCTTCCCGCGGGTGCAAGCCCCTGATCCGCACTTACCTTGTGCGCCGGCCGTTGAGCTGTGGGCCCACGTGGGATTCCGATCCTGGGCCTGCTCCAACTGCCGGCGCGCAGTGCTTGCGTATCCCAGGGGTGCAGTTAGTTCGATGCATCCCCTGGGATCACATGGGCCATAGAGAGCCAATGGTAGCAGGGAATGCTTCATTCATAAGTTTGACAGGAAGACCTGTCAAACCTATAAATACTATAAGCCCCAAAACATCACTAAATCATCAAATAAATATAAAAAAAACACATTTTTAAAATTACTATAAATTACATGAAATAACTATTTTAAACAATAATTTAAGTTTTTGAAAAAATTAATTACATTTTCTAACGGGGCTAAAAATAAACTTACCTTTCTTTAAAGTATTTAAAAATAATAAAGCTGTGGAAAAAATGTTTTAATTTTAATTAATTCACCACTTACCATGTTAAAAGCAGGCCTGGAGACTTACCCTCCCGGAGACACCTGCAAAAAAAAAGGAAGTTACATGTGCACGCGCAGCCTCTCCGGCGCCCGTGTTCGACCTCTGAAACCTTTCCTTTAGGGCAATGGAAGTTCCGGTTTCCCACGCATGCGTAGTGCATTCACGAAACCAACACTTTCATTGGGCCTACGGGTGAGTACCCAGCGCGTACTCACCCGTGGAGACCCGAATTTCTGGGCCAATATATTTATCTTCACACATCTGAACCAGTCTAATTTTTTTTAAATTCATTTACAGGATGTAGGTGTCACTGGCAAGGCCAGCATTTATTGACCATTCCTAGTTGTCCTCGAGAAGATCACGATGAGCCGCCTTCTTGAACCGCTGCAGTCCGTGTGGTGATGCTGCTCCCACAGTGCTGTTAGGGAGGGAGTTCCAGGATTTTGACCCAGCGACGATGAAGGAACGGCTGATATATTTCCAAGTCAGGATGGTGTGTGACTTGGAGGGGAACTTGGAGGTGGTGCTCTTGTCCTTCTAGGTGGTAGCGGCTGTGAATTTGGGAGGTTCAGTCAGCACTGTGGGAGTACCTTCACCACACGGACTGCAGCGGTTCAAGAAGAAGGCTCACCACCACCTTCTCAAGGGCAACTAGGAATGGACAATAAATGCCGGCGACGCCAACATCCCAAAAATGAATTTTAAAAATTGTAAAGTTGTGGAGGGGGCTTCTTACACTACACACAATGATCAGTTTAAAGAACACACTTACAATTTCATTACAACGAACAGAAGACATCGGGCTGTAAATTCTACGTGATCGAAATTCTCTTTCACTCAGAACTCTAATTGTTCTTCCTTTATCTCTGTCAAACTTCAATTACCGGGTCTCTTCTGCCCAGACGTCAACGAGTGTGAGCTTGATGCTCACGGGTGCAGCCATTACTGTGGGAATAATATTGGTGGATATCACTGCTACTGCCCAATTGGATTTGTGATTCAGAGCGACAAGCGGAACTGTAAAAGTAAGTTTGGGTGCATTTTGGATTAAATAAACCAAATCCGCAATTGTTTTTCACTTCTAATTCATGGCATTGTCAATCATAACACCCCTCGCATTAACTGACAGTACCCTATGATAAAATCTCTATTATCTGGATTTGAGAAGGATTAAAAAGGATTAGTTGTCACCTCCAACTATAACTTGTTTCCCATTGCCGCACTCCTCTTTAAGGACACTGGATGAAGCTGGGATACAGTTAGATGGGCATCAGCGTAAATCGCCCTCTAGATATGTAATTTTGCAGAAGTGACTTTAAAAAAAACAATAATTCTTTTTTATGGAATGTGGCCATCGCTGGCAAGGCCCAGCATTTATTGTCCATCCCTAATTGCCCTTGAGAAGGTGGTGGTGAGCCGCCTTCTTCAACCGCTGCAGTCCGTGTGGTGAAGGTGCTCGCTCCCACAGTGCTGTTAGGGAGGGAGGTCCAGGATTTTGACCCAGCGACGATGAAGGATCGGCGATATACTTCTAAGTCAGGATGGTGTGTGACTTGGAGGGGAACTTGGAGGTGGTGGTGTTCCCATGTGCCTGCTGCCCTTGTCCTTCTAGGTGGTAGAGGTCGCGGGTTTGGGAGGTGCTGCCGAAGAAGCCTTGGCGAGTTGCTGTAGTACATCTTGTAGATGGTGCACACTGCAGCCACGGTGCGCCGGTGATGGAGGGAGTGAATGTATAAGGTGGTGGATGGGGTGCCGATCAAGCGGGACTGCTTTGTCCTGGATGGTGTCAAACTGCTTGACACCCCCCCCACCTCCCCACACCCCTCTTCATCGCACCCCATCAACATATCCTTCTATTCCTTTCTCCCTCATGTGTTTATCTACTATTCGCCTCAACTACTCACTGTGGTAGCGAGTTCCACATTCTCACCACTCTCCTGAAGTCCCTATCGGATTTATTAGTGAATTTACTGGCTAATGCTCCATTATCTTTTAAAATTATCTTTTAGAATCCCTACGTCAGGAGCATTGAAGCCAATTGTAACCCTGTTGGTCTTCCTGAAGTTATCCAGTTCAGCTTCACACTGACTTTTGACTTTACACAGTGAGGCAATTGCAGTGGCCTTTATTTCTTCCTTCCTTCCCTCTATCCTTCCTTTCTCACATAGATCTACTTAGCCTTCTGAGAACAATCATCTTATTAGGTCTTTCATTTCCCCTGTATCCGGACAAAGTGATTTTAAATATTCAATCATTTGTTTCCATTGCGTGGCACCGTGTTGAAATTCCCTATGATTTTAGTGTTGCGGTAAAAGTCCTAGGGGGTGATTTTGCCAGCCTTGGTGAGGCGGATTTGAAGGCGGGACTACTGGTAAAATGGCAGAATCTGGGGGACGGGTACTCATCCCACCCCGAATCCGCCTCCATGCCATCTTCCCAGGAGGCGGGTAGCCGACTTGCGCCAGGTCCTATCTCCTGAGGTGGGAAGGGGATTACAGTCACTTAACTGCTTGTTAACAGGTAGTTAACAGGCAGTTAAGAGGATTATCCCCATTTTTCCAAACATCGGGAAACCCCGCCAGGGTCACCGAGGTGAGCCGTGGGTCTGCGGGGGTCAGAGGGGTACAAAAGTGCGCTGTGGAGGTAAGTGGTGGGTGCAAGTGTGGAGCGGTAAGTGTGTGAGGTAAGTGCAAAGTGATAGAAAATGTTTGCTTACCTTTGTTTCTTCCTGCAGGCTTCAACAGTTGGGGATGCGGAGAGTCTCACATCTCACCGGCAGAGATGACAGATGGCCGCTGCATTCTCCAATGCAACAACCATCTAATTTCTGCTCACAAAAGAGGTTTGATGAGGTCTTGAATACAAGAACTCATCAAACTACAGAGACTGTCAGTATTTGACAGCTTCACAGAGCTGTCAAATGATGACAATTCATCTGTCAAAAGGTTTTGACAGATGAAACGTCACTCACTGACGTTCTCTGTAACCGGCTTCCCCTTAATTGGCCTGCTAAGCCTGCTGGGCGGGCTTAACAAGGTCAATCAAGGGAAAATAGCGCGGGTTGGCCTCAAGTCGATGGAGGCGGGACTTAAACCCGACAAGTGGGAGTCCCGCTTCCAAAAGTTCCCCATTGACAAAATTCAGCCCATAGTAAATGAGTAAATGAGTATTCTTTTGAGCAAAGCATGAAAATTCTATTTAATCGTATGAGGACCGCCTTTGCCTGTTAATCAGCACCAGCAAAACAGCTTTTAAAATTGAAAGAATGAATCATTTTAGCCAAGAGCTCTGTTGATTATATTTGGGTTTGCCTACAGAAGTGGAAACAACTTGCTCCAATCGAGTCTTACCGAAGAGCCTTCTGGAGCCTTCGTGGCTGAAATTCAATTTTAAAGACACAGTAAAGGTGACTTGTGTCCGAGGATATGAAATAGTTGAGGTGAGCATTTAACGTCGTCCTTTTATCGGGTTGATGCTGTATTCTGGGACAGCTGTGGCGCAGTGGGGAGCGCCCTCGCCTCTGAGTCAGAAGGTTGTGGGTTCACAGTCCCACTCCAGGGACTTGAGCACAAAAATCTAGACTGACACTCCCAGTGCAGTACTGAGGGAGTGCCACACTGTTGATGAGAGGTAAGTGATCCCATGGCACTATTCCAAAGGACAGCAGGGGGAGCTTATCCTCAGTGTCCTGGGGCCAATATTTATCCCTCAATCAACATCACTAAAAAGCAGATGATCTGGTCATTATCACATTGCTGTTTGTGGGAGCTTGCTGTGCACAGATGGCTGCTGCGTTTCCTACATTTCAAATTCATTGGCTGTAAAGCGCTTTGGGACGTCCAGTGGTCGTTGAAAGGCACTGTATAAATGGAAGTGTTTCAACTGAATGGTGTTTCTCAATAATCTGATGGGGTTGTCACTAAGCTGAGACGAATGCACAGCCAGTATCCCTGATCATGTGGATCAGAAAATGAGACACATACAGTAATGGGCCAGAACTTCGGGTCTCCACAGGTGAGTACGCGCGGGGTACTCACGCGTAGGCCCAACAAAAGTGCCGGTTTTGTGCATGCACTGCGCATGCGTGGGAAACCGGACCTTCCGTTCCCTTAAAGGAAGGGGTTCACAGGTCGAACGCGTGCGCTGGAGAGGCAGCGCGTACGCCTGGATCTTCCGTTTTTTTTCCAGGTTTCTCCGGTAGGGTAAGTCTCCAGGAGCTACACTTCTAAAAAGCAGTCACAAGGCCTTATTTTTAACAAGGTAAGTGCTGAATTAAGTAAAATTAAAACATTTTTTCCACAGGTTTATTATTTTTAAATACTTTAAAGAAAGGTGGCCTAGAAATTGGGTTGGTAGCGCCAGCGCTGAGCGCCTAAAGAGACCTAGAATTGGGGCGAAGCACTATGTTGGGGCGGACGCTATGATGATAGCGCCAACTCAGATATTGACTATACATTTAGCGCCTGCGCTAAGTGTTTGCGCGCGCCCGCGAGCGCAAGCAGCTCATGAAGTCATTTCAGTGTGCAACGCCTTTCAGGAGCGCCTGAGCGCATATTGGGTGGCGCCCGGAGCCTTAGCACACAGCACTATTAGTGACAGTTTGAGGGAGGGCTAACAGGCCCTTCTCGGAGTAGGGGGGCGCTATTTAAAGGGGACAGCTCCACTGCAGAATCTTCTGCCACTTGGCCTGCTCATTGCGATCGCTGCTAAAGAGAGTTGGTGAGCTAATGTGGAGCGGAGTTCTGGGAATTTAGCTTTACAGTACTTGGGACCTTCAACCCTGTCCGAAGCACTTGCAGCACTACACCTAAAAGCCTTTTGACCAACTGTCATCGGAATGGGAGCTTGTTGGGAGGGCGACGGCCTCATTGCCCAACACTGTGAAGGGGCAGAGAGATGGCGGGAGAGAGGGCCGGGACTGGCCAGAAGGAGGAGGGGCAATGGAGGTCGGCCAATGCGATGGGATGCTGCGAGGGTCTTTAGGCAGCAGGTGACAAGCCTTGACATGTCGGAGGAGCAGTGTTTGGAAAGGATCCGAATCTGGAGGGACATTGTTACTGATCTGTGCCACCTGCTTGGTCAGGATCTGCAGCCGCGTGAACGCTGCAGAACCTCTCTGTCCGTGATGGCTAAACTGACTGATGGCCTCCATTTTTATGCCAACGGATCCTTTCAGTCAGCCATTGGGGACAATGTGACTGTCACTCAGGCTGCAGTCCACTGTTGCATCCGGCAAGTGACAGATGGCCTTTATAGGCGAACGCGTCATTTCATTACCTTCCCTCGGACCCTGCACAAGCAGGCGGAGGAGGAGGAGTATGAGGAGGAGGAGGATGAGGAGGAGGAAGAGCAGGTGGAGGAGGAGGAGGAGGAGGAGGAAGATGGAAGGGCTGCTGAAAGTGGAAGGTCCATACGTCAGAGGCTCCTCTGGACTCCTGTCGACACCCCTGTGGCGGAATGATGAGAGTCTTAACTCATGCGCACTTTGGATGTTTGAGGGCCTCTGAATGCCAGCATCACTGAAAGTGGTCACATGCACCATGCCACATTGAAACTTCTGTTTATTGGTACAAAATTCTTTCATTACAGCTAAACAACGTCATGTCAGCAGAAACCATAACTTTCAAAATAACTGTTCGGCAAAGCCGCAAAACTCAACAAACCTTCTGCAAATATAACAGCATGTGAGGGTGTCCTTGAATTTGGACAAACAAACGTCTCAGCACCTCCCTCTACAACTGGCCCCTTGAGGGAGAATGACTTCTCTTTCGCGCCTGGCCCCTTCCCTCCCTGCTGCTTCTACGTAAGTGGACCCCAGTGGCGGGCTCAAGGCTGGGGGATGCATCCTGACTGTCTGGAAGCGCAGAAGCCCCTGAGGGACGGGCTAGCCGACCTCTGGGCTTGGAGGGTGCAGACGCAGGATGCTTGCTGTGACCATGGCTGGAAGCAGTGTGGCCTGCAGGTGGTGGCAGCTGCAATGCAGGCGTCCCAGCGCTGTCATGTGCAATGGTCTCCTGCCAAGAGAGGACACCTGCACCATGGTCGGACGACACACTGGCTATCTGAGGGGAGCGGCTCGGCTCATCCGCCACAGTCGCATGCTCCACTGATTCCTGGCCTTGTACGGGAGTGGAAGGGCCCGGGGTGATCCTGTCTGATGCAGAGAGGGTGGCTGCAGTGAGAGATCGCATTGCGTCAATCTGGCTGTGGAGGAGCCCAGCAAGTGACTGCGTGGCAACAGTGAGGACCTGTGTGCCAGGTGCCAGTGCTTCAGAGAAGGCCTGGACAGTTCTTCCCATTGCTTCGGACAAGGCAGGTGCCAACCGCTCCACTGCCTCGGACAAGCCCTGCACAGACCTTTCCAGGGATTGTCCGAAACCCTGAACAGTCCTTTCCATCACCGACTCAAAGCCGTGGACAGTCCTCTCCATTGTTGGGCCGAAGCCCTGGATAGTCCTGTCCATTGTTTCCCCGAACACCTGGAGAGACCTCGCCATTGCTGCCCCAAAGCCCTGCAGAGTCCACTCCATTGTTGCCCCGAAGTCCAACATACTCCTAGCCAATGAATCTATTGACTCAGGCATCTTCTCCACTGCAGCCATCAGCTCCGTGTGTCTGAGCCGGGCCTGTTTGCTCATCTCAGCCAGGCGACGGACCTCATCTGCACTCTGTGCAGCAGTCATGACGACCTGCCTTGCCCTGCGGGGAGACGGTGGCCGCACTTGCCTATCCCCCGTGCGTGGCTGCATGCCGCTTGGTCCGGCAACTGCGTCATCCTCAGAGCCCCCCCCCTCCCCTCCAGGAGACTACTATCCCCAGATTGTAGATGTGTCAGCTCCCCGGATTCTGCAACGGCTGGTCCGGATTCCTCCTGGTCCTCGCCTCCGGTGGCACTGGCACTGGCAGCTTCAACGCGTTGAGCCTGAGTTGGTGCTGCTTCATCTGAAAGTGGGAGGTGGAAGAGTGGCTTTAGCAAAAGGACAGCTTTGCTGAAAGGCATGCCAGATTGCGGCAAGGCTCTGACATGGCTGCACACTGAGGATGCATGCTGGCGGGGGGACCAAGTGAAAGGCAACAGGTGAAAAAGGTGAGAGTCTTACCCTCGCTGTCGGTAATGGGGTCGGCAGATGCAGTGGTCACAGGACCAGACAGACGTCCTCCAAGTATCTGGTGCACTCTCTCCTCCAGATCCGTGAGAGTGACCACTTGTGGAGGTCCGCCACCGGTTCGACACTGCTCCTTTCGAATCATCGCCAGCTTGGACTGCAGGGGAAAGAAGGGGAAGTTCTGTAACATGATGCATTGAGATCTCATCGCATGCCCCCCATGGTGCAAGAGCCCTTACATGAGGCCTGGAGACCTCTTCGCATGCCCCCCATGGTGCAAGAGACCTTACTTAACGCCTTGAGACCTCTTCACATGCCCCCCATGGTGCAAGAGCCCTTACATGAGGCCTTGAGACATCTGTCCATGTGTGTGGCCAGAAAGGGTCATGGGTGCTTGCTGACAGATGGCCATTGGGGCATCATGGCAACAGGGTGCCCGAAGTCAGCTGCAGATGGAGGGAAGCACAAGTTTGGTAAACCATCACTCACCCTAACGATCCGTGTGAGGTCGTTGAATTTCTTCCTGCACTGAACAGGGGTCCTGGTCGCCATGCTGCTGGAGTTGACCCTCACAGCAACCTCCCTCCAAGATCATCGGTAAGCCTTCTGATTCGGCCTCATGCCATTATCCGGATACAGGACCTCTCGACGGTGTTCAACTGCAGCCACCAAGTGGTCCAGAGCCTAAGTGCTGAAGCACTCTGCTCTCTGTCTAACCTTCTCCATGATGAACAAGTTTGTACCGCCAGACAAGGGCGAGCGCCGAATCTGAGGCCTACAGGGCGTTAGGTGTTGATGCTCAGGCTGACTGACCCACCCCTTTAAGAGCCGGCCGGCGCCTGGAGGTCTCGTGCTTTCCCGTCATTGAGTTCACCTGCGCTGCGCCCGTCCGCGTCGATATTGAGTAGCGCCTGACCTTTTGCACCTTAAGAGCACCGTGCAACGGCTGATTTAGCGCCTGAATCCCCTCTGGGGGCGATGCAACCCAATATCGCGCCAGGCAGCGATAAGTTTCGTCTGGCTACAAACTTTGCGCATCACCAGTTCTAATGCCTCAAGCAGGGCTATACCCAATTTCTAGGCCGGTAAGTTTATTTTTAGCCCCATTAGAAACTGTAATTAATTTTTTCAAAAATTTAAATTATTGTTTAAAATAGTTATTTTATGTAATTTATGGTTATTTTAAAAATGTGATTTAAAAAAAAATTATTTGAAGTTTTAGTTATGTTTTGGGGCTGATCTCTAATTCATGGATTTGACAGGTCTTCCTGTCAAATCTATGAATAAAGATTCCCTGCTACCATTGGCTCCCCATGGCCCACGTGATCCCAGGGGACGGTTTGAACTAACTGCGCCCCTGGGATATGCAAGCACTGCGTACCGGCAGTTGGAGCAGGCCCAGGATCGGAATTCCACGTGGGCCCACAGCACAACGGCCGGCGCGCTAGGTAAGTGCAGGACGGAAGCTTGCACCCGCGGGAAGCCCCCGACCCGAATTTCTGGGCCAATGTTTTCTGTACAACATGAAACTGAGCACTACAGGTCAGATAAACACAGGTTAGATACAAGCATAGATCCCTTTGCAGTATACATGATGCTATCAAACACTGCCAGGCAGGTACAATACAACAGACACAAAGATAAATTCCCTCTGTACTGTCCATCACATCAAATACTTCCTCATTTTCCTGTGAAGTTTCTTCTTTCTGTCTTTTCAACCATTATATTTTCCTTCCTGCTATCCTTGCTCTTTGAGTGTCAGCTGTGGCTCAGTGGGTAGCACATTTGCCTTTGAGTCCAGATGCTTGTGGGTCCAAATCCCACTCCAAGGAACTTGAGCATATAAAGCTAGGCTGACACTCCCAGTGCAGTGCTAAGGAAGCGCTGCACTGTCGGAGTGTAACTTGAGCATATAAAGCTAGGCTGACACTCCCAGTGCAGTGCTGAGGGAGCGCTGCACTGTCGGAGGTGCTGTCTTCTGGATGAGACATTAAACCAAGGCCCTGTCTGCTCTCTCAAGTGGACGTAAAAGATCCCGTGGCACTATTTCGATGAAGAGTAGGGGAGTTCTTCCTGGGGCCAATATTTATCCCTCAATCAACATCACTAAAACAGATTATCTGATCATTATCACATTGCTGTTTGTTGGAGCTTACTATGTGCAAATTGGCTGCCATGTTTCCCACATTACAACAGTGACTCCACTTCATTGGCTGTAAAGCGCTTTCGGACATCCAGTGGTCATGAGAGGCGCTGTAGAGACGCAAGTCTTTCTTTCTTTCTCTTCCTCCCTCCATTTCTCCTTTTTCTTTTTCATCGATGTCAGGCCTCAGCTGGAGTATTGAGGACAATTCTGGACACCACATTTCAGGAAAGATGTAAAAGGCCTTAGAAAGGGTACAGAGGAGGTTTACCAGGGATGTCACCAGGGATGAGGGGCTTCAGTTATGAGGAGAGGTTGGAGAAGTTTGGACTGTTCTCCTTGGAACAGAGAAGGTTAAGAGGTGACCTAATAGAGGTTTTCAAGATGGTGAGAGGTTTGGCTCGATAAATAGAGAAAAATTTCCATCAGGTGAGTGAGTCGATAACCAGAGGTCACAGATTCAAAACCATTGGAAAAAGATCTGGAGGGGAGATGAGGAGAATTGTTTTCACTCAGAAAGTTGTGAGGATCTGGAACGCTGGATCTGGAAAGGCGGTGGAAGCTGATTCCATAAATCATTTTAAAGCAGAGTCGGACAGGCCCTCGAGATTGAGCAACTTACAGGGTTACGGACAGAATGCGGGGAGGGCGAGACTAAGCGTGACTGCTCTTTCAACGAGCCAGCACAGGCACGACGGGCCGAATGGCCTCCTTCTGTGCTGTAAGTTTATCTGCTTTGATGATGTTCTTTTATTTTTTTCTTCCCTTCTTTACATTTTTATTTTCCTCACCCACCCTCACAGTTCAGGAAAGCCAGTTACAAAGCAGGTCTGGGAGGAACAAGTCCAAATATGACTAAGATTGCAGAGTGGGGAGAAGTAGGCTGTATCAAAGGGAAAACGAAGTTAGCAGCAACTGCATTTGCCCATATAACATCTCAAGCTAGCCACTGAATCACAATACTAATGAGGCACAAAGGGTTAAAGAGTGCAAATATACAATAACAGCAACTTGTATTTATACAGCACCTTTAACATAGCAAAATCTCCCAAGGCGCTTCAAAGGAGCGATTATCAAACAAAATTTGACACCGAGCCACATAAAAAGGTAATGGCCCAGAAATTCGGGTCCCCACGGGTGAGTACACACGGGGTACTCACGCGTAGGCCCAACGAAAGTGCCAGTTTCGTGCATGCACTGCGCATGCGCGGGAAACCGGAACTTCCGTTCCCCTGAAAGAAGCGGTTGAGAGGTGGAACATGTGCGCCGGAGAGGCAGTGCGTGCGCATCGAACTTACGGTTTTTTTTGCAGGTTTCTCCGGGAGGATAAGTCTCCAGGAGTTACACATATAAAAAGCAGGCGCAAGGCCTGCTTTTAACAAGGTAAGTGGTGAATTAATTAAAATTAAAACATTTTTTCCACAGATTTATTATTTTTAAATATTTAAAGAAAGTTAAGTTTATTTTTAGCCCCATTAGAAGATATAATTAATTTTTTCAAAAATTTAAATTATTGTTTAAAATAGTTATTTCATGTAATTTATAGTTATTATAAAATGTGATTTTTAAAAAAATTATTTGAAGATTTAGTGATGTTTTGCAGCTTATAGTATTTATAGGTTTGACAGCCCTTCCTGTCAAACTTATGAATGAAGCATTCCCTGCTACCATTGGCTCTCCATGGTCCACGTGATCAAAGGAGATGCATCGAACTAACTGCGCCCCTGGGATACGCAAGCACCGCGCGCCGGCAGTTGGAGTAGGCCCAGGATCGGAATCTCATGCGGGCCCACAGATCAATGGCCTGTGCGCAAGGTAAGTGCAGGTCGGGGGCTTGCACCCGCGGGAAGCCCCAGGCTCGAATTTCAGGGCCACGAGGTTAGGTGCTCAGTAAAAGAGGTAGGTTTTAAGGAGAGTCTTAAAGGACAAGAGAGAGCTAGTGAGATCGAGAGGTTTATGGAAGGAATTCCAGAGTTTAGGGCCCAGGTAGCTGAAGGCACGGCTGCCAATGGCGGAGCGATGAAAATCGGGGGTGCTCAAGAGGCCAGAATTGGAGGAGCGCAGAGATCTCGGAGGGTTGGAGGAGGTTACAGAGATAGGGAGAGGACGAGGCCGCGGATGGATTTGATAACAAGGATGAGAATCTGAATTAACTTGGGTCATAAGGTGACTAATATGCGACAGATAGTTGTCGTGTAAAAATTATAACTCTGTTGTAACGTCTCTCTTAGCGCTTCAAGACAATCCCATATTTTTTTGCTGAATGTCAACAGGATGGGGCTTGGAAGACCCCCGCGTACAGATGTCAGCGTAAGTGGTATTACGCATTATTGGAACATTTTCTTTCTTAGGATTGAAATTGAATAGTGCGTAGCCACGGTAGCATTGGAAAAATACCCGTTTAGAAATACTCTTTGCTTCCTGTCTGCCAACCAGTTCTCTATCCAAGTCAGTACCTTACCCCCGATCCCATGTGCTTCAACTTTGCACGCCAATCTCTTATGTGGGACCTTATCAAAAGCCTTCTGAAATTCCAAATACACCACATCCACTGGTTCTCCCTTATCTATTCTACCAGTTACATGCTCAAAAAATTTTAACATTTCCATCTGAACTGGTACTGAAAGTGGAGACGGTTCCACAGTGTAGCTGTTATCACGTTTGCGGAACCATTTGGTTGGAACTTGCTCCTTCTGCTTGTCCAGGGGCGAGATTGCTCTCCTGTGTGAGGAAATAACAACTAAGAACAAACGAATTAGGAGCTGGAGTAGCCCATATATTGTGTAAAATGAGATATGGGTAACAGTTAACAGTTAACATGCAAAGCACAAAACCTGCTGACAAGGGTGGTGCTGTTGCTGTTTGGCGAACCGATCTCTGCCTAGCAGAAGCTGTACGCCAACTCTCCAACACTTCCTCCTACCTCCACCTGGACCATGACCCCACTACCGAATATCAAGTCGCCATTTGCAAGACTATCACTGACCTCGTATGAGAAGAGATTGAGTAAACTAGGACTGTCGTCTCTTGAATTCGGAAGAATGAGAGGGGATCTCATTAAGCATGCAAAATTATTACAGGGTTTGATCGGTTGGATGCTGGGAGAATGTTTCCCTTGACTGGGAAGTCTAGAACCAGGGGCCACAGCCTCAGGATAAAGGTTAGGCCATTCAGGACTGAGAGGAGAAGAAATTTCTTCACACAGAGGGTGGTGAATCTTTGGAATTCTCTACCCCAGAGGGCTGTGGAGGCTCAGTCATTGCGTATGTTCAAAACAGAAGTCGGTAGATTTCTGACTGGTAAGGGCATCAAGAGATATGGCGATAGGGCCGGTGAATGGAATTGAGGCAGGAGATCAGCCATGATCTCATAGAATCCCCTACACTTGCTTAAAAATCTGTTCCATTATCTCTTTTTTCCAGTTCTGACGAAAGGTTATCGACCTGAAACGTTAACTCTGTTTCTCTCTTCGCAGAAGCTGCCTGACCTGCTGAGTATCTCCAGCATTTTCTGTTTCAATTCAGATTTCCAGCTTCTGCAGTATTTTCTCAGTTCGCATTTCTTTCATTGTGCAAAACAAGGTTATCGCTCAATTAATGACGCTTTGAAAGCAACATAAAAGTTTAACAAAATAAATACCGCCCAACGTGGGAGCTCGAACCCACGACCTTGAGATTAAGAGTCTCATGTTCGACTGACTGAGCTAGCCGCGCCTGTTGAAACTACATTTCATTGTCGCTGATTGCAGTCAGGTACCTGGTGGCTCCGGCCCGGTCACAACAGCATGTTTGAGCCGCATTTCTGCAAACTACGAAACAAGTTCTCCAGAAGCCCAAGGCGTATAAGGAACTCAAGCAGCAATAATCCCTTTCATTAACCACAGGGGTTCAGGCAATTTTCTGATCGCAAAACACTTTAGTCCTTGTCAATATATCTTGTCTATTTCCCGGAGATTCCCGATTCTGTCTTTCTCTCTGGCTCTGTTTATTGTGTCTGTGGCCACCTGCGGGTTGATTTTGAAGGAATACCTGTGTTTGTGTCTGCTTGTTACGTTAAACAAATGAGGGCATCAGGCGCCTCTGTGCATGACACTGAGGAATGAGGAGAAGGCAGGAGGAATGAAACAGTGTTTGTGAAACGTGTGTATATAAAAACAGCGCGTTTTTGATTGTAGGACCTCGTGGCGCAACGGTAGCGCGTTTGATTTCAGATCAGAAGGCTGCGTGTTCAAATCACGTCGGGGTCACTGTTTTTCCGGGTAATTCCAGAATTGTTGTTTTCTTTGCCGTTTCACAATAACCAGACACTTGCTCCAACGACTGTCTCACTCTTTCCCCAGTGTCAGGGAGAGAAGCGCCACAATTCCTCATTTATTTAATGTGACAAAACACAAGCACAGGTATTCGCTCAAAATCAACCTGCAGGTGGTCACACAGAATAAACAGAGCCAGAGAGACAGGCAGAATCGGGAAACACCGGCAAATAGACGAGAGATATTGACAAGGTGAGAAAGCGCTTTGCGATCAGAAAATTGCCTGAATCCCTGTGGTTAATGAAAGGGCTTTTGAAGCTTGATTTCCTTACACACCTTGGAATTCAGGTGAACCTGGTTCATGGTTTGCAGAACAAGTTAAACGCCTGGGTTAAACCAGAGGAAAGGAAATTCGACAGTTTAATGAGTTTGAAAGGAACATTTTTGACTTGTGCAGTTCGGTCAGAGAAATGCCAGTGAAAGGAAATCATTGCAGAAAGAGCGATTCTGTAGTGTCCCTTCTGTCTGAACAGTGCTTTCTCGATGCTCAATTCAGCAGAGGTTTCCGTAGTGTAGCGGTTATCACGTTCGCCTCACACGCGAAAGGTCCCCGGTTCGAGACCGGGCGGAAACATTATTTTTCTGTGAAATAAATTTAACAGGTTTCTTGTGTCAGAAGCAACGAACAATTTAAAGCAGGCTCCTAAAATACACAGTGCGTAAATTCTGATAGGGTATAAATCTTCGTCAATGAATAAACTTTCACAAATTATTAAAGTTAAATTACTCAACTTTCGACTGTCCCTTACTGTGAGCTTTTATTTCATTCTGCAAAACAACGCTTTCGGTTAATGAATGTTGATTAAAACAATTAAACCACTAAACTACCAGAACACACATTAAAGAGTTGATCACAATTGCTGATATTTCTTATCTTTTTTCTGGTGTTTTTTCAGCTCTTGGTCCTTTTCAGCTCCTGACTGCGGATATTCCTCTGATTAAACGTGAACAAACTGAAATATCTCGCAGCCCCGGCCTCGGTTAATACCAACAGATCTAAGCCGCATTTCAGGCCCGAAAACAAACCCATTAATTATTCGCTTGTCCCCAGCTCCAGAGCTCAGATTGATACTGCCCATCCCTGGAGCTGCAAGATAATAGGGACCCGGGACAAACCTCCCCATACATCGAGTACAAGCTCAGGAAAACCCCGGGGGAGATGATATCCCGGTCACTGAGCCTTCAACAGCATTGAACAAGCACCCGGACGGAAACGTTCTTCATGTGGAAGTGATGAGATGCAGAAATTAATGGAGCAAGTCAGGATGGCCGAGCGGTCTAAGGCGCTGCGTTCACGTCGCAGTCTCCTCTGACAGTCTTTACTTTTAATTACCAAGCGGAACTCATTTATTTTCACACCACTGTCAAGCACTTTGGGACATCCCTTAAAAGTGGGATTCAGCAGTTCACCTGCTCCATTCACATAGAAACATAGAAGATAGGAGCAGGAGTAGGCCATTCGGCCCGTCGAGCCTGCTCCGCCATTTAATGAGATCATGGCTGATCATCCACATTCAGTACCCTGTCCCTGCTTTCTCCCCATATCCCGTTATCTCTTTAGCCTTAAGAAATATATCTAACTCCTTCTTGAATATATTTAATGAATTGGCCTCAACTGCCTTCTGTGGTACAGAATTCAAGAGGTTCACCACTCTCTGGGTGAAGAAATTCCTCCTCATCTCAGCCCTAAGTGGCTTACCCCTTATCCTTAGACTGTGACCGCTGGTTCTGGATTCCCGCACCATCGGGATCATTCTTCCTGCATCTAGTGTGTCTAGTCCTGTTAGAATTTTGTAAGTTTCAATGAGATCCCCTCTCGTTCTTCTAAACTCTAGCGAATATAAGCCAAATCATCTCAATCTGTCTTCATACGTCATTCCTGCCATCCCATGTATCAGTCTGGTGAATCTTCGCTGCACTCCCTCCATGGCAAGAACATCCTTCCTCAGATAAGGTGACCAAAGCTGCACACAATACTCAAGGTATGGTCTCACCAAGGCCTTGTACAACTGCAGCAAGACATCCTTGCTCCTGTACTCGAAACCTCTCACTATAAAGGCCAACATTTGCCTTCTTAACCACCTGCTGCACCTGCATGCTTACCTTCAGCGATTGGTGTACACGGACACCCAGGTCTCATTGCAGTTCCCCTTTTCCCAATCTATTGACATTCTGATAATAAGCTGTCTTCCTGTTTTTGCCACCAAAGTTGATAACCTCACATTTTTCCACATTATACTGCATCTGCCATGCTTCTGCTAAATCACCTAACCTGTCCATATCATACTGGAGTTTCTCTGCATCCTCCTCACAGCACACATGCCCACCCAGCTTTGTGTCGTCTGCAAACTTGGAGTTATTATATCTAGTTCAACCTTCTAGATCATTAATATATATTGTGAGTAGCTGGGGTCCTAGCACTTATCCCTGCCCTACCCCACGAGTAACTGCCTGCCACTTGGAAAAAAACCCGTTTAGACATACTCTTTGCTTCCTGTCTGCCAACCAGTTATCTATCCAAGTCAGTACCTTACCCCCGATCCCATGTGCTTTAACTTTGCACACCAATCTCTTATGTGGGACCTTATCGAAAGCCTTCTGAAAGTCCAAATACACCACATCCGCTGGTTCTCCCTTATCTATTCTACCAGTTACATCCTCAAAAAATTTTAACATTTCCATCTGACCTGGTACTGAAAGTGGAGACGGTTCCCCAGTGTAGCTGTTATCACGTTTGCGGAACCATTTGGTTGGAACTTGCTCCTTCTGCTTGTCCAGGGGCGAGATTGCTCTCCTGTGTGAGGAAATAACAACTAAGAACAAACGAATTAGGAGCTGGAGTAGCCCATATATTGTGTAAAATGAGATATGGGTAACAGTTAACAGTTAACATGCAAAGCACAAAACCTGCTGACAAGGGCGGTGCTGTTGCTGTTTGGTGAACCGACCGCTACCTAGCAGAAGCTGTACGCCAACTCTCCAACACCTCCTCCTACCTCCACCTGGACCATGACCCCACTACCGAATATCAAGTCACCATTTGCAAGACTTTCACTGACCTCGTATGAGAAGAGATTGAGTAAACTAGGACTGCAGTCTCTTGAATTCGGAAGAATGAGAGGGGATCTCATTAAGCATGCAAAATTATTACAGGGTTTGATCGGTTGGATGCTGGGAGAATGATTCCCTTGGCTGGGAAGTCTAGAACCAGGGGCCACAGCCTCAGGATAAAGGTTAGGCCATTCAGGACTAAGAGGAGAAGACATTTCTTCACACAGAGGGTGGTGAATCTTTGGAATTCTCTACCCCAGAGGGCTGTGGAGGCTCAGTCATTGCGTATGTTCAAAACAGAAGTCGGTAGATTTCTGACTGGTAAGGGCATCAAGAGATATGGCAATAGGGCCGGTGAATGGAATTGAGGCAGGAGATCAGCCATGATCTCATAGAATCCCCTACAGTTGCTTAAAAATCTGTTCCATTACCTCTTTTTTCCAGTTCTGACGAAAGGTTATCGACCTGAAACGTTAACTCTGTTTCTCTCTTCGCAGAAGCTGCCTGACCTGCTGAGTATCTCCAGCACTTACTGTTTCAATTCAGATTTCCAGCTTCTGCAGTATTTTCTCAGTTCGCATTTCTTTCATTGTGCAAAACAAGGTTATCGCTCAATTAATGACGCTTTGAAAGCAACATAAAAGTTTAACAAAATAAATACCGCCCAACGTGGGAGCTCGAACCCACGACCCTGAGATTAAGAGTCTCATGTTCTACCGACTGAGCTAGCCGCGCCTGTTGAAACAGCATTTCATTGTCGCTGATTGCAGTCAGGTACCTGGTGGCTCCGGCCCGGTCACAACAGCATGTTTGAGCCGCATTTCTGCAAACTACGAAACAAGTTCTCCAGAAGCCCAAGGCGTATAAGGAACTCAAGCAGCAATAATCCCTTTCATTAACCACAGGGGTTCAGGCAATTTTCTGATCGCAAAACGCTTTAGTCCTTGTCAATATATCTTGTCTATTTCCCGGAGATTCCCGATTCTGTCTTTCTCTCTGGCTCTGTTTATTGTGTCTGTGGCCACCTGCGGGTTGATTTTGAAGGAATACCTGTGTTTGTGTCTGCTTGTTACGTTAAACAAATGAGGGCATCAGGCGCCTCTGTGCATGACACTGAGGAATCAGGAGAAGGCAGGAGGAATGAAACAGTGTTTGTGGAACGTGTGTATATAAAAACAGCGTGGTTTTGATTGTAGGGCCTCGTGGCGCAACGGTAGCGCGTCTGACTCCAGATCAGAAGGCTGCGTGTTCAAATCACGTCGGGGTCACTGTTTTTCCGGGTAATTCCAGAATTATTGTTTTCTTTGCCGTTTCACAATAACCAGACACTTGCTCCAAAGACTGTCTCACTCTTTCCCCAGTGTCAGGGAGAGAAGCGCCACAATTCCTCATTTATTTAATGTGACAAAACACAAGCACAGGTATTCGCTCAAAATCAACCTGCAGGTGGTCACACAGAATAAACAGAGGCAGAATCGGGAAACACCGGCAAATAGACGAGAGATATTGACAAGGTGAGAAAGCGCTTTGCGATCAAAAAATTGCCTGAATCCCTGTGGTTAATGAAAGGGCTTTTGAAGCTTGATTTCCTTACACACCTTGGAATTCAGGTGAACCTGGTTCATGGTTTGCAGAACAAGTTAAACGCCTGGGTTAAACCAGAGGGAAGGAAATTCGACAGTTTAATGAGTTTGAAAGGAACATTTTTGACTTGTGCAGTTCGGTCAGAGAAATGCCAGTGAAAGGAAATCATTGCAGAAAGAGCGATTCTGTAGTGTCCCTTCTGTCTGAACAGTGTTTTCTCGATGCTCAATTTAGCAGAGGTTTCCGTAGTGTAGCGGTTATCACGTTCGCCTCACACGCGAAAGATCCCCGGTTCGAGCCCGGGCGGAAACATTATTTTTCTGTGAAATAAATTTAACAGGTTTCTTGTGTCAGAAGCAACGAACAATTTAAAGCAGACTCCTAAAATACACAGTGCGTAAATTCTGATAGGGTATAAATCTTCGTCAATGAATAAACTTTCACAAATTATTAAAGTTAAATTACTCAACTTTCGACTGTCCCTTACTGTGAGCATTTATTTCATTCTGCAAAACAACGCTTTCGGTTAATGAATGTTGATTAAAACAATTAAACCACTAAACTACCAGAACACACATTAAAGAGTTGATCACAATTGCTGATATTTCTTATCTTTTTTCTGGTGTTTTTTCAGCTCTTGGTCCTTTTCAGCTCCTGACTGCGGATATTCCTCTGATTAAACGTGAACAAACTGAAATATCTCGCAGCCCCGGCCTCGGTTAATACCAACAGATCTAAGCCGCATTTCAGGCCCGAAAACAAACCCATTAATTATTCGCTTCTCCCCAGCTCCAGAGCTCAGATTGATACTGCCCATCCCTGGAGCTGCAAGATAATAGGGACCCGGGACAAACCTCCCCATACACCGAGCACAAGCTCAGGAAAACCCCGGGGGAGATGATATCCCGGTCAGTGAGCCTTCAACAGCATTGAACAAGCACCCGGACGGAAACGTTCTTCATGTGGAAGTGATGAGATGCAGAAATTAATGAAGCGAGTTAGGATGGCCGAGCGGTCTAAGGCGCTACGTTCAGCTCGCAGTCTCTTCTGAAGGCGTGGGTTCGAATCCCACTTCTGACAGTCTTTACTTTTAATTATCAAGCGGAACTCATTTATTTTCACACCACTGTCAAGCACTTTGGGACATCCCTTAAAAGTGGGATTCAGCAGTTCACCTGCTCCATTCACATAGAAACATAGAAGATAGGAGCAGGAGTAGGCCATTCGTCCCCTCGAGCCTGCTCCGCCATTTAATGAGATCATGGCTGATCATCCACATTCAGTACCCTGTCCCTGCTTTCTCCCCATATCCCGTTATCTCTTTAGCCTTAAGAAATATATCTAACTCCTTCTTGAATATATTTAATGAATTGGCCTCAACTGCCTTCTGTGGTACAGAATTCAACAGGTTCACCACTCTCTGGGTGAAGAAATTCCTCCTCATCTCAGCCCTAAGTGGCTTACCCCTTATCCTTAGACTGTGACCCCTGGTTCTGGACTCCCGCACCATCGGGATCATTCTTCCTGCATCTAGTGTGTCTAGTCCTGTTAGAATTTTGTAAGTTTCAATGAGATCCCCTCTCGTTCTTCTAAACTCTAGCGAATATAAGCCAAATCATCTCAATCTGTCTTCATACGTCATTCCTGCCATCCCGTGTATCAGTCTGGTGAATCTTCGCTGCACTCCCTCCATGGCAAGAACATCCTTCCTCAGATAAGGTGACCAAAGCTGCACACAATACTCAAGGTATGGTCTCACCAAGGCCTTGTACAACTGCAGCAAGACATCCTTGCTCCTGTACTCGAAACCTCTCACTATAAAGGCCAACATTTGCCTTCTTAACCACCTGCTGCACCTGCATGCTTACCTTCAGCGATTGGTGTACACGGACACCCAGGTCTCATTGCAGTTCCCCTTTTCCCAAACTATTGACATTCTGATAATAAGCTGTCTTCCTGCTTTTGCCACCAAAGTTGATAACCTCACATTTATCCACATTCTACTGCATCTGCCATGCTTCTGCTAAATCACCTAACCTGTCCATATCATACTGGAGTTTCTCTGCATCCTCCTCACAGCACACATGCCCACCCAGCTTTGTGTCGTCTGCAAACTTGGAGTTATTATATCAAGTTCAACCTTCTAGATCATTAATATATATTGTGAGTAGCTGGGGTCCTAGCACTTATCCCTGCCCTACCCCACGAGAAACTGCCTGCCACTTGGAAAAATACCCGTTTAGACATACTCTTTGCTTCCTGTCTGCCAACCAGTTCTCTATCCAAGTCAGTACCTTACCCCCGATCCCATGTGCTTTAACTTTGCACACCAATCTCTTATGTGGGACCTTATCGAAAGCCTTCTGAAAGTCCAAATACACCACATCCACTGGTTCTCCCTTATCTATTCTACCAGTTACATCCTCAAAAAATTTTAACATTTCCATCTGACCTGGTACTGAAAGTGGAGACGGTTCCACAATGTAGCTGTTATCACGTTTGCGGAACCATTTGGTTGGAACTTGCTCCTTCTGCTTGTCCAGGGGCGAGATTGCTCTCCTGTGTGAGGAAATAACAACTAAGAACAAACGAATTAGGAGCTGGAGTAGCCCATATATTGTGTAAAATGAGATATGGGTAACAGTTAACAGTTAACATGCAAAGCACAAAACCTGCTGACAAGGGTGGTGCTGTTGCTGTTTGGTGAACCGACCGCTACCTAGCAGAAGCTGTACGCCAACTCTCCAACACCTCCTCCTACCTCCACCTGGACCATGACCCCACTACCGAATATCAAGTCACCATTTGCAAGACTGTCACTGACCTCGTATGAGAAGAGATTGAGTAAACTAGGACTGCAGTCTCTTGAATTCGGAAGAATGAGAGGGGATCTCATTAAGCATGCAAAATTATTACAGGGTTTGATCGGTTGGATGCTGGGAGAATGTTTCCCTTGGCTGGGAAGTCCAGAACCAGGGGCCACAGCCTCAGGATAAAGGTTAGGCCATTCAGGACTGAGAGGAGAAGAAATTTCTTCACACAGAGGGTGGTGAATCTTTGGAATTCTCTACCCCAGAGGGCTGTGGAGGCTCAGTCATTGCGTATGTTCAAAACAGAAGTCGGTAGATTTCTGACTGGTAAGGGCATCAAGAGATATGGCAATAGGGCCGGTGAATGGAATTGAGGCAGGAGATCAGCCATGATCTCATAGAATCCCCTACAGTTGCTTAAAAAACTGTTCCATTACCTCTTTTTTCCAGTTCTGACGAAAGGTTATCGACCTGAAACGTTAACTCTGTTTCTCTCTTCGCAGAAGCTGCCTGACCCGCTGAGTATCTCCAGCATTTTCTGTTTCAATTCAGATTTCCAGCTTCTGCAGTATTTTCTCAGTTCGCATTTCTTTCATTGTGCAAAACAAGGTTATCGCTCAATTAATGACGCTTTGAAAGCAACATAAAAGTTTAACAAAATAAATACCGCTCAACCTGGGAGCTCGAACCCGCGACCCTGAGATTAAGAGTCTCATGCTTTACCGACTGAGCTAGCCGGGCCTGTTAAAACTGTATTTCATTGTCGCTGATTGCAGTCAGGTACCTGGTGGCTCCGGCCCGGTCACAACAGCATGTCTGAGCCGCATTTCTGCAAACTACGAAACAAGTTCTCCAGAAGCCCAAGGCGTATAAGGAACTCAAGCAGCAATAATCCCTTTCATTAACCACAGGGGTTCAGGCAATTTTCTGATCGCAAAACGCTTCAGTCCTTGTCAATATATCTTGTCTATTTCCCGGAGATTCCCGATTCTGTCTTTCTCTCTGGCTCTGTTTATTGTGTCTGTGGCCACCTGCGGGTTGATTTTGAAGGAATACCTGTGTTTGTGTCTGCTTGTTACGTTAAACAAATGAGGGCATGAGGCGCCTCTGTGCATGACACTGAGGAATCAGGAGAAGGCAGGAGGAATGAAACAGTGTTTGTGGAACGTGTGTATATAAAAACAGCGCGGTTTAGATTGTAGGACCTCGTGGCGCAACGGTAGCGCGTCTGACTCCAGATCAGAAGGCTGCGTGTTCAAATCACGTCGGGGTCACTGTTTTTCCGGGTAATTCCAGAATTATTGTTTTCTTTGCCGTTTCACAATAACCAGACACTTGCTCCAAAGACTGTCTCACTCTTTCCCCAGTGTCAGGGAGAGAAGCGCCACAATTCCTCATTTATTTAATGTGACAAAACACAAGCACAGGTATTCGCTCAAAATCAACCTGCAGGTGGTCACACAGAATAAACAGAGCCAGAGAGACAGGCAGAATCGGGAAACACCGGCAAATAGACGAGAGATATTGACAAGGTGAGAAAGCGCTTTGCGATCAGAAAATTGCCTGAATCCCTGTGGTTAATGAAAGGGCTTTTGAAGCTTGATTTCCTTACACACCTTGGAATTCAGGTGAACCTGGTTCATGGTTTGCAGAACAAGTTAAACGCCTGGGTTAAACCAGAGGGAAGGAAATTCGACAGTTTAATGAGTTTGAAAGGAACATTTTTGACTTGTGCAGTTCGGTCAGAGAAATGCCAGTGAAAGGAAATCATTGCAGAAAGAGCGATTCTGTAGTGTCCCTTCTGTCTGAACAGTGCTTTCTCGATGCTCAATTAAGCAGAGGTTTCCGTAGTGTAGCGGTTATCACGTTCGCCTCACACGCGAAAAGTCCCCGGTTCGAGCCCGGGCGGAAACATTATTTTTCTGTGAAATAAATTTAACAGGTTTCTTGTGTCAGAAGCAACGAACAATTTAAAGCAGACTCCTAAAATACACGGTGCGTAAATTCTTATAGGGTATAAATCTTCGTCAATGAATAAACTTTCACAAATTATTAAAGTTAAATTACTCAACTTTCGACTGTCCCTTACTGTGAGCATTTCTTTCATTCTGCAAAACAACGCTTTCGGTTAATGAATGTTGATTAAAACAATTAAACCACTAAACTACCAGAACACACATTAAAGAGTTGATCACAATTGCTGATATTTCTTATCTTTTTTCTGGTGTTTTTTCAGCTCTTGGTCCTTTTCAGCTCCTGACTGCGGATATTCTTCTGATTAAACGTGAACAAACTGAAATATCTCGCAGCCCCGGCCTCGGTTAGTACCAACAGATCTAAGCCGCATTTCAGGCCTGAAAACAAACCCATTAATTATTCGCTTTTCTCCAGCTCCAGAGCTCAGATTGTTACTGCCCATCCCTGGAGCTGCAAGATACCAGGGATCCGGGACAAACCTCCCCATACACCGAGCACAAGCTCAGGAAAACCCCGGGGGAGATGATATCCCGGTCACTGAGCCTTCAGCAGCATTGAACAAGCACCCGGACGGAAACGTTCTTCATGTGGAAGTGATGAGATGCAAAATTAACTCAACAAGTCAGGATGGCCGAGCGGTCTAAGGCGCTGCGTTCAGGTCGCAGTCTCCTCTGGAGGCGTGGGTTCGAATCCCACTTCTGACAGTCTTTACTTTTAATTACCACGCGGAACTCATTTATTTTCACACCACTGTCAAGCACTTTGGGACATCCCTTAAAAGTGGGATTCAGCAGTTCACCTGCTCCATTCACATAGAAACATAGAAGATAGGAGCAGGAGTAGGCCATTCGGCCACTCGAGCCTGCTCCGCAATTTAATGAGATCATGGCTGATCATCCACATTCAGTACCCTGTCCCTGCTTTCTCCCCATATCCCTTTATCTCTTTAGCCTTAAGAAATATATCTAACTCCTTCTTGAATATATTTAATGAATTGGCCTCAACTGCCTTCTGTGGTACAGAATTCAACAGGTTCACCACTCTCTGGGTGAAGAAATTCCTCCTCATCTCAACCCTATGTGGCTTACCCCTTATCCTTAGGCTGTGACTGCTGGTTCTGGATTCCCGCACCATCGGGATCATTCTTCCTGCATCTAGCGTGTCTTGTCCTGTTAGAATTTTGTAAGTTTCAATGAGATCCCCTCTCGTTCTTCTAAACTCTAGCGAATATAAGCCTAATCATCTCAATCTGTCTTCATACGTCATTCCTGCCATCCCATGTATCAGTCTGGAGAATCTTCGCTGCACTCCCTCCATGGCAAGAACATCCTTCCTCAGATAAGGTGACCAAAGCTGCACACAATACTCAAGGTATGGTCTCACTAAGGCCTTGTACAACTGCAGCAAGACATCCTTGCTCCTGTACTCGAAACCTCTCACTGAAAAGGCCAACATTTGCCTTCTTAACCACCTGCTGCACCTGCAGGCTTACCTTCAGCGATTGGTGCACACGGACACCCAGGTCTCATTGCAGTTCCCCTTTTCCCAATCTATTGACATTCTGATAATAAGCTGTCTTCCTGTTTTTGCCACCAAAGTTGATAACCTCACATTTATCCACATTATACTGCATCTGCCATGCTTCTGCTAAATCACCAAACCTGTCCATATCATACTGGAGGTTCTCTGCATCATCCTCACAGCACACATGCCAACCCAGCTTTGTGTCGTCTGCAAACTTGGAGTTATTACATCTAGTTCAACCTTCTAGATCATTAATATATATTGTGAGTAGCTGGGGTCCTAGCACGTATCCCTGCCCTACCCCACTAGTAACTGCCTGCCACTTGGATAAAGGCCCGTTTAGACATACTCTTTGCTTCCTGTCTGCCAACCAGTTCTCTATCCAAGTCAGTATCTTACACCCGATCCCATGTGCTTTAACTTTGCACGCCAATCTATTATGTGGGACCTTATCGAAAGCCTTCTGAAAGTCCAAATACACCACATCCACTGGTTCTCCCTTATCTATTCTACCAGTTACATCCTCAAAATTTTTTAACATTTCCCTCTGACCTGGTACTGAAGGGGGAGACGGTTCCACAGTGTAGCAGTTATCACGTTTGCGGAATCATTTTGTTGGAACTTGCTCCTTCTGCTTGTCCAGGGGCGAGATTGCTCTCCTGTGTGAGGAAATAACAACTAAGAACAAAAGAATTAGGAGCTGGAATAGCCCATATATTGTGTAAAATGAGATATGGTTAACAGTTAACAGTTAACATGCAAAGCACAAAACCTGCTGACAAGGGTGGTGCTGTTGCTGTTTGGCGAACCGACCTCTACCTAGCGGAAGCTGTACGCCAACTCTCCAACACCTCATCCTACCTCCGCCTGGACCATGACCCCACTACCGAATATCAAGTCACCATTTGCAAGACTGTCACTGACCTCGTATGAGAAGAGATTGAGTAAACTAGGCCTGCAATCTCTTGAATTCGGAAGAATGAGAGGGGATCTCATTAAGCATGCAAAATTATTACAGGGTTTGATCGGTTGGATGCTGGGAAAATGTTTCCCTTGGCTGGGGAGTCTAGAACCAGGGGCCACAGCCTCAGGATAAAGGTTAGGCCATTCAGGACTGAGAGGAGAAGAAATTTCTTCACACAGAGGGTGGTGAATCTTTGGAATTCTCTACCCCAGAGGGCTGTGGAGGCTCAGTCATTGGGTATGTTCAAAACAGAAGTCGGTAGATTTCTGACTGGTAAGGGCTTCAAGGGATATGGCGATAGGGCCGGTGAATGGAATTGAGGCAGGAGATCAGCCATGATCTCATAGAATCCCCTACACTTGCTTAAAAATCTGTCCCATTACCTCTTTTTACCAGTTCTGACGAAAGGTTATCGACCTGAAACGTTAACTCTGTTTCTCTCTTCGCAGAAGCTGCCTGACCTGCTGAGTATCTCCAGCATTTTCTGTTTCAATTCAGATTTCCAGCATCTGCAGTATTTTCTCAGTTCGCATTTCTTTCATTGTGCAAAACAAGGTTATCGCTCAATTAATGACGCTTTGAAAGCAACATAAAAGTTTAACCAAATAAATACCGCCCAACGTGGGGCTCGAACCCACGACCCTGAGATTAAGAGTCTCATGCTCTACCGACTGAGCTAGCCGGGCCTGTTAGAGCTGTATTGCATTGTCGCTGATTGCAGTCAGGTACCTGGTGGCTCCGGCCCGGTCACAACAGCATGTCTGAGCCGCGTTTCTGCAAACTGCGAAACAAGTTCTCCAGAAGCCCAAGGCGTATAAGGAACTCAAGCAGCAAAATCCCTTTCATTAACCACAGGGGTTCAGGCAATTTTCTGATCGCAAAGCGCTTTAGTCTTTGTCAATATCTCTTGTCTATTTCCCGGAGATTCCCGATTCTGTCTTTCTCTCTGGCTCTGTTTATTGTGTCTGTGGCCACCTGCGGGTTGATTTTGAAGGAATACCTGTGTTTGTGTCTGCTTGTTACGTTAAACAAATGAGGGCATCAGGCGCTTCTGTGCATGACAATGAGGAACCAGGAGAAGGCAGGAGGAATGAAACAGTGTTTGTGGAACGTGTGCATATAAAAAAACGCGGGTTAAGCAGAGGTTTCTGTAGTGTAGCGGTTATCACGTTTGCCTCACACGCGAAAAGTTCCCGGGTCGAGCCCGGGCGGAAACTTTATTTTTCTGTGAAATAAATTTAACAGGTTTCTTGTGTCAGAAGCAACGAACAATTTAAAGCAGACTCCTAAAATACACGGTGCGTAAATTCTTATAGGGTATAAATCTTAGTCAATGAATAAACTTTCACAAATTATTAAAGTTAAATTACTCAACTTTCGACTGTCCCTTACTGTGAGCATTTCTTTCATTCTGCAAAACAACGCTTTCGGTTAATGAATGTTGATTAAAACAATTAAACCACTAAACTACCAGAACACACATTAAAGAGTTGATCACAATTGCAGATATTTCTTATCTTTTTTCTGGTGTTTTTTCAGCTCTTGGTCCTTTTCAGCTCCTGACTGCGGATATTCTTCTGATTAAACGTGAACAAACTGAAATATCTCGCAGCCCCGGCCTCGGTTAGTACCAACAGATCTAAGCCGCATTTCAGGCCTGAAAAGAAACCCATTAATTATTCGCTTTTCTCCAGCTCCAGAGCTCAGATTGTTACTGCCCATCCCTGGAGCTGCAAGATACCAGGGATCCGGGACAAACCTCCCCATACACCGAGCACAAGCTCAGGAAAACCCCGGGGGAGATGATATCCCGGCCACTGAGCCTTCAACAGCATTGAACAAGCACCCGGACGGAAACGTTCTTCATGTGGAAGTGATGAGATGCAAAAATTAACTCAACAAGTCAGGATGGCCGAGCGGTCTAAGGCGCTGCGTTCAGGTCGCAGTCTCCTCTGGAGGCGTGGGTTCGAAACCCACTTCTGACAGTCTTCACTTTTAATTACCACGCGGAACTCATTTATTTTCACACCACTGTCAAGCACTTTGGGACATCCCTTAAAAGTGGGATTCAGCAGTTCACCTGCTCTATTCACATAGAAACATAGAAGATAGGAGCAGGAGTAGGCCATTCGGCCACTCGAGCCTGCTCCGCAATTTAATGAGATCATGGCTGATCATCCACATTCAGTACCCTGTCCCTGCTTTCTCCCCATATCCCTTTATCTCTTTCGCCTTAAGAAATATATCGAACTCCTTCTTGAATATATTTAATGAATTGGCCTCAACTGCCTTCTGTGGTACAGAATTCAACAGGTTCACCACTCTCTGGGTGAAGAAATTCCTCCTCATCTCAACCCTATGTGGCTTACCCCTTATCCTTAGACTGTGACTGCTGGTTCTGGATTCCCGCACCATCGGGATCATTCTTCCTGCATCTAGCGTGTCTTGTCCTGTTAGAATTTTGTAAGTTTCAATGAGATCCCCTCTTGGTCTTCTAAACTCTAGCGAATATAAGCCTAATCATCTCAATCTGTCTTCATACGTCATTCCTGCCATCCCATGTATTAGTCTGGAGAATCTTCGCTGCACTCCCTCCATGGCAAGAACATCCTTCCTCAGATAAGGTGACCAAAGCTGCACACAATACTCAAGGTATGGTCTCACTAAGGCCTTGTACAACTGCAGCAAGACATCCTTGCTCCTGTACTCGAAACCTCTCACTGAAAAGGCCAACATTTGCCTTCTTAACCACCTGCTGCACCTGCAGGCTTACCTTCAGCGATTGGTGCACACGGACACCCAGGTCTCATTGCAGTTCCCCTTTTCCCAATCTATTGACATTCTGATAATAAGCTGTCTTCCTGTTTTTGCCACCAAAGTTGATAACCTCACATTTATCCACATTATACTGCATCTGCCATGCTTCTGCTAAATCACCTAACCTGTCCATATCATACTGGAGGTTCTCTGCATCCTCCTCACAGCACACATGCCAACCCAGCTTTGTGTCGTCTGCAAACTTGGAGTTATTACATCTAGTTCAACCTTCTAGATCATTAATATATATTGTGAGTAGCTGGGGTCCTAGCACGTATCCCTGCCCTACCCCACTAGTAACTGCCTGCCACTTGGATAAAGGCCCGTTTAGACATACTCTTTGCTTCCTGTCTGCCAACCAGTTCTCTATCCAAGTCAGTATCTTACACCCGATCCCATGTGCTTTAACTTTGCACGCCAATCTATTATGTGGGACCTTATCGAAAGCCTTCTGAAAGTCCAAATACACCACATCCACTGGTTCTCCCTTATCTATTCTACCAGTTACATCCTCAAAAATTTTTAACATTTCCATCTGACCTGGTACTGAAAGTGGAGACGGTTCCACAGTGTAGCAGTTATCACGTTTGCGGAATCATTTTGTTGGAACTTGCTCCTTCTGCTTGTCCAGGGGCGAGATTGCTCTCCTGTGTGAGGAAATAACAACTAAGAACAAAAGAATTAGGAGCTGGAATAGCCCATATATTGTGTAAAATGAGATATGGGTAACAGTTAACAGTTAACATGCAAAGCACAAAACCTGCTGACAAGGGTGGTGCTGTTGCTGTTTGGCGAACCGACCTCTACCTAGCGGAAGCTGTACGCCAACTCTCCAACACCTCATCCTACCTCCGCCTGGACCATGACCCCACTACCGAATATCAAGTCCCCATTTGCAAGACTGTCACTGACCTCGTATGAGAAGAGATTGAGTAAACTAGGCCTGCAATCTCTTGAATTCGGAAGAATGAGAGGGGATCTCATTAAGCATGCAAAATTATTACAGGGTTTGATCGGTTGGATGCTGGGAAAATGTTTCCCTTGGCTGGGGAGTCTAGAACCAGGGGCCACAGCCTCAGGATAAAGGTTAGGCCATTCAGGACTGAGAGGAGAAGAAATTTCTTCACACAGAGGGAGGTGAATCTTTGGAATTCTCTACCCCAGAGGGCTGTGGAGGCTCAGTCATTGGGTATGTTCAAAACAGAAGTCGGTAGATTTCTGACTGGTAAGGGCTTCAAGGGATATGGCGATAGGGCCGGTGAATGGAATTGAGGCAGGAGATCAGCCATGATCTCATAGAATCCCCTACACTTGCTTAAAAATCTGTCCCATTACCTCTTTTTACCAGTTCTGACGAAAGGTTATCGACCTGAAACGTTAACTCTGTTTCTCTCTTCGCAGAAGCTGCCTGACCTGCTGAGTAGCTCCAGCATTTTCTGTTTCAATTCAGATTTCCAGCATCTGCAGTATTTTCTCAGTTCGCATTTCTTTCATTGTGCAAAACAAGGTTATCGCTCAATTAATGACGCTTTGAAAGCAACATAAAAGTTTAACCAAATAAATACCGCCTAACGTGGGGCTCGAACCCACGACCCTGAGATTAAGAGTCTCATGCTCTACCGACTGAGCTAGCCGGGCCTGTTAGAGCTGTATTTCATTGTTGCTGATTGCAGTCAGGTACCTGGTGGCTCCGGCCCGGTCACAACAGCATGTCTGAGCCGCGTTTCTGCAAACTGCGAAACAAGTTCTCCAGAAGCCCAAGGCGTATAAGGAACTCAAGCAGCAAAATCCCTTTCATTAACCACAGGGGTTCAGGCAATTTTCTGATCGCAAAGCGCTTTAGTCTTTGTCAATATCTCTTGTCTATTTCCCGGAGATTCCCGATTCTGTCTTTCTCTCTGGCTCTGTTTATTGTGTCTGTGGCCACCTGCGGGTTGATTTTGAAGGAATACCTGTGTTTGTGTCTGCTTGTTACGTTAAACAAATGAGGGCATCAGGCGCTTCTGTGCATGACAATGAGGAACCAGGAGAAGGCAGGAGGAATGAAACAGTGTTTGTGGAACGTGTGCATATAAAAAAAGCGCGGGTTAAGCAGCGGTTTCTGTAGTGTAGCGGTTATCACGTTTGCCTCACACGCGAAAGGTCCCCGGGTAGAGCCCGGGCGGAAACTTTATTTTTCTGTGAAATAAATTTAACAGGTTTCTTGTGTCAGAAGCAACGAACAATTTAAAGCAGACTCCTAAAATACACGGTGCGTAAATTCTTATAGGGTATAAATCTTAGTCAAAGAATAAACTTTCACAAATTATTAAAGTTAAATTACTCAACTTTCGACTGTCCCTTACTGTGAGCATTTCTTTCATTCTGCAAAACAACGCTTTCGGTTAATGAATGTTGATTAAAACAATTAAACCACTAAACTACCAGAACACACATTAAAGAGTTGATCACAATTGCAGATATTTCTTATCTTTTTTCTGGTGTTTTTTCAGCTCTTGGTCCTTTTCAGCTCCTGACTGCGGATATTCTTCTGATTAAACGTGAACAAACTGAAATATCTCGCAGCCCCGGCCTCGGTTAGTACCAACAGATCTAAGCCGCATTTCAGGCCTGAAAAGAAACCCATTAATTATTCGCTTTTCTCCAGCTCCAGAGCTCAGATTGTTACTGCCCATCCCTGGAGCTGCAAGATACCAGGGATCCGGGACAAACCTCCCCATACACCGAGCACAAGCTCAGGAAAACCCCGGGGGAGATGATATCCCGGCCACTGAGCCTTCAACAGCATTGAACAAGCACCCGGACGGAAACGTTCTTCATGTGGAAGTGATGAGATGCAAAAATTAACTCAACAAGTCAGGATGGCCGAGCGGTCTAAGGCGCTGCGTTCAGGTCGCAGTCTCCTCTGGAGGCGTGGGTTCGAAACCCACTTCTGACAGTCTTCACTTTTAATTACCACGCGGAACTCATTTATTTTCACACCACTGTCAAGCACTTTGGGACATCCCTTAAAAGTGGGATTCAGCAGTTCACCTGCTCTATTCACATAGAAACATAGAAGATAGGAGCAGGAGTAGGCCATTCGGCCACTCGAGCCTGCTCCGCAATTTAATGAGATCATGGCTGATCATCCACATTCAGTACCCTGTCCCTGCTTTCTCCCCATATCCCTTTATCTCTTTAGCCTTAAGAAATATATCGAACTCCTTCTTGAATATATTTAATGAATTGGCCTCAACTGCCTTCTGTGGTACAGAATTCAACAGGTTCACCACTCTCTGGGTGAAGAAATTCCTCCTCATCTCAACCCTATGTGGCTTACCCCTTATCCTTAGACTGTGACCGCTGGTTCTGGATTCCCGCACCATCGGGATCATTCTTCCTGCATCTAGCGTGTCTTGTCCTGTTAGAATTTTGTAAGTTTCAATGAGATCCCCTCTCGTTCTTCTAAACTCTAGCGAATATAAGCCTAATCATCTCAATCTGTCTTCATACGTCATTCCTGCCATCCCATGTATCAGTCTGGAGAATCTTCGCTGCACTCCCTCCATGGCAAGAACATCCTTCCTCAGATAAGGTGACCAAAGCTGCACACAATACTCAAGGTATGGTCTCACTAAGGCCTTGTACAACTGCAGCAAGACATCCTTGCTCCTGTACTCGAAACCTCTCACTGAAAAGGCCAACATTTGCCTTCTTAACCACCTGCTGCACCTGCAGGCTTACCTTCAGCGATTGGTGCACATGGACACCCAGGTCTCATTGCAGTTCCCCTTTTCCCAATCTATTGACATTCTGATAATAAGGTGTCTTCCTGTTTTTGCCACCAAAGTTGATAACCTCACATTTATCCACATTATACTGCATCTGCCATGCTTCTGCTAAATCACCTAACCTGTCCATATCATACTGGAGGTTCTCTGCATCCTCCTCACAGCACACATGCCAACCCAGCTTTGTGTCGTCTGCAAACTTGGAGTTATTACATCTAGTTCAACCTTCTAGATCATTAATATATATTGTGAGTAGCTGGGGTCCTAGCACGTATCCCTGCCCTACCCCACTAGTAACTGCCTGCCACTTGGATAAAGGCCCGTTTAGACATACTCTTTGCTTCCTGTCTGCCAACCAGTTCTCTATCCAAGTCAGTATCTTACACCCGATCCCATGTGCTTTAACTTTGCACGCCAATCTATTATGTGGGACCTTATCGAAAGCCTTCTGAAAGTCCAAATACACCACATCCACTGGTTCTCCCTTATCTATTCTACCAGTTACATCCTCAAAAATTTTTAACATTTCCATCTGACCTGGTACTGAAAGTGGAGACGGTTCCACAGTGTAGCAGTTATCACGTTTGCGGAATCATTTTGTTGGAACTTGCTCCTTCTGCTTGTCCAGGGGCGAGATTGCTCTCCTGTGTGAGGAAATAACAACTAAGAACAAAAGAATTAGGAGCTGGAATAGCCCATATATTGTGTAAAATGAGATATGGGTAACAGTTAACAGTTAACATGCAAAGCACAAAACCTGCTGACAAGGGTGGTGCTGTTGCTGTTTGGCGAACCGACCTCTACCTAGCGGAAGCTGTACGCCAACTCTCCAACACCTCATCCTACCTCCGCCTGGACCATGACCCCACTACCGAATATCAAGTCCCCATTTGCAAGACTGTCACTGACCTCGTATGAGAAGAGATTGAGTAAACTAGGCCTGCAATCTCTTGAATTCGGAAGAATGAGAGGGGATCTCATTAAGCATGAAAAATTATTACAGGGTTTGATCGGTTGGATGCTGGGAAAATGTTTCCCTTCGCTGGGGAGTCTAGAACCAGGGGCCACAGCCTCAGGATAAAGGTTAGGCCATTCAGGACTGAGAGGAGAAGAAATTTCTTCACACAGAGGGTGGTGAATCTTTGGAATTCTCTACCCCAGAGGGCTGTGGAGGCTCAGTCATTGGGTATGTTCAAAACAGAAGTCGGTAGATTTCTGACTGGTAAGGGCTTCAAGGGATATGGCGATAGGGCCGGTGAATGGAATTGAGGCAGGAGATCAGCCATGATCTCATAGAATCCCCTACACTTGCTTAAAAATCTGTCCCATTACCTCTTTTTACCAGTTCTGACGAAAGGTTATCGACCTGAAACGTTAACTCTGTTTCTCTCTTCGCAGAAGCTGCCTGACCTGCTGAGTATCTCCAGCATTTTCTGTTTCAATTCAGATTTCCAGCATCTGCAGTATTTTCTCAGTTCGCATTTCTTTCATTGTGCAAAACAAGGTTATCGCTCACTTAATGACGCTTTGAAAGCAACATAAAAGTTTAACCAAATAAATACCGCCCAACGTGGGGCTCGAACCCACGACCCTGAGATTAAGAGTCTCATGCTCTACCGACTGAGCTAGCCGGGCCTGTTAGAGCTGTATTGCATTGTCGCTGATTGCAGTCAGGTACCTGGTGGTTCCGGCCCGGTCACAACAGCATGTCTGAGCCGCGTTTCTGCAAACTGCGAAACAAGTTCTCCAGAAGCCCAAGGCGTATAAGGAACTCAAGCAGCAAAATCCCTTTCATTAACCACAGGGGTTCAGGCAATTTTCTGATCGCAAAGCGCTTTAGTCTTTGTCAATATCTCTTGTCTATTTCCCGGAGATTCCCGATTCTGTCTTTCTCTCTGGCTCTGTTTATTGTGTCTGTGGCCACCTGCGGGTTGATTTTGAAGGAATACCTGTGTTTGTGTCTGCTTATTACGTTAAACAAATGAGGGCATCAGGCGCTTCTGTGCATGACAATGAGGAATCAGGAGAAGGCAGGAGGAATGAAACAGTGTTTGTGGAACGTGTGCATATAAAAAAAGCGCGGGTTAAGCAGAGGTTTCTGTAGTGTAGCGGTTATCACGTTTGCCTCACAGGCGAAAAGTCCCCGGGTCGAGCCCGGGCGGAAACTTTATTTTTCTGTGAAATAAATTTAACAGGTTTCTTGTGTCAGAAGCAACGAACAATTTAAAGCAGACTCCTAAAATACACGGTGCGTAAATTCTTATAGGGTATAAATCTTCGTCAATGAATAAACTTTCACAAATTATTAAAGTTAAATGACTCAACTTTCGACTGTCCCTTACTGTGAGCATTTCTTTCATTCTGCAAAACAACGCTTTCGGTTAATGAATGTTGATTAAAACAATTAAACCACTAAACTACCAGAACACACATTAAAGAGTTGATCACAATTGCTGATATTTCTTATCTTTTTTCTGGTGTTTTTTCAGCTCTTGCTCCTTTTCAGCTCCTGACTGCGGATATTCTTCTGATTAAACGTGAACAAACTGAAATATCTCGCAGCCCCGGCCTCGGTTAGTACCAACAGATCTAAGCCGCATTTCAGGCCTGAAAACAAACCCATTAATTATTCGCTTTTCTCCAGCTCCAGAGCTCAGATTGTTACTGCCCATCCCTGGAGCTGCAAGATACCAGGGATCCGGGACAAACCTCCCCATACACCGAGCACAAGCTCAGGAAAACCCCGGGGGAGATGATATCCCGGCCACTGAGCCTTCAACAGCATTGAACAAGCACCCGGACGGAAACGTTCTTCATGTGGAAGTGATGAGATGCAAAAATTAACTCAACAAGTCAGGATGGCCGAGCGGTCGAAGGCGCTGCGTTCAGGTCGCAGTCTCCTCTGGAGGCGTGGGTTCGAATCCCACTTCTGACAGTCTTTACTTTTAATTACCACGCGGAACGCATTTATTTTCACACCACTGTCAAGCACTTTGGGACATCCCTTAAAAGTGGGATTCAGCAGTTCACCTGCTCCATTCACATAGAAACATAGAAGATAGGAGCAGGAGTAGGCCATTCGGCCACTCGAGCCTGCTCCGCAATTTAATGAGATCATGGCTGATCATCCACATTCAGTACCCTGTCCCTGCTTTCTCCCCATATCCCTTTATCTCTTTAGCCTTAAGAAATATATCTAACTCCTTCTTGAATATATTTAATGAATTGGCCTCAACTGCCTTCTGTGGTACAGAATTCAACAGGTTCACCACTCTCTGGGTGAAGAAATTCATCCTCATCTCAACCCTATGTGGCTTACCCCTTATCCTTAGACTGTGACTGCTGGTTCTGGATTCCCGCACCATCGGGATCATTCTTCCTGCATCTAGCGTGTCTTGTCCTGTTAGAATTTTGTAAGTTTCAATGAGATCCCCTCTCGTTCTTCTAAACTCTAGCGAATATAAGCCTAATCATCTCAATCTGTCTTCATACGTCATTCCTGCCATCCCATGTATCAGTCTGGAGAATCTTCGCTGCACTCCCTCCATGGCAAGAACATCCTTCCTCAGATAAGGTGACCAAAGCTGCACACAATACTCAAGGTATGGTCTCACTAAGGCCTTGTACAACTGCAGCAAGACATCCTTGCTCCTGTACTCGAAACCTCTCACTGAAAAGGCCAACATTTGCCTTCTTAACCACCTGCTGCACCTGCAGGCTTACCTTCAGCGATTGGTGCACACGGACACCCAGGTCTCATTGCAGTTCCCCTTTTCCCAATCTATTGACATTCTGATAATAAGCTGTCTTCCTGTTTTTGCCACCAAAGTTGATAACCTCACATTTATCCACATTATACTGCATCTGCCATGCTTCTGCTAAATCACCTAACCAGTCCATATCATACTGGAGGTTCTCTGCATCCTCCTCACAGCACACATGCCAACCCAGCTTTGTGTCGTCTGCAAACTTGGAGTTATTACATCTAGTTCAACCTTCTAGATCATTAATATATATTGTGAGTAGCTGGGGTCCTAGCACGTATCCCTGCCCTACCCCACTAGTAACTGCCTGCCACTTGGATAAAGGCCCGTTTAGACATACTCTTTGCTACCTGTCTGCCAACCAGTTCTCTATCCAAGTCAGTATCTTACACCCGATCCCATGTGCTTTAACTTTGCACGCCAATCTATTATGTGGGACCTTATCGAAAGCCTTCTGAAAGTCCAAATACACCACATCCACTGGTTCTCCCTTATCTATTCTACCAGTTACATCCTCAAAAAATTTTAACATTTCCATCTGACCTGGTACTGAAAGTGGAGACGGTTCCACAGTGTAGCAGTTATCACGTTTGCGGAATCATTTTGTTGGAACTTGCTCCTTCTGCTGGTCCAGGGGCGAGATTGCTGTCCTGTGTGAGGAAATAACAACTAAGAACAAAAGAATTAGGAGCTGGAATAGCCCATATATTGTGTAAAATGAGATATGGGTAACAGTTAACAGTTAACATGCAAAGCACAAAACCTGCTGATAAGGGTGGTGCTGTTGCTGTTTGGCGAACCGACCTCTACCTAGCGGAAGCTGTACGCCAACTCTCCAACACCTCATCCTACCTCCGCCTGGACCATGACTCCACTACCGAATATCAAGTCACCATTTGCAAGACTGTCACTGACCTCGTATTAGAAGAGATTGAGTAAACTAGGCCTGCAATCTCTTGAATTCGGAAGAATGAGAGGGGATCTCATTAAGCATGCAAAATTATTACAGGGTTTGATCGGTTGGATGCTGGGAAAATGTTTCCCTTCGCTGGGGAGTCTAGAACCAGGGGCCACAGCCTCAGGATAAAGGTTAGGCCATTCAGGACTGAGAGGAGAAGAAATTTCTTCACACAGAGGGTGGTGAATCTTTGGAATTCTCTACCCCAGAGGGCTGTGGAGGCTCAGTCATTGGGTATGTTCAAAACAGAAGTCGGTAGATTTCTGACTGGTAAGGGCTTCAAGGGATATGGCGATAGGGCCGGTGAATGGAATTGAGGCAGGAGATCAGCCATGATCTCATAGAATCCCCTACACTTGCTTAAAAATCTGTCCCATTACCTCTTTTTACCAGTTCTGACGAAAGGTTATCGACCTGAAACGTTAACTCTGTTTCTCTCTTCGCAGAAGCTGCCTGACCTGCTGAGTATCTCCAGCATTTTCTGTTTCCATTCAGATTTCCAGCATCTGCAGTATTTTCTCAGTTCGCATTTCTTTCATTGTGCAAAACAAGGTTATCGCTCAATTAATGACGCTTTGAAAGCAACATAAAAGTTTAACCAAATAAATACCGCCCAACGTGGGGCTCGAACCCACGACCCTGAGATTAAGAGTCTCATGCTCTACCGACTGAGCTAGCCGGGCCTGGTAGAGCTGTATTTCATTGTCGCTGATTGCAGTCAGGTACCTGGTGGCTCCGGACCGGTCACAACAGCATGTCTGAGCCGCGTTTCTGCAAACTGCGAAACAAGTTCTCCAGAAGCCCAAGGCGTATAAGGAACTCAAGCAGCAAAATCCCTTTCATTAACCACAGGGGTTCAGGCAATTTTCTGATCCCAAAGCGCTTCAGTCTTTGTCAATATCTCTTGTCTATTTCCCGGAGATTCCCGATTCTGTCTCTCTCTCTGGCTCTGTTTATTGTGTCTGTGGCCACCTGCGGGTTGATTTTGAAGGAATACCTGTGTTTGTGTCTGCTTGTTACGTTAAATAAATGAGGGCATCAGGCGCTTCTGTGCATGACAATGAGGAATCAGGAGAAGGCAGGAGGAATGAAACAGTGTTTGTGGAACGTGTGCATATAAAAAAAGCGCGGGTTAAGCAGAGGTTTCTGTAGTGTAGCGGTTATCACGTTTGCCTCACAGGCGAAAAGTCCCCGGGTCGAGCCCGGGCGGAAACTTTATTTTTCTGTGAAATAAATTTAACAGGTTTCTTGTGTCAGAAGCAACGAACAATTTAAAGCAGACTCCTAAAATACACGGTGCGTAAATTCTTATAGGGTATAAATCTTCGTCAATGAATAAACTTTCACAAATTATTAAAGTTAAATTACTCAACTTTCGACTGTCCCTTACTGTGAGCATTTCTTTCATTCTGCAAAACAACGCTTTCGGTTAATGAATGTTGATTAATACAATTAAACCACTAAACTACCAGAACACACATTAAAGAGTTGATCACAATTGCTGATATTTCTTATCTTTTTTCTGGTGTTTTTTCAGCTCTTGGTCCTTTTCAGCTCCTGACTGCGGATATTCTTCTGATTAAACGTGAACAAACTGAAATATCTCGCAGCCCCGGCCTCGGTTAGTACCAACAGATCTAAGCCGCATTTCAGGCTGAAAACAAACCCATTAATTATTCGCTTTTCTCCAGCTCCAGAGCTCAGATTGTTACTGCCCATCCCTGGAGCTGCAAGATACCAGGGATCCGGGACAAACCTCCCCATACACCGAGCACAAGCTCAGGAAAACCCCGGGGGAGATGATATCCCGGTCACTGAGCCTTCAACAGCATTGAACAAGCACCCGGACGGAAACGTTCTTCATGTGGAAGTGATGAGATGCAAAAATTAACTCAACAAGTCAGGATGGCCGAGCGGTCTAAGGCGCTGCGTTCAGGTCGCAGTCTCCTCTGGAGGCGTGGGTTCGAATCCCACTTCTGACAGTCTTTACTTTTAATTACCACGCGGAACTCATTTATTTTCACACCACTGTCAAGCACTTTTGGACATCTCTTAAAAGTGGGATTCAGATGTTCACCTGCTCCATTCACATAGAAACATAGAAGATAGGAGCAGGAGTAGGCCATTCGGCCACTCGAGCCTGCTCCGCAATTTAATGAGATCATGGCTGATCATCCACATTCAGTACCCTGTCCCTGCTTTCTCCCCATATCCCTTTATCTCTTTAGCCTTAAGAAATATATCTAACTCCTTCTTGAATATATTTAATGAATTGGCCTCAACTGCCTTCTGTGGTACAGAATTCAACAGGTTCACCACTCTCTGGGTGAAGAAATTCCTCCTCATCTCAACCCTATGTGGCTTACCCCTTATCCTTAGACTGTGACTGCTGGTTCTGGATTCCCGCACCATCGGGATCATTCTTCCTGCATCTAGCGTGTCTTGTCCTGTTAGAATTTTGTAAGTTTCAATGAGATCCCCTCTCGTTCTTCTAAACGCTAGCGAATATAAGCCTAATCATCTCAATCTGTCTTCATACGTCATTCCTGCCATCCCATGTATCAGTCTGGAGAATCTTCGCTGCACTCCCTCCATGGCAAGAACATCCTTCCTCAGATAAGGTGACCAAAGCTGCACACAATACTCAAGGTATGGTCTCACTAAGGCCTTGTACAACTGCAGCAAGACATCCTTGCTCCTGTACTCGAAACGTCTCACTGAAAAGGCCAACATTTGCCTTCTTAACCACCTGCTGCACCTGCAGGCTTACCTTCAGCGATTGGTGCACACGGACACCCAGGTCTCATTGCAGTTCCCCTTTTCCCAATCTATTGACATTCTGATAATAAGCTGTCTTCCTGTTTTTGCCACCAAAGTTGATAACCTCACATTTATCCACATTATACTGCATCTGCCATGCTTCTGCTAAATCACCTAACCTGTCCATATCATACTGGAGGTTCTCTGCATCCTCCTCACAGCACACATGCCAACCCAGCTTTGTGTCGTCTGCAAACTTGGAGTTATTACATCTAGTTCAACCTTCTAGATCATTAATATATATTGTGAGTAGCTGGGGTCCTAGCACGTATCCCTGCCCTACCCCACTAGTAACTGCCTGCCACTTGGATAAAGGCCCGTTTAGACATACTCTTTGCTTCCTGTCTGCCAACCAGTTCTCTATCCAAGTCAGTATCTTACACCCGATCCCATGTGCTTTAACTTTGCACGCCAATCTATTATGTGGGACCTTATCGAAAGCCTTCTGAAAGTCCAAATACACCACATCCACTGGTTCTCCCTTATCTATTCTACCAGTTACATCCTCAAAAATTTTTAACATTTCCATCTGACCTGGTACTGAAAGTGGAGACGGTTCCACAGTGTAGCAGTTATCACGTTTGCGGAATCATTTTGTTGGAACTTGCTCCTTCTGCTTGTCCAGGGGCGAGATTGCACTTCTGTGTGAGGAAATAACAACTAAGAACAAAAGAATTAGGAGCTGGAATAGCCCATATATTGTGTAAAATGAGATATGGGTAACAGTTAACAGTTAACATGCAAAGCACAAAACCTGCTGACAAGGGTGGTGCTGTTGCTGTTTGGCGAACCGACCTCTACCTAGCGGAAGCTGTACGCCAACTCTCCAACACCTCATCCTACCTCCGCCTGGACCATGACCCCACTACCGAATATCAAGTCACCATTTGCAAGGCTGTCACTGACCTCGTATGAGAAGAGATTGAGTAAACTAGGCCTGCAATCTCTTGAATTCGGAAGAATGAGAGGGGATCTCATTAAGCATGCAAATTATTACAGGGTTTGATCGGTTGGATGCTGGGAAAATGTTTCCCTTGGCTGGGGAGTCTAGAACCAGGGGCCACAGCCTCAGGATAAAGGTTAGGCCATTCAGGACTGAGAGGAGAAGAAATTTCTTCACACAGAGGGTGGTGAATCTTTGGAATTCTCTACCCCAGAGGGCTGTGGAGGCTCAGTCATTGGGTATGTTCAAAACAGAAGTCGGTCGATTTCTGACTGGTAAGGGCTTCAAGGGATATGGCGATAGGGCCGGTGAATGGAATTGAGGCAGGAGATCAGCCATGATCTCATAGAATCCCCTACACTTGCTTAAAAATCTGTCCCATTACCTCTTTTTACCAGTTCTGACGAAAGGTTATCGACCTGAAACGTTAACTCTGTTTCTCTCTTCGCAGAAGCTGCCTGACCTGCTGAGTATCTCCAGCATTTTCTGTTTCAATTCAGATTTCCAGCATCTGCAGTATTTTCTCAGTTCGCATTTCTTTCATTGTGCAAAACAAGGTTATCGCTCAATTAATGACGCTTTGAAAGCAACATAAAAGTTTAACCAAATAAATACCGCCCAACGTGGGGCTCGAACCCACGACCCTGAGATTAAGTGTCTCATGCTCTACCGACTGAGCTAGCCGGGCCTGGTAGAGCTGTATTTCATTGTCGCTGATTGCAGTCAGGTACCTGGTGGCTCCGGCCCGGTCACAACAGCATGTCTGAGCCGCGTTTCTGCAAACTGCGAAACAAGTTCTCCAGAAGCCCAAGGCGTATAAGGAACTCAAGCAGCAAAATCCCTTTCATTAACCACAGGGGTTCAGGCAATTTTCTGATCCCAAAGCGCTTCAGTCTTTGTCAATATCTCTTGTCTATTTCCCGGAGATTCCCGATTCTGTCTTTCTCTCTGGCTCTGTTTATTGTGTCTGTGGCCACCTGCGGGTTGATTTTGAAGGAATACCTGTGTTTGTGTCTGCTTGTTACGTTAAACAAATGAGGGCATCAGGCGCTTCTGTGCATGACAATGAGGAATCAGGAGAAGGCAGGAGGAATGAAACAGTGTTTGTGGAACGTGTGCATATAAAAAAAGCGCGGGTTAAGTAGAGGTTTCTGCAGTGTAGCGGTTATCACGTTTGCCTCACAGGCGAAAAGTCCCCGGATCGAGCCCGGGCGGAAACTTTATTTTTCTGTGAAATAAATTTAACAGGTTTCTTGTGTCAGAAGCAACGAACAATTTAAAGCAGACTCCTAAAATACACGGTGCGTAAATTCTTATAGGGTATAAATCTTCGTCAATGAATAAACTTTCACAAATTATTAAAGTTAAATTACTCAACTTTCGACTGTCCCTTACTGTGAGCATTGCTTTCATTCTGCAAAACAACGCTTTCGGTTAATGAATGTTGATTAAAACAATTAAACCACTAAACTACCAGAACACACATTAAAGAGTTGATCACAATTGCTGATATTTCTTATCTTTTTTCTGGTGTTTTTTCAGCCCTTGGTCCTTTTCAGCTCCTGACTGCGGATATTCTTCTGATTAAACGTGAACAAACTGAAATATCTCGCAGCCCCGGCCTCGGTTAGTACCAACAGATCTAAGCCGCATTTCAGGCCTGAAAACAAACCCATTAATTATTCGCTTTTCTCCAGCTCCAGAGCTCAGATTGTTACTGCCCATCCCTGGAGCTGCAAGATACCAGGGATCCGGAACAAACCTCCCCATACACCGAGCACAAGCTCAGGAAAACCCCGGGGGAGATGATATCCCGGTCACTGAGCCTTCAACAGCGTTGAACAAGCACCCGGACGGAAACGTTCTTCATGTGGAAGTGATGAGATGCAAAAATTAACTCAACAAGTCAGGATGGCCGAGCGGTCTAAGGCGCTGCGTTCAGGTCGCAGTCACCTCTGGAGGCGTGGGTTCGAATCCCACTTCTGACAGTCTTTACTTTTAATTACCACGCGGAACTCATTTATTTTCACACCACTGTCAAGCACTTTGGGACATCCCTTAAAAGTGGGATTCAGCAGTTCCCCTGCTCCATTCACATAGAAACATAGAAGATAGGAGCAGGAGTAGGCCATTCGGCCACTCGAGCCTGCTCCGCAATTTAATGAGATCATGGCTGATCATCCACATTCAGTACCCTGTCCCTGCTTTCTCCCCATATCCCTTTATCTCTTTAGCCTTAAGAAATATATCTAACTCCTTCTTGAATATATTTAATGAATTGGCCTCAACTGCCTTCTGTGGTACAGAATTCAACAGGTTCACCACTCTCTGGGTGAAGAAATTCCTCCTCATCTCAACCCTATGTGGCTTACCCCTTATCCTTAGACTGTGACTGCTGGTTCTGGATTCCCGCACCATCGGGATCATTCTTCCTGCATCTAGCGTGTCTTGTCCTGTTAGAATTTTGTAAGTTTCAATGAGATCCCCTCTCGTTCTTCTAAACTCTAGCGAATATAAGCCTAATCATCTCAATCTGTCTTCATACGTCATTCCTGCCATCCCATGTATCAGTCTGGAGAATCTTCGCTGCACTCCCTCCATGGCAAGAACATCCTTCCTCAGATAAGGTGACCAAAGCTGCACACAATACTCAAGGTATGGTCTCACTAAGGCCTTGTACAACTGCAGCAAGACATCCTTGCTCCTGTACTCGAAACCTCTCACTGAAAAGGCCAACATTTGCCTTCTTAACCACCTGCTGCACCTGCAGGCTTACCTTCAGCGATTGGTGCACACGGACACCCAGGTCTCATTGCAGTTCCCCTTTTCCCAATCTATTGACATTCTGATAATAAGCTGTCTTCCTGTTTTTGCCACCAAAGTTGATAACCTCACATTTATCCACATTATACTGCATCTGCCATGCTTCTGCTAAATCACCTAACCTGTCCATATCATACTGGAGGTTCTCTGCATCCTCCTCACAGCACACATGCCAACCCAGCTTTGTGTCGTCTGCAAACTTGGAGTTATTACATCTAGTTCAACCTTCTAGATCATTAATATACATTGTGAGTAGCTGGGGTCCTAGCACGTATCCCTGCCCTACCCCACTAGTAACAGCCTGCCACTTGGATAAAGGCCCGTTTAGACATACTCTTTGCTTCCTGTCTGCCAACCAGTTCTCTATCCAAGTCAGTATCTTACACCCGATCCCATGTGCTTTAACTTTGCACGCCAATCTATTATGTGGGACCTTATCGAAAGCCTTCTGAAAGTCCAAATACACCACATCCACTGGTTCTCCCTTATCTATTCTACCAGTTACATCCTCAAAATTTTTTAACATTTCCATCTGACCTGGTACTGAAAGTGGAGACGGTTCCACAGTGTAGCAGTTATCACGTTTGCGGAATCATTTTGTTGGAACTTGCTCCTTCTGCTTGTCCAGGGGCGAGATTGCTCTCCTGTGTGAGGAAATAACAACTAAGAACAAAAGAATTAGGAGCTGGAATAGCCCATATATTGTGTAAAATGAGATATGGGTAACAGTTAACAGTTAACATGCAAAGCACAGAACCTGCTGACAAGGGTGGTGCTGTTGCTGTTTGGCGAACCGACCTCTACCTAGCGGAAGCTGTACGCCAACTCTCCAACACCTCTTCCTACCTCCGCCTGGACCATGACCCCACTACCGAATATCAAGTCACCATTTGCAAGACTGTCACTGACCTCGTATGAGAAGAGATTGAGTAAACTAGGCCTGCAATCTCTTGAATTCGGAAGAATGAGAGGGGATCTCATTAAGCATGCAAAATTATTACAGGGTTTGATCGGTTGGATGCTGGGAAAATGTTTCCCTTGGCTGGGGAGTCTAGAACCAGGGGCCACAGCCTCAGGATAAAGGTTAGGCCATTCAGGACTGAGAGGAGAAGAAATTTCTTCACACAGAGGGTGGTGAATCTTTGGAATTCTCTACCCCAGAGGGCTGTGGAGGCTCAGTCATTGGGTATGTTCAAAACAGAAGTCGGTAGATTTCTGACTGGTAAGGGCTTCAAGGGATATGGCGATAGGGCCGGTGAATGGAATTGAGGCAGGAGATCAGCCATGATCTCATAGAATCCCCTACACTTGCTTAAAAATCTGTCCCATTACCTCTTTTTACCAGTTCTGACGAAAGGTTATCGACCTGAAACGTTAACTCTGTTTCTCTCTTCGCAGAAGCTGCCTGACCTGCTGAGTATCTCCAGCATTTTCTGTTTCAATTCAGATTTCCAGCATCTGCAGTATTTTCTCAGTTCGCATTTCTTTCATTGTGCAAAACAAGGTTATCGCTCAATTAATGACGCTTTGAAAGCAACATAAAAGTTTAACCAAATAAATACCGCCCAACGTGGGGCTCGAACCCACGACCCTGAGATTAAGAGTCTCATGCTCTACCGACTGAGCTAGCCGGGCCTGTTAGAGCTGTATTTCATTGTCGCTGATTGCAGTCAGGTACCAGTTGGCTCCGGCCCGGTCACAACAGCATGTCTGAGCCGCGTTTCTGCAAACTGCGAAACAAGTTCTCCAGAAGCCCAAGGCGTATAAGGAACTCAAGCAGCAAAATCCCTTTCATTAACCACAGGGGTTCAGGCAATTTTCTGATCGCAAAGCGCTTTAGTCTTTGTCAATATCTCTTGTCTATTTCCCGGAGATTCCCGATTCTGTCTTTCTCTCTGGCTCTGTTTATTGTGTCTGTGGCCACCTGCGGGTTGATTTTGAAGGAATACCTGTGTTTGTGTCTGCTTGTTACGTTAAACAAATGAGGGCATCAGGCGCTTCTGTGCATGACAATGAGGAACCAGGAGAAGGCAGGAGGAATGAAACAGTGTTTGTGGAACGTGTGCATATAAAAAAAGCGCGGGTTAAGCAGCGGTTTCTGTAGTGTAGCGGTTATCACGTTTGCCTCACACGCGAAAAGTCCCCGGGTCGAGCCCGGGCGGAAACTTTATTTTTCTGTGAAATAAATTTAACAGGTTTCTTGTGTCAGAAGCAACGAACAATTTAAAGCAGACTCCTAAAATACACGGTGCGTAAATTCTTATAGGGTATAAATCTTCGTCAATGAATAAACTTTCACAAATTATTAAAGTTAAATTACTCAACTTTCGACTGTCCCTTACTGTGAGCATTTCTTTCATTCTGCAAAACAACGCTTTCGGTTAATGAATGTTGATTAAAACAATTAAACCACTAAACTACCAGAACACACATTAAAGAGTTGATCACAATTGCTGATATTTCTTATCTTTTTTCTGGTGTTTTTTCAGCTCTTGGTCCTTTTCAGCTCCTGACTGCGGATATTCTTCTGATTAAACGTGAACAAACTGAAATATCTCGCAGCCCCGGCCTCGGTTAGTACCAACAGATCTAAGCCGCATTTCAGGCCTGAAAACAAACCCATTAATTATTCGCTTTTCTCCAGCTCCAGAGCTCAGATTGTTACTGCCCATCCCTGGAGCTGCAAGATACCAGGGATCCGGAACAAACCTCCCCATACACCGAGCACAAGCTCAGGAAAACCCCGGGGGAGATGATATCCCGGTCACTGAGCCTTCAACAGCATTGAACAAGCACCCGGACGGAAACGTTCTTCATGTGGAAGTGATGAGATGCAAAAATTAACTCAACAAGTCAGGATGGCCGAGCGGTCTAAGGCGCTGCGTTCAGGTCGCAGTCTCCTCTGGAGGCGTGGGTTCGAATCCCACTTCTGACAGTCTTTACTTTTAATTACCACGCGGAACTCATTTATTTTCACACCACTGTCAAGCACTTTTGGACATCCCTTAAAAGTGGGATTCAGCAGTTCACCTGCTCCATTCACATAGAAACATAGAAGATAGGAGCAGGTGTAGGCCATTCGGCCACTCGAGCCTGCTCCGCAATTTAATGAGATCATGGCTGATCATCCACATTCAGTACCCTGTCCCTGCTTTCTCCCCATATCCCTTTATCTCTTTAGCCTTAAGAAATATATCTAACTCCTTCTTGAATATATTTAATGAATTGGCCTCAACTGCCTTCTGTGGTACAGAATTCAACAGGTTCACCACTCTCTGGGTGAAGAAATTCCTCCTCATCTCAACCCTATGTGGCTTACCCCTTATCCTTAGACTGTGACTGCTGGTTCTGGATTCCCGCACCATCGGGATCATTCTTCCTGCATCTAGCGTGTCTTGTCCTGTTAGAATTTTGTAAGTTTCAATGAGATCCCCTCTCGTTCTTCTAAACTCTAGCGAATATAAGCCTAATCATCTCAATCTGTCTTCATACGTCATTCCTGCCATCCCATGTATCAGTCTGGAGAATCTTCGCTGCACTCGCTCCATGGCAAGAACATCCTTCCTCAGATAAGGTGACCAAAGCTGCACACAATACTCAAGGTATGGTCTCACTAAGGCCTTGTACAACTGCAGCAAGATATCCTTGCTCCTGTACTCGAAACCTCTCACTGAAAAGGCCAACATTTGCCGTCTTAACCACCTGCTGCACCTGCAGGCTTACCTTCAGCGATTGGTGCACACGGACACCCAGGTCTCATTGCAGTTCCCCTTTTCCCAATCTATTGACATTCTGATAATAAGCTGTCTTCCTGTTTTTGCCACTAAACTTGATAACCTCACATTTATCCACATTATACTGCATCTGCCATGCTTCTGCTAAATCACCTAACCTGTCCATATCATACTGGAGGTTCTCTGCATCCTCCTCACAGCACACATGCCAACCCAGCTTTGTGTCGTCTGCAAACTTGGAGTTATTACATCTAGTTCAACCTTCTAGATCATTAATATACATTGTGAGTAGCTGGGGTCCTAGCACGTATCCCTGCCCTACCCCACTAGTAACTGCCTGCCACTTGGATAAAGGCCCGTTTAGACATACTCTTTGCTTCCTGTCTGCCAACCAGTTCTCTATCCAAGTCAGTATCTTACACCCGATCCCATGTGCTTTAACTTTGCACGCCAATCTATTATGTGGGACCTTATCGAAAGCCTTCTGAAAGTCCAAATACACCACATCCACTGGTTCTCCCTTATCTATTCTACCAGTTACATCCTCAAAAATTTTTAACATTTCCATCTGACCTGGTACTGAAAGTGGAGACGGTTCCACAGTGTAGCAGTTATCACGTTTGCGGAATCATTTTGTTGGAACTTGCTCCTTCTGCTTGTCCAGGGGCGAGATTGCTCTCCTGTGTGAGGAAATAACAACTAAGAACAAAAGAATTAGGAGCTGGAATAGCCCATATATTGTGTAAAATGAGATATGGGTAACAGTTAACAGTTAACATGCAAAGCACAAAACCTGCTGACAAGGGTGGTGCTGTTGCTGTTTGGCGAACCGACCTCTACCTAGCGGAAGCTGTACGCCAACTCTCCAACACCTCATCCTACCTCCGCCTGGACCATGACCCCACTACCGAATATCAAGTCACCATTTGCAAGACTGTCACTGACCTCGTATGAGAAGAGATTGAGTAAACTAGGCCTGCAATCTCTTGAATTCGGAAGAATGAGAGGGGATCTCATTAAGCATGCAAAATTATTACAGGGTTTGATCGGTTGGATGCTGGGAAAATGTTTCCCTTGGCTGGGGAGTCTAGAACCAGGGGCCACAGCCTCAGGATAAAGGTTAGGCCATTCAGGACTGAGAGGAGAAGAAATTTCTTCACACAGAGGGTGGTGAATCTTTGGAATTCTCTACCCCAGAGGGCTGTGGAGGCTCAGTCATTGGGTATGTTCAAAACAGAAGTCGGTAGATTTCTGACTGGTAAGGGCTTCAAGGGATATGGCGATAGGGCCGGTGAATGGAATTGAGGCAGGAGATCAGCCATGATCTCATAGAATCCCCTACACTTGCTTAAAAATCTGTCCCATTACCTCTTTTTACCAGTTCTGACGAAAGGTTATCGACCTGAAACGTTAACTCTGTTTCTCTCTTCGCAGAAGCTGCCTGACCTGCTGAGTATCTCCAGCATTTTCTGTTTCAATTCAGATTTCCAGCATCTGCAGTATTTTCTCAGTTCGCATTTCTTTCATTGTGCAAAACAAGGTTATCGCTCAATTAATGACGCTTTGAAAGCAACATAAAAGTTTAACCAAATAAATACCGCCCAACGTGGGGCTCGAACCCACGACCCTGAGATTAAGAGTCTCATGCTCTACCGACTGAGCTAGCCGGGTCTGTTAGAGCTGTATTTCATTGTCGCTGATTGCAGTCAGGTACCTGGTGGCTCCGGCCCGGTCACAACAGCATGTCTGAGCCGCGTTTCTGCAAACTGCGAAACAAGTTCTCCAGAAGCCCAAGGCGTATAAGGAACTCAAGCAGCAAAATCCCTTTCATTAACCACAGGGGTTCAAGCAATTTTCTGATCGCAAAGCGCTTTAGTCTTTGTCAATATCTCTTGTCTATTTCCCGGAGATTCCCGATTCTGCCTTTCTCTCTGGCTCTGTTTATTGTGTCTGTGGCCACCTGCGGGTTGATTTTGAAGGAATAAATGTGTTTGTGTCTGCTTGTTACGTTAAACAAATGAGGGCATCAGGCGCTTCTGTGCATGACAATGAGGAATCAGGAGAAGGCAGGAGGAATGAAACAGTGTTTGTGGAACGTGTGCATATAAAAAAAGCGCGGGTTAAGTAGAGGTTTCTGTAGTGTAGCGGTTATCACGTTTGCCTCACAGGCGAAAAGTCCCCGGGTCGAGCCCGGGCGGAAACTTTATTTTTCTGTGAAATAAATTTAACAGGTTTCTTGTGTCAGAAGCAACGAACAATTTAAAGCAGACTCCTAAAATACACGGTGCGTAAATTCTTATAGGGTATAAATCTTCGTCAATGAATAAACTTTCACAAATTATTAAAGTTAAATTACTCAACTTTCGACTGTCCCTTACTGTGAGCATTTCTTTCATTCTGCAAAACAACGCTTTCGGTTAATGAATGTTGATTAAAACAATTAAACCACTAAACTACCAGAACACACATTAAAGAGTTGATCACATTTGCTGATATTTCTTATCTTTTTTCTGGTGTTTTTTCAGCTCTTGGTCCTTTTCAGCTCCTGACTGCGGATATTCTTCTGATTAAACGTGAACAAACTGAAATATCTCGCAGCCCCGGCCTCGGTTAGTACCAACAGATCTAAGCCGCATTTCAGGCCTGAAAACAAACCCATTAATTATTCGCTTTTCTCCAGCTCCAGAGCTCAGATTGTTACTGCCCATCCCTGGAGCTGCAAGATACCATGGATCCGGGACAAACCTCCCCATACACCGAGCACAAGCTCAGGAAAACCCCGGGGGAGATGATATCCCGGTCACTGAGCCTTCAACAGCATTGAACAAGCACCCGGACGGAAACGTTCTTCATGTGGAAGTGATGAGATGCAAAAATTAACTCAACAAGTCAGGATGGCCGAGCGGTCTAAGGCGCTGCGTTCAGGTCGCAGTCTCCTCTGGAGGCGAGGGTTCGAATCCCACTTCTGACAGTCTTTACTTTTAATTACCACGCGGAACTCATTTATTTTCACACCACTGTCAAGCACTTTGGGACATCCCTTAAAAGTGGGATTCAGCAGTTCACCTGCTCCATTCACATAGAAACATAGAAGATAGGAGCAGGAGTAGGCCATTCGGCCACTCGAGCCTGCTCCGCAATTTAATGAGATCATGGCTGATCATCCACATTCAGTACCCTGTCCCTGCTTTCTCCCCATATCCCTTTATCTCTTTAGCCTTAAGAAAAATATCTAACTCCTTCTTGAATATATTTAATGAATTGGCCTCAACTGCCTTCTGTGGTACAGAATTCAACAGGTTCACCACTCTCTGGGTGAAGAAATTCCTCCTCATCTCAACCCTATGTTGCTTACCCCTTATCCTTAGACTGTGACTGCTGGTTCTGGATTCCCGCACCATCGGGATCATTCTTCCTGCATCTAGCGTGTCTTGTCCTGTTAGAATTTTGTAAGTTTCAATGAGATCCCCTCTCGTTCTTCTAAACTCTAGCGAATATAAGCCTAATCATCTCAATCTGTCTTCATACGTCATTCCTGCCATCCCATGTATCAGTCTGGAGAATCTTCGCTGCACTCCCTCCATGGCAAGAACATCCTTCCTCAGATAAGGTGACCAAAGCTGCACACAATACTCAAGGTATGGTCTCACTAAGGCCTTGTACAACTGCAGCAAGACATCCTTGCTCCTGTACTCGAAACCTCTCACTGAAAAGGCCAACATTTGCCTTCTTAACCACCTGCTGCACCTGCAGGCTTACCTTCAGCGATTGGTGCACACGGACACCCAGGTCTCATTGCAGTTCCCCTTTTCCCAATCTATTGACATTCTGATAATAAGCTGTCTTCCTGTTTTTGCCACCAAAGTTGATAACCTCACATTTATCCACATTATACTGCATCTGCCATGCTTCTGCTAAATCACCTAACCTGTCCATATCATACTGGAGGTTCTCTGCATCCTCCTCACAGCACACATGCCAACCCAGCTTTGTGTCGTCTGCAAACTTGGAGTTATTACATCTAGTTCAACCTTCTAGATCATTAATATACATTGTGAGTAGCTGGGGTCCTAGCACGTATCCCTGCCCTACCCCACTAGTAACTGCCTGCCACTTGGATAAAGGCCCGTTTAGACATACTCTTTGCTTCCTGTCTGCCAACCAGTTCTCTATCCAAGTCAGTATCTTACACCCGATCCCATGTGCTTTAACTTTGCACGCCAATCTATTATGTGGGACCTTATCGAAAGCCTTCTGAAAGTCCAAATACACCACATCCACTGGTTCTCCCTTATCTATTCTACCAGTTACATCCTCAAAAATTTTTAACATTTCCATCTGACCTGGTACTGAAAGTGGAGACGGTTCCACAGTGTAGCAGTTATCACGTTTGCGGAATCATTTTGTTGGAACTTGCTCCTTCTGCTTGTCCAGGGGCGAGATTGCTCTCCTGTGTGAGGAAATAACAACTAAGAACAAAAGAATTAGGAGCTGGAATAGCCCATATATTGTGTAAAATGAGATATGGGTAACAGTTAACAGTTAACATGCAAAGCACAAAACCTGCTGACAAGGGTGGTGCTGTTGCTGTTTGGCGAACCGACCTCTACCTAGCGGAAGCTGTACGCCAACTCTCCAACACCTCATCCTACCTCCGCCTGGACCATGACCCCACTACCGAATATCAAGTCACCATTTGCAAGACTGTCACTGACCTCGTATGAGAAGAGATTGAGTAAACTAGGCCTGCAATCTCTTGAATTCGGAAGAATGAGAGGGGATCTCATTAAGCATGCAAAATTATTACAGGGTTTGATCGGTTGGATGCTGGGAAAATGTTTCCCTTGGCTGGGGAGTCTAGAACCAGGGGCCACAGCCTCAGGATAAAGGTTAGGCCATTCAGGACTGAGAGGAGAAGAAATTTCTTCACACAGAGGGTGGTGAATCTTTGGAATTCTCTACCCCAGAGGGCTGTGGAGGCTCAGTCATTGGGTATGTTCAAAACAGAAGTCGGTAGATTTCTGACTGGTAAGGGCTTCAAGGGATATGGCGATAGGGCCGGTGAATGGAATTGAGGCAGGAGATCAGCCATGATCTCATAGAATCCCCTACACTTGCTTAAAAATCTGTCCCATTACCTCTTTTTACCAGTTCTGACGAAAGGTTATCGACCTGAAACGTTAATTCTGTTTCTCTCTTCGCAGAAGCTGCCTGACCTGCTGAGTATCTCCAGCATTTTCTGTTTCAATTCAGATTTCCAGCATCTGCAGTATTTTCTCAGTTCGCATTTCTTTCATTGTGCAAAACAAGGTTATCGCTCAATTAATGACGCTTTGAAAGCAACATAAAAGTTTAACCAAATAAATACCGCCCAACGTGGGGCTCGAACCCACGACCCTGAGATTAAGAGTCTCATGCTCTACCGACTGAGCTAGCCGGGCCTGTCCGAGCTGTATTTCATTGTCGCTGATTGCAGTCAGGTACCTGGTGGCTCCGGCCCGGTCACAACAGCATGTCTGAGCCGCGTTTCTGCAAACTGCGAAACAAGTTCTCCAGAAGCCCAAGGCGTATAAGGAACTCAAGCAGCAAAATCCCTTTCATTAACCACAGGGGTTCAGGCAATTTTCTGATCGCAAAGCGCTTTAGTCTTTGTCAATATCTCTTGTCTATTTCCCGGAGATTCCCGATTCTGTCTTTCTCTCTGGTTCTGTTTATTGTGTCTGTGGCCACCTGCGGGTTGATTTTGAAGGAATACCTGTGTTTGTGTCTGCTTGTTACGTTAAACAAATGAGGGCATCAGGCGCTTCTGTGCATGACAATGAGGAATCAGGAGAAGGCAGGAGGAATGAAACAGTGTTTGTGGAACGTGTGCATATAAAAAAAGCGCGGGTTAAGTAGAGGTTTCTGCAGTGTAGCGGTTATCACGTTTGCCTCACAGGCGAAAAGTCACCGGGTCGAGCCCGGGCGGAAACTTTATTTTTCTGTGAAATAAATTTAACAGGTTTCTTGTGTCAGAAGCAACGAACAATTTAAAGCAGACTCCTAAAATACACGGTGCGTAAATTCTTATAGGGTATAAATCTTCGTCAATGAATAAACTTTCACAAATTATTAAAGTTAAATTACTTAACTTTCGACTGTCCCTTACTGTGAGCATTTCTTTCATTCTGCAAAACAACGCTTTCGGTTAATGAATGTTGATTAAAACAATTAAACCACTAAACTACCAGAACACACATTAAAGAGTTGATCACAATTGCTGATATTTCTTATCTTTTTTCTGGTGTTTTTTCAGCTCTTGGTCCTTTTCAGCTCCTGACTGCGGATATTCTTCTGATTAAACGTGAACAAACTGAAATATCTCGCAGCCCCGGCCTCGGTTAGTACCAACAGATCTAAGCCGCATTTCAGGCCTGAAAACAAACCCATTAATTATTCGCTTCTCTCCAGCTCCAGAGCTCAGATTGTTACTGCCCATCCCTGGAGCTGCAAGATACCAGGGATCCGGAACAAACCTCCCCATGCACCGAGCACAAGCTCAGGAAAACCCCGGGGGAGATGATATCCCGGTCACTGAGCCTTCAACAGCATTGAACAAGCACCCGGACGGAAACGTTCTTCATGTGGAAGTGATGAGATGCAAAAATTAACTCAACAAGTCAGGATGGCCGAGCGGTCTAAGGCGCTGCGTTCAGGTCGCTGTCTCCTCTGGAGGCGTGGGTTCGAATCCCACTTCTGACAGTCTTTACTTTTAATTACCACGCGGAACTCATTTATTTTCACACCACTGTCAAGCACTTTGGGACATCCCTTAAAAGTGGGATTCAGCAGTTCACCTGCTCCATTCACATAGAAACATAGAAGATAGGAGCAGGAGTAGGCCATTCGGCCACTCGAGCCTGCTCCGCAATTTAATGAGATCATGGCTGATCATCCACATTCAGTACCCTGTCCCTGCTTTCTCCCCATATCCCTTTATCTCTTTAGCCTTAAGAAATATATCTAACTCCTTCTTGAATATATTTAATGAATTGGCCTCAACTGCCTTCTGTGGTACAGAATTCAACAGGTTCACCACTCTCTGGGTGAAGAAATTCCTCCTCATCTCAACCCTATGTGGCTTACCCCTTATCCTTAGACTGTGACTGCTGGTTCTGGATTCCCGCACCATCGGGATCATTCTTCCTGCATCTAGCGTGTCTTGTCCTGTTAGAATTTTGTAAGTTTCAATGAGATCCCCTCTCGTTCTTCTAAACTCTAGCGAATATAAGCCTAATCATCTCAATCTGTCTTCATACGTCATTCCTGCCATCCCATGTATCAGTCTGGAGAATCTTCGCTGCACTCCCTCCATGGCAAGAACATCCTTCCTCAGATAAGGTGACCAAAGCTGCACACAATACTCAAGGTATGGTCTCACTAAGGCCTTGTACAACTGCAGCAAGACATCCTTGCTCCTGTACTCGAAACCTCTCACTGAAAAGGCCAACATTTGCCTTCTTAACCACCTGCTGCACCTGCAGGCTTACCTTCAGCGATTGGTGCACACGGACACCCAGGTCTCATTGCAGTTCCCCTTTTCCCAATCTATTGACATTCTGATAATAAGCTGTCTTCCTGTTTTTGCCACCAAAGTTGATAACCTCACATTTATCCACATTATACTGCATCTGCCATGCTTCTGCTAAATCACCTAACCTGTCCATATCATACTGGAGGTTCTCTGCATCCTCCTCACAGCACACATGCCAACCCAGCTTTGTGTCGTCTGCAAACTTGGAGTTATTACATCTAGTTCAACCTTCTAGATCATTAATATACATTGTGAGTAGCTGGGGTCCTAGCACGTATCCCTGCCCTACCCCACTAGTAACTGCCTGCCACTTGGATAAAGGCCCGTTTAGACATACTCTTTGCTTCCTGTCTGCCAACCAGTTCTCTATCCAAGTCAGTATCTTACACCCGATCCCATGTGCTTTAACTTTGCACGCCAATCTATTATGTGGGACCTTATCGAAAGCCTTCTGAAAGTCCAAATACACCACATCCACTGGTTCTCCCTTATCTATTCTACCAGTTACATCCTCAAAAATTTTTAACATTTCCATCTGACCTGGTACTGAAAGTGGAGACGGTTCCACAGTGTAGCAGTTATCACGTTTGCGGAATCATTTTGTTGGAACTTGCTCCTTCTGCTTGTCCAGGGGCGAGATTGCTCTCCTGTGTGAGGAAATAACAACTAAGAACAAAAGAATTAGGAGCTGGAATAGCCCATATATTGTGTAAAATGAGATATGGGTAACAGTTAACAGTTAACATGCAAAGCACAAAACCTGCTGACAAGGGTGGTGCTGTTGCTGTTTGGCGAACCGACTTCTACCTAGCGGAAGCTGTACGCCAACTCTCCAACACCTCATCCTACCTCCGCCTGGACCATGACCCCACTACCGAATATCAAGTCACCATTTGCAAGACTGTCACTGACCTCGTATGAGAAGAGATTGAGTAAACTAGGCCTGCAATCTCTTGAATTCGGAAGAATGAGAGGGGATCTCATTAAGCATGCAAAATTATTACAGGGTTTGATCGGTTGGATGCTGGGAAAATGTTTCCCTTGGCTGGGGAGTCTAGAACCAGGGGCCACAGCCTCAGGATAAAGGTTAGGCCATTTAGGACTGAGAGGAGAAGAAATTTCTTCACACAGAGGGTGGTGAATCTTTGGAATTCTCTACCCCAGAGGGCTGTGGAGGCTCAGTCATTGGGTATGTTCAAAACAGAAGTCGGTAGATTTCTGACTGGTAAGGGCTTCAAGGGATATGGCGATAGGGCCGGTGAATGGAATTGAGGCAGGAGATCAGCCATGATCTCATAGAATCCCCTACACTTGCTTAAAAATCTGTCCCATTACCTCTTTTTACCAGTTCTGACGAAAGGTTATCGACCTGAAACGTTAACTCTGTTTCTCTCTTCGCAGAAGCTGCCTGACCTGCTGAGTATCTCCAGCATTTTCTGTTTCAATTCAGATTTCCAGCATCTGCAGTATTTTCTCAGTTCGCATTTCTTTCATTGTGCAAAACAAGGTTATCGCTCAATTAATGACGCTTTGAAAGCAACATAAAAGTTTAACCAAATAAATACCGCCCAACGTGGGGCTCGAACCCACGACCCTGAGATTAAGAGTCTCATGCTCTACCGACTGAGCTAGCCGGGCCTGTTAGAGCTGTATTTCATTGTCGCTGATTGCAGTCAGGTACCTGGTGGCTCCGGCCCGGTCACAACAGCATGTCTGAGCCGCGTTTCTGCAAACTGCGAAACAAGTTCTCCAGAAGCCCAAGGCGTATAAGGAACTCAAGCAGCAAAATCCCTTTCATTAACCACAGGGGTTCAGGCAATTTTCTGATCGCAAAGCGCTTTAGTCTTTGTCAATATCTCTTGTCTATTTCCCGGAGATTCCCGATTCTGTCTTTCTCTCTGGCTCTGTTTATTGTGTCTGTGGCCACCTGCGGGTTGATTTTGAAGGAATACCTGTGTTTGTGTCTGCTTGTTACGTTAAACAAATGAGGGCATCAGGCGCTTCTGTGCATGACAATGAGGAATCAGGAGAAGGCAGGAGGAATGAAACAGTGTTTGTGGAACGTGTGCATATAAAAAAAGCGCGGGTTAAGTAGAGGTTTCTGCAGTGTAGCGGTTATCACGTTTGCCTCACAGGCGAAAAGTCCCCGGGTCGAGCCCGGGCGGAAACTTTATTTTTCTGTGAAATAAATTTAACAGGTTTCTTGTGTCAGAAGCAACGAACAATTTAAAGCAGACTCCTAAAATACACGGTGCGTAAATTCTTATAGGGTATAAATCTTCGTCAATGAATAAACTTTCACAAATTATTAAAGTTAAATTACTCAACTTTCGACTGTCCCTTACTGTGAGCATTTCTTTCATTCTGCAAAACAACGCTTTCGGTTAATGAATGTTGATTAAAACAATTAAACCACTAAACTACCAGAACACACATTAAAGAGTTGATCACAATTGCTGATATTTCTTATCTTTTTTCTGGTGTTTTTTCAGCTCTTGGTCCTTTTCAGCTCCTGACTGCGGATATTCTTCTGATTAAACGTGAACAAACTGAAATATCTCGCAGCCCCGGCCTCGGTTAGTACCAACAGATCTAAGCCGCATTTCAGGCCTGAAAACAAACCCATTAATTATTCGCTTTTCTCCAGCTCCAGAGCTCAGATTGTTACTGCCCATCCCTGGAGCTGCAAGATACCAGGGATCCGGAACAAACCTCCCCATACACCGAGCACAAGCTCAGGAAAACCCCGGGGGAGATGATATCCCGGTCACTGAGCCTTCAACAGCATTGAACAAGCACCCGGACGGAAACGTTCTTCATGTGGAAGTGATGAGATGCAAAAATTAACTCAACAAGTCAGGATGGCCGAGCGGTCTAAGGCGCTGCGTTCAGGTCGCAGTCTCCTCTGGAGGCGTGGGTTCAAATCCCACTTCTGACAGTCTTCACTTTTAATTACCACGCGGAACTCATTTATTTTCACACCACTGTCAAGCACTTTGGGACATCCCTTAAAAGTGGGATTCAGCAGTTCACCTGCTCCATTCACATAGAAACATAGAAGATGGGAGCAGGAGTAGGCCATTCGGCCACTCGAGCCTGCTCCGCAATTTAATGAGATCATGGCTGATCATCCACATTCAGTACCCTGTCCCTGCTTTCTCCCCATATCCCTTTATCTCTTTAGCCTTAAGAAATATATCTAACTCCTTCTTGAATATATTTAATGAATTGGCCTCAACTGCCTTCTGTGGTACAGAATTCAACAGGTTCACCACTCTCTGGGTGAAGAAATTCCTCCTCATCTCAACCCTATGTGGCTTACCCCTTATCCTTAGACTGTGACTGCTGGTTCTGGATTCCCGCACCATCGGGATCATTCTTCCTGCATCTAGCGTGTCTTGTCCTGTTAGAATTTTGTAAGTTTCAATGAGATCCCCTCTCGTTCTTCTAAACTCTAGCGAATATAAGCCTAATCATCTCAATCTGTCTTCATACGTCATTCCTGCCATCCCATGTATCAGTCTGGAGAATCTTCGCTGCACTCGCTCCATGGCAAGAACATCCTTCCTCAGATAAGGTGACCAAAGCTGCACACAATACTCAAGGTATGGTCTCACTAAGGCCTTGTACAACTGCAGCAAGATATCCTTGCTCCTGTACTCGAAACCTCTCACTGAAAAGGCCAACATTTGCCGTCTTAACCACCTGCTGCACCTGCAGGCTTACCTTCAGCGATTGGTGCACACGGACACCCAGGTCTCATTGCAGTTCCCCTTTTCCCAATCTATTGACATTCTGATAATAAGCTGTCTTCCTGTTTTTGCCACCAAAGTTGATAACCTCACATTTATCCACATTATACTGCATCTGCCATGCTTCTGCTAAATCACCTAACCTGTCCATATCATACTGGAGGTTCTCTGCATCCTCCTCACAGCACACATGCCAACCCAGCTTTGTGTCGTCTGCAAACTTGGAGTTATTACATCTAGTTCAACCTTCTAGATCATTAATATACATTGTGAGTAGCTGGGGTCCTAGCACGTATCCCTGCCCTACCCCACTAGTAACTGCCTGCCACTTGGATAAAGGCCCGTTTAGACATACTCTTTGCTTCCTGTCTGCCAACCAGTTCTCTATCCAAGTCAGTATCTTACACCCGATCCCATGTGCTTTAACTTTGCACGCCAATCTATTATGTGGGACCTTATCGAAAGCCTTCTGAAAGTCCAAATACACCACATCCACTGGTTCTCCCTTATCTATTCTACCAGTTACATCCTCAAAAATTTTTAACATTTCCATCTGACCTGGTACTGAATGTGGAGACGGTTCCACAGTGTAGCAGTTATCACGTTTGCGGAATCATTTTGTTGGAACTTGCTCCTTCTGCTTGTCCAGGGGCGAGATTGCTCTCCTGTGTGAGGAAATAACAACTAAGAACAAAAGAATTAGGAGCTGGAATAGCCCATATATTGTGTAAAATGAGATATGGGTAACAGTTAACAGTTAACATGCAAAGCACAAAACCTGCTGACAAGGGTGGTGCTGTTGCTGTTTGGCGAACCGACCTCTACCTAGCGGAAGCTGTACGCCAACTCTCCAACACCTCATCCTACCTCCGCCTGGACCATGACCCCACTACCGAATATCAAGTCACCTTTTGCAAGACTGTCACTGACCTCGTATGAGAAGAGATTGAGTAAACTAGGCCTGCAATCTCTTGAATTCGGAAGAATGAGAGGGGATCTCATTAAGCATGCAAAATTATTACAGGGTTTGATCGGTTGGATGCTGGGAAAATGTTTCCCTTGGCCGGGGAGTCTAGAACCAGGGGCCACAGCCTCAGGATAAAGGTTAGGCCATTCAGGACTGAGAGGAGAAGAAATTTCTTCACACAGAGGGTGGTGAATCTTTGGAATTCTCTACCCCAGAGGGCTGTGGAGGCTCAGTCATTGGGTATGTTCAAAACAGAAGTCGGTAGATTTCTGACTGGTAAGGGCTTCAAGGGATATGGCGATAGGGCCGGTGAATGGAATTGAGGCAGGAGATCAGCCATGATCTCATAGAATCCCCTACACTTGCTTAAAAATCTGTCCCATTACCTCTTTTTACCAGTTCTGACGAAAGGTTATCGACCTGAAACGTTAACTCTGTTTCTCTCTTCGCAGAAGCTGCCTGACCTGCTGAGTATCTCCAGCATTTTCTGTTTCAATTCAGATTTCCAGCATCTGCAGTATTTTCTCAGTTCGCATTTCTTTCATTGTGCAAAACAAGGTTATCGCTCAATTAATGACGCTTTGAAAGCAACATAAAAGTTTAACCAAATAAATACCGCCCAACGTGGGGCTCGAACCCACGACCCTGAGATTAAGAGTCTCATGCTCTACCGACTGAGCTAGCCGGGCCTGTTAGAGCTGTATTTCATTGTCGCTGATTGCAGTCAGGTACCTGGTGGCTCCGGCCCGGTCACAACAGCATGTCTGAGCCGCGTTTCTGCAAACTGCGAAACAAGTTCTCCAGAAGCCCAAGGCGTATAAGGAACTCAAGCAGCAAAATCCCTTTCATTAACCACAGGGGTTCAGGCAATTTTCTGATCGCAAAGCGCTTTAGTCTTTGTCAATATCTCTTGTCTATTTCCCGGAGATTCCCGATTCTGTCTTTCTCTCTGGCTCTGTTTATTGTGTCTGTGGCCACCTGCGGGTTGATTTTGAAGGAATACCTGTGTTTGTGTCTGCTTGTTACGTTAAACAAATGAGGGCATCAGGCGCTTCTGTGCATGACAATGAGGAATCAGGAGAAGGCAGGAGGAATGAAACAGTGTTTGTGGAACGTGTGTATATAAAAAAAGCGCGGGTTAAGCAGAGGTTTCTGTAGTGTAGCGGTTATCACGTTTGCCTCACAGGCGAAAAGTCCCCGGGTCGAGCCCGGGCGGAAACTTTATTTTTCTGTGAAATAAATTTAACAGGTTTCTTGTGTCAGAAGCAACGAACAATTTAAAGCAGACTCCTAAAATACACGGTGCGTAAATTCTTATAGGGTATAAATCTTCGTCAATGAATAAACTTTCACAAATTATTAAAGTTAAATTACTCAACTTTCGACTGTCCCTTACTGTGAGCATTTCTTTCATTCTGCAAAACAACGCTTTCGGTTAATGAATGTTGATTAAAACAATTAAACCACTAAACTACCAGAACACACATTAAAGAGTTGATCACAATTGCTGATATTTCTTATCTTTTTTCTGGTGTTTTTTCAGCTCTTGGTCCTTTTCAGCTCCTGACTGCGGATATTCTTCTGATTAAACGTGAACAAACTGAAATATCTCGCAGCCCCGGCCTCGGTTAGTACCAACAGATCTAAGCCGCATTTCAGGCCTGAAAACAAACCCATTAATTATTCGCTTTTCTCCAGCTCCAGAGCTCAGATTGTTACTGCCCATCCCTGGAGCTGCAAGATACCAGGGATCCGGAACAAACCTCCCCATACACCGAGCACAAGCTCAGGAAAACCCCGGGGGAGATGATATCCCGGTCACTGAGCCTTCAACAGCATTGAACAAGCACCCGGACGGAAATTCAGATTTCCAGCATCTGCAGTATTTTCTCAGTTCGCATTTCTTTCATTGTGCAAAACAAGGTTATCGCTCAATTAATGACGCTTTGAAAGCAACATAAAAGTTTAACCAAATAAATACCGCCCAACGTGGGGCTCGAACCCACGACCCTGAGATTAAGAGTCTCATGCTCTACCGACTGAGCTAGCCGGGCCTGTTAGAGCTGTATTTCATTGTCGCTGATTGCAGTCAGGTACCTGGTGGCTCCGGCCCGGTCACAACAGCATGTCTGAGCCGCGTTTCTGCAAACTGCGAAACAAGTTCTCCAGAAGCCCAAGGCGTATAAGGAACTCAAGCAGCAAAATCCCTTTCATTAACCACAGGGGTTCAGGCAATTTTCTGATCGCAAAGCGCTTTAGTCTTTGTCAATATCTCTTGTCTATTTCCCGGAGATTCCCGATTCTGTCTTTCTCTCTGGCTCTGTTTATTGTGTCTGTGGCCACCTGCGGGTTGATTTTGAAGGAATACCTGTGTTTGTGTCTGCTTGTTACGTTAAACAAATGAGGGCATCAGGCGCTTCTGTGCATGACAATGAGGAATCAGGAGAAGGCAGGAGGAATGAAACAGTGTTTGTGGAACGTGTGCATATAAAAAAAGCGCGGGTTAAGCAGAGGTTTCTGTAGTGTAGCGGTTATCACGTTTGCCTCACAGGCGAAAAGTCCCCGGGTCGAGCCCGGGCGGAAACTTTATTTTTCTGTGAAATAAATTTAACAGGTTTCTTGTGTCAGAAGCAACGAACAATTTAAAGCAGACTCCTAAAATACACGGTGCGTAAATTCTTATAGGGTATAAATCTTCGTCAATGAATAAACTTTCACAAATTATTAAAGTTAAATTACTCAACTTTCGACTGTCCCTTACTGTGAGCATTTCTTTCATTCTGCAAAACAACGCTTTCGGTTAATGAATGTTGATTAAAACAATTAAACCACTAAACTACCAGAACACACATTAAAGAGTTGATCACAATTGCTGATATTTCTTATCTTTTTTCTGGTGTTTTTTCAGCTCTTGGTCCTTTTCAGCTCCTGACTGCGGATATTCTTCTGATTAAACGTGAACAAACTGAAATATCTCGCAGCCCCGGCCTCGGTTAGTACCAACAGATCTAAGCCGCATTTCAGGCCTGAAAACAAACCCATTAATTATTCGCTTTTCTCCAGCTCCAGAGCTCAGATTGTTACTGCCCATCCCTGGAGCTGCAAGATACCAGGGATCCGGAACAAACCTCCCCATACACCGAGCACAAGCTCAGGAAAACCCCGGGGGAGATGATATCCCGGTCACTGAGCCTTCAACAGCATTGAACAAGCACCCGGACGGAAACGTTCTTCATGTGGAAGTGATGAGATGCAAAAATTAACTCAACATTTAGGATGGCCGAGCGGTCTAAGGCGCTGCGTTCAGGTCGCAGTCTCCTCTGGAGGCGTGGGTTCGAATCCCACTTCTGACAGTCTTTACTTTTAATTACCACGCGGAACTCATTTATTTTCACACCACTGTCAAGCACTTTGGGACATCCCTTAAAAGTGGGATTCAGCAGTTCACCTGCTCCATTCACATAGAAACATAGAAGATAGGAGCAGGAGTAGGCCATTCGGCCACTCGAGCCTGCTCCGCAATTTAATGAGATCATGGCTGATCATCCACATTCAGTACCCTGTCCCTGCTTTCTCCCCATATCCCTTTATCTCTTTAGCCTTAAGAAATATATCTAACTCCTTCTTGAATATATTTAATGAATTGGCCTCAACTGCCTTCTGTGGTACAGAATTCAACAGGTTCACCACTCTCTGGGTGAAGAAATTCCTCCTCATCTCAACCCTATGTGGCTTACCCCTTATCCTTAGGCTGTGACTGCTGGTTCTGGATTCCCGCACCATCGGGATCATTCTTCCTGCATCTAGCGTGTCTTGTCCTGTTAGAATTTTGTAAGTTTCAATGAGATCCCCTCTCGTTCTTCTAAACTCCAGCGAATATAAGCCTAATCATCTCAATCTGTCTTCATACGTCATTCCTGCCATCCCATGTATCAGTCTGGAGAATCTTCGCTGCACTCCCTCCATGGCAAGAACATCCTTCCTCAGATAAGGTGACCAAAGCTGCACACAATACTCAAGGTATGGTCTCACTAAGGCCTTGTACAACTTCAGCAAGACATCCTTGCTCCTGTACTCGAAACCTCTCACTGAAAAGGCCAACATTTGCCTTCTTAACCACCTGCTGCACCTGCAGGCTTACCTTCAGCGATTGGTGCACACGGACACCCAGGTCTCATTGCAGTTCCCCTTTTCCCAATCTATTGACATTCTGATAATAAGCTGTCTTCCTGTTTTTGCCACCAAAGTTGATAACCTCACATTTATCCACATTATACTGCATCTGCCATGCTTCTGCTAAATCACCTAACCTGTCCATATCATACTGGAGGTTCTCTGCATCCTCCTCACAGCACACATGCCAACCCAGCTTTGTGTCGTCTGCAAACTTGGAGTTATTACATCTAGTTCAACCTTCTAGATCATTAATATATATTGTGAGTAGCTGGGGTCCTAGCACGTATCCCTGCCCTACCCCACTAGTATCTGCCTGCCACTTGGATAAAGGCCCGTTTAGACATACTCTTTGCTTCCTGTCTGCCAACCAGTTCTCTATCCAAGTCAGTATCTTACACCCGATCCCATGTGCTTTAACTTTGCACGCCAATCTATTATGTGGGACCTTATCGAAAGCCTTCTGAAAGTCCAAATACACCACATCCACTGGTTCTCCCTTATCTATTCTACCAGTTACATCCTCAAAAATTTTTAACATTTCCATCTGACCTGGTACTGAAAGTGGAGACGGTTCCACAGTGTAGCAGTTATCACGTTTGCGGAATCATTTTGTTGGAACTTGCTCCTTCTGCTTGTCCAGGGGCGAGATTGCTCTCCTGTGTGAGGAAATAACAACTAAGAACAAAAGAATTAGGAGCTGGAATAGCCCATATATTGTGTAAAATGAGATATGGGTAACAGTTAACAGTTAACATGCAAAGCACAAAACCTGCTGACAAGGGTGGTGCTGTTGCTGTTTGGCGAACCGACCTCTACCTAGCGGAAGCTGTACGCCAACTCTCCAACACCTCATCCTACCTCCGCCTGGACCATGACCCCACTACCGAATATCAAGTCACCATTTGCAAGACTGTCACTGACCTCGTATGAGAAGAGATTGAGTAAACTAGGCCTGCAATCTCTTGAATTCGGAAGAATGAGAGGGGATCTCATTAAGCATGCAAAATTATTACAGGGTTTGATCGGTTGGATGCTGGGAAAATGTTTCCCTTGGCTGGGGCGTCTAGAACCAGGGGCCACAGCCTCAGGATAAAGGTTAGGCCATTCAGGACTGAGAGGAGAAGAAATTTCTTCACACAGAGGGTGGTGAATCTTTGGAATTCTCTACCCCAGAGGGCTGTGGAGGCTCAGTCATTGGGTATGTTCAAAACAGAAGTCGGTAGATTTCTGACTGGTAAGGGCTTCAAGGGATATGGCGATAGGGCCGGTGAATGGAATTGAGGCAGGAGATCAGCCATGATCTCATAGAATCCCCTACACTTGCTTAAAAATCTGTCCCATTATCTCTTTTTACCAGTTCTGACGAAAGGTTATCGACCTGAAACGTTAACTCTGTTTCTCTCTTCGCAGAAGCTGCCTGACCTGCTGAGTATCTCCAGCATTTTCTGTTTCAATTCAGATTTCCAGCATCTGCAGTATTTTCTCAGTTCGCATTTCTTTCCTTGTGCAAAACAAGGTTATCGCTCAATTAATGACGCTTTGAAAGCAACATAAAAGTTTAACCAAATAAATACCGCCCAACGTGGGGCTCGAACCCACGACCTTGAAATTAAGAGTCTCATGCTCTACCGACTGAGCTAGCCGGGCCTATTAGAGCTGTATTTCATTGTCGCTGATTGCAGTCAGGTACCTGGTGGCTCCGGCCCGGTCACAACAGCATGTCTGAGCCGCGTTTCTGCAAACTGCGAAACAAGTTCTCCAGAAGCCCAAGGCGTATAAGGAACTCAAGCAGCAAAATCCCTTTCATTAACCACAGGGGTTCAGGCAATTTTCTGATCGCAAAGCGCTTTAGTCTTTGTCAATATCTCTTGTCTATTTCCCGGAGATTCCCGATTCTGTCTTTCTCTCTGGCTCTGTTTATTGTGTCTGTGGCCACCTGCGGGTTGATTTTGAAGGAATACCTGTGTTTGTGTCTGCTTGTTACGTTAAACAAATGAGGGCATCAGGCGCTTCTGTGCATGACAATGAGGAATCAGGAGAAGGCAGGAGGAATGAAACAGTGTTTGTGGAACGTGTGCATATAATAAAAGCGCGGGTTAAGTAGAGGTTTCTGTAGTGTAGCGGTTATCACGTTTGCCTCACAGGCGAAAAGTCCCCGGGTCGAGCCCGGGCGGAAACTTTATTTTTCTGTGAAATAAATTTAACAGGTTTCTTGTGTCAGAAGCAACGAACAATTTAAAGCAGACTCCTAAAATACACGGTGCGTAAATTCTTATAGGGTATAAATCTTCGTCAATGAATAAACTTTCACAAATTATTAAAGTTAAATTACTCAACTTTCGACTGTCCCTTACTGTGAGCATTTCTTTCATTCTGCAAAACAACGCTTTCGGTTAATGAATGTTGATTAAAACAATTAAACCACTAAACTACCAGAACACACATTAAAGAGTTGATCACAATTGCTGATATTTCTTATCTTTTTTCTGGTGTTTTTTCAGCTCTTGGTCCTTTTCAGCTCCTGACTGCGGATATTCTTCTGATTAAACGTGAACAAACTGAAATATCTCGCAGCCCCGGCCTCGGTTAGTACCAACAGATCTAAGCCGCATTTCAGGCCTGAAAACAATCCCATTAATTATTCGCTTTTCTCCAGCTCCAGAGCTCAGATTGTTACTGCCCATCCCTGGAGCTGCAAGATACCAGGGATCCGGGACAAACCTCCCTATACACCGAGCACAAGCTCAGGAAAACCCCGGGGGAGATGATATCCCGGTCACTGAGCCTTCAACAGCATTGAACAAGCACCCGGACGGAAACGTTCTTCATGTGGAAGTGATGAGATGCAAAAATTAACTCAACAAGTCAGGATGGCCGAGCGGTCTAAGGCGCTGCGTTCAGGTCGCAGTCTCCTCTGGAGGCGTGGGTTCAAATCCCACTTCTGACAGTCTTCACTTTTAATTACCACGCGGAACTCATTTATTTTCACACCACTGTCAAGCACTTTGGGACATCCCTTAAAAGTGGGATTCAGCAGTTCACCTGCTCCATTCACATAGAAACATAGAAGATAGGAGCAGGAGTAGGCCACTCGAGCCTGCTCCGCAATTTAATGAGATCATGGCTGATCATCCACATTCAGTACCCTGTCCCTGCTTTCTCCCCATATCCCTTTATCTCTTTAGCCTTAAGAAATATATCTAACTCCTTCTTGAATATATTTAATGAATTGGCCTCAACTGCCTTCTGTGGTACAGAATTCAACAGGTTCACCACTCTCTGGGTGAAGAAATTCCTCCTCATCTCAACCCTATGTGGCTTACCCCTTATCCTTAGACTGTGACTGCTGGTTCTGGATTCCCGCACCATCGGGATCATTCTTCCTGCATCTAGCGTGTCTTGTCCTGTTAGAATTTTGTAAGTTTCAATGAGATCCGCTCTCGTTCTTCTAAACTCCAGCGAATATAAGCCTAATCATCTCAATCTGTCTTCATACGTCATTCCTGCCATCCCATGTATCAGTCTGGAGAATCTTCGCTGCACTCCCTCCATGGCAAGAACATCCTTCCTCAGATAAGGTGACCAAAGCTGCACACAATACTCAAGGTATGGTCTCACTAAGGCCTTGTACAACTGCAGCAAGACATCCTTGCTCCTGTACTCGAAACCTCTCACTGAAAAGGCCAACATTTGCCTTCTTAACCACCTGCTGCACCTGCAGGCTTACCTTCAGCGATTGGTGCACACGGACACCCAGGTCTCATTGCAGTTCCCCTTTTCCCAATCTATTGACATTCTGATAATAAGCTGTCTTCCTGTTTTTGCCACCAAAGTTGATAACCTCACATTTATCCACATTATACTGCATCTGCCATGCTTCTGCTAAATCACCTAACCTGTCCATATCATACTGGAGGTTCTCTGCATCCTCCTCACAGCACACATGCCAACCCAGCTTTGTGTCGTCTGCAAACTTGGAGTTATTACATCTAGTTCAACCTTCTAGATCATTAATATACATTGTGAGTAGCTGGGGTCCTAGCACGTATCCCTGCCCTACCCCACTAGTAACTGCCTGCCACTTGGATAAAGGCCCGTTTAGACATTCTCTTTGCTTCCTGTCTGCCAACCAGTTCTCTATCCAAGTCAGTATCTTACACCCGATCCCATGTGCTTTAACTTTGCACGCCAATCTATTATGTGGGACCTTATCGAAAGCCTTCTGAAAGTCCAAATACACCACATCCACTGGTTCTCCCTTATCTATTCTACCAGTTACATCCTCAAAAATTTTTAACATTTCCATCTGACCTGGTACTGAAAGTGGAGACGGTTCCACAGTGTAGCAGTTATCACGTTTGCGGAATCATTTTGTTGGAACTTGCTCCTTCTGCTTGTCCAGGGGCGAGATTGCTCTCCTGTGTGAGGAAATAACAACTAAGAACAAAAGAATTAGGAGCTGGAATAGCCCATATATTGTGTAAAATGAGATATGGGTAACAGTTAACAGTTAACATGCAAAGCACAAAACCTGCTGACAAGGGTGGTGCTGTTGCTGTTTGGCGAACCGACCTCTACCTAGCGGAAGCTGTACGCCAACTCTCCAACACCTCATCCTACCTCCGCCTGGACCATGACCGCACTACCGAATATCAAGTCACCATTTGCAAGACTGTCACTGACCTCGTATGAGAAGAGATTGAGTAAACTAGGCCTGCAATCTCTTGAATTCGGAAGAATGAGAGGGGATCTCATTAAGCATGCAAAATTATTACAGGGTTTGATCGGTTGGATGCTGGGAAAATGTTTCCCTTGGCTGGGGAGTCTAGAACCAGGGGCCACAGCCTCAGGATAAAGGTTAGGCCATTCAGGACTGAGAGGAGAAGAAATTTCTTCACACAGAGGGTGGTGAATCTTTGGAATTCTCTACCCCAGAGGGCTGTGGAGGCTCAGTCATTGGGTATGTTCAAAACAGAAGTCGGTAGATTTCTGACTGGTAAGGGCTTCAAGGGATATGGCGATAGGGCCGGTGAATGGAATTGAGGCAGGAGATCAGCCATGATCTCATAGAATCCCCTACACTTGCTTAAAAATCTGTCCCATTACCTCTTTTTACCAGTTCTGACGAAAGGTTATCGACCTGAAACGTTAACTCTGTTTCTCTCTTCGCAGAAGCTGCCTGACCTGCTGAGTATCTCCAGCATTTTCTGTTTCAATTCAGATTTCCAGCATCTGCAGTATTTTCTCAGTTCGCATTTCTTTCATTGTGCAAAACAAGGTTATCGCTCAATTAATGACGCTTTGAAAGCAACATAAAAGTTTAACCAAATAAATACCGCCCAACGTGGGGCTCGAACCCACGACCCTGAGATTAAGAGTCTCATGCTCTACCGACTGAGCTAGCCGGGCCTGTTAGAGCTGTATTTCATTGTCGCTGATTGCAGTCAGGTACCTGGTGGCTCCGGCCCGGTCACAACAGCATGTCTGAGCCGCGTTTCTGCAAACTGCGAAACAAGTTCTCCAGAAGCCCAAGGCGTATAAGGAACTCAAGCAGCAAAATCCCTTTCATTAACCACAGGGGTTCAGGCAATTTTCTGATCGCAAAGCGCTTTAGTCTTTGTCAATATCTCTTGTCTATTTCCCGGAGATTCCCGATTCTGTCTTTCTCTCTGGCTCTGTTTATTGTGTCTGTGGCCACCTGCGGGTTGATTTTGAAGGAATACCTGTGTTTGTGTCTGCTTGTTACGTTAAACAAATGAGGGCATCAGGCGCTTCTGTGCATGACAATGAGGAATCAGGAGAAGGCAGGAGGAATGAAACAGTGTTTGTGGAACGTGTGCATATAATAAAAGCGCGGGTTAAGTAGAGGTTTCTGTAGTGTAGCGGTTATCACGTTTGCCTCACAGGCGAAAAGTCCCCGGGTCGAGCCCGGGCGGAAACTTTATTTTTCTGTGAAATAAATTTAACAGGTTTCTTGTGTCAGAAGCAACGAACAATTTAAAGCAGACTCCTAAAATACACGGTGCGTAAATTCTTATAGGGTATAAATCTTCGTCAATGAATAAACTTTCACAAATTATTAAAGTTAAATTACTCAACTTTCGACTGTCCCTTACTGTGAGCATTTCTTTCATTCTGCAAAACAACGCTTTCGGTTAATGAATGTTGATTAAAACAATTAAACCACTAAACTACCAGAACACACATTAAAGAGTTGATCACAATTGCTGATATTTCTTATCTTTTTTCTGGTGTTTTTTCAGCTCTTGGTCCTTTTCAGCTCCTGACTGCGGATATTCTTCTGATTAAACGTGAACAAACTGAAATATCTCGCAGCCCCGGCCTCGGTTAGTACCAACAGATCTAAGCCGCATTTCAGGCCTGAAAACAATCCCATTAATTATTCGCTTTTCTCCAGCTCCAGAGCTCAGATTGTTACTGCCCATCCCTGGAGCTGCAAGATACCAGGGATCCGGGACAAAACTCCCTATACACCGAGCACAATCTCAGGAAAACCCCGGGGGAGATGATATCCCGGTCACTGAGCCTTCAACAGCATTGAACAAGCACCCGGACGGAAACGTTCTTCATGTGGAAGTGATGAGATGCAAAAATTAACTCAACAAGTCAGGATGGCCGAGCGGTCTAAGGCGCTGCGTTCAGGTCGCAGTCTCCTCTGGAGGCGTGGGTTCAAATCCCACTTCTGACAGTCTTCACTTTTAATTACCACGCGGAACTCATTTATTTTCACACCACTGTCAAGCACTTTGGGACATCCCTTAAAAGTGGGATTCAGCAGTTCACCTGCTCCATTCACATAGAAACATAGAAGATAGGAGCAGGAGTAGGCCATTCGGCCACTCGAGCCTGCTCCGCAATTTAATGAGATCATGGCTGATCATCCACATTCAGTACCCTGTCCCTGCTTTCTCCCCATATCCCTTTATCTCTTTAGCCTTAAGAAATATATCTAACTCCTTCTTGAATATATTTAATGAATTGGCCTCAACTGCCTTCTGTGGTACAGAATTCAACAGGTTCACCACTCTCTGGGTGAAGAAATTCCTCCTCATCTCAACCCTATGTGGCTTACCCCTTATCCTTAGACTGTGACTGCTGGTTCTGGATTCCCGCACCATCGGGATCATTCTTCCTGCATCTAGCGTGTCTTGTCCTGTTAGAATTTTGTAAGTTTCAATGAGATCCGCTCTCGTTCTTCTAAACTCCAGCGAATATAAGCCTAATCATCTCAATCTGTCTTCATACGTCATTCCTGCCATCCCATGTATCAGTCTGGAGAATCTTCGCTGCACTCCCTCCATGGCAAGAACATCCTTCCTCAGATAAGGTGACCAAAGCTGCACACAATACTCAAGGTATGGTCTCACTAAGGCCTTGTACAACTGCAGCAAGACATCCTTGCTCCTGTACTCGAAACCTCTCACTGAAAAGGCCAACATTTGCCTTCTTAACCACCTGCTGCACCTGCAGGCTTACCTTCAGCGATTGGTGCACACGGACACCCAGGTCTCATTGCAGTTCCCCTTTTCCCAATCTATTGACATTCTGATAATAAGCTGTCTTCCTGTTTTTGCCACCAAAGTTGATAACCTCACATTTATCCACATTATACTGCATCTGCCATGCTTCTGCTAAATCACCTAACCTGTCCATATCATACTGGAGGTTCTCTGCATCCTCCTCACAGCACACATGCCAACCCAGCTTTGTGTCGTCTGCAAACTTGGAGTTATTACATCTAGTTCAACCTTCTAGATCATTAATATACATTGTGAGTAGCTGGGGTCCTAGCACGTATCCCTGCCCTACCCCACTAGTAACTGCCTGCCACTTGGATAAAGGCCCGTTTAGACATTCTCTTTGCTTCCTGTCTGCCAACCAGTTCTCTATCCAAGTCAGTATCTTACACCCGATCCCATGTGCTTTAACTTTGCACGCCAATCTATTATGTGGGACCTTATCGAAAGCCTTCTGAAAGTCCAAATACACCACATCCACTGGTTCTCCCTTATCTATTCTACCAGTTACATCCTCAAAATTTTTTAACATTTCCATCTGACCTGGTACTGAAAGTGGAGACGGTTCCACAGTGTAGCAGTTATCACGTTTGCGGAATCATTTTGTTGGAACTTGCTCCTTCTGCTTGTCCAGGGGCGAGATTGCTCTCCTGTGTGAGGAAATAACAACTAAGAACAAAAGAATTAGGAGCTGGAATAGCCCATATATTGTGTAAAATGAGATATGGGTAACAGTTAACAGTTAACATGCAAAGCACAAAACCTGCTGACAAGGGTGGTGCTGTTGCTGTTTGGCGAACCGACCTCTACCTAGCGGAAGCTGTACGCCAACTCTCCAACACCTCATCCTACCTCCGCCTGGACCATGACCGCACTACCGAATATCAAGTCACCATTTGCAAGACTGTCACTGACCTCGTATGAGAAGAGATTGAGTAAACTAGGCCTGCAATCTCTTGAATTCGGAAGAATGAGAGGGGATCTCATTAAGCATGCAAAATTATTACAGGGTTTGATCGGTTGGATGCTGGGAAAATGTTTCCCTTGGCTGGGGAGTCTAGAACCAGGGGCCACAGCCTCAGGATAAAGGTTAGGCCATTCAGGACTGAGAGGAGAAGAAATTTCTTCACACAGAGGGTGGTGAATCTTTGGAATTCTCTACCCCAGAGGGCTGTGGAGGCTCAGTCATTGGGTATGTTCAAAACAGAAGTCGGTAGATTTCTGACTGGTAAGGGCTTCAAGGGATATGGCGATAGGGCCGGTGAATGGAATTGAGGCAGGAGATCAGCCATGATCTCATAGAATCCCCTACACTTGCTTAAAAATCTGTCCCATTACCTCTTTTTACCAGTTCTGACGAAAGGTTATCGACCTGAAACGTTAACTCTGTTTCTCTCTTCGCAGAAGCTGCCTGACCTGCTGAGTATCTCCAGCATTTTCTGTTTCAATTCAGATTTCCAGCATCTGCAGTATTTTCTCAGTTCGCATTTCTTTCATTGTGCAAAACAAGGTTATCGCTCAATTAATGACGCTTTGAAAGCAACATAAAAGTTTAACCAAATAAATACCGCCCAACGTGGGGCTCGAACCCACGACCCTGAGATTAAGAGTCTCATGCTCTACCGACTGAGCTAGCCGGGCCTGTTAGAGCTGTATTTCATTGTCGCTGATTGCAGTCAGGTACCTGGTGGCTCCGGCCCGGTCACAACAGCATGTCTGAGCCGCGTTTCTGCAAACTGCGAAACAAGTTCTCCAGAAGCCCAAGGCGTATAAGGAACTCAAGCAGCAAAATCCCTTTCATTAACCACAGGGGTTCAGGCAATTTTCTGATCGCAAAGCGCTTTAGTCTTTGTCAATATCTCTTGTCTATTTCCCGGAGATTCCCGATTCTGTCTTTCTCTCTGGCTCTGTTTATTGTGTCTGTGGCCACCTGCGGGTTGATTTTGAAGGAATACCTGTGTTTGTGTCTGCTTGTTACGTTAAACAAATGAGGGCATCAGGCGCTTCTGTGCATGACAATGAGGAATCAGGAGAAGGCAGGAGGAATGAAACAGTGTTTGTGGAACGTGTGCATATAATAAAAGCGCGGGTTAAGTAGAGGTTTCTGTAGTGTAGCGGTTATCACGTTTGCCTCACAGGCGAAAAGTCCCCGGGTCGAGCCCGGGCGAAAACTTTATTTTTCTGTGAAATAAATTTAACAGGTTTCTTGTGTCAGAAGCAACGAACAATTTAAAGCAGACTCCTAAAATACACGGTGCGTAAATTCTTATAGGGTATAAATCTTCGTCAATGAATAAACTTTCACAAATTATTAAAGTTAAATTACTCAACTTTCGACTGTCCCTTACTGTGAGCATTTCTTTCATTCTGCAAAACAACGCTTTCGGTTAATGAATGTTGATTAAAACAATTAAACCACTAAACTACCAGAACACACATTAAAGAGTTGATCACAATTGCTGATATTTCTTATCTTTTTTCTGGTGTTTTTTCAGCTCTTGGTCCTTTTCAGCTCCTGACTGCGGATATTCTTCTGATTAAACGTGAACAAACTGAAATATCTCGCAGCCCCGGCCTCGGTTAGTACCAACAGATCTAAGCCGCATTTCAGGCCTGAAAACAAACCCATTAATTATTCGCTTTTCTCCAGCTCCAGAGCTCAGATTGTTACTGCCCATCCCTGGAGCTGCAAGATACCAGGGATCCGGGACAAACCTCCCCATACACCGAGCACAAGCTCAGGAAAACCCCGGGGGAGATGATATCCCGGTCACTGAGCCTTCAACAGCATTGAACAAGCACCCGGACGGAAACGTTCTTCATGTGGAAGTGATGAGATGCAAAAATTAACTCAACAAGTCAGGATGGCCGAGCGGTCTAAGGCGCTGCGTTCAGGTCGCAGTCTCCTCTGGAGGCGTGGGTTCGAATCCCACTTCTGACAGTCTTTACTTTTAATTACCACGCGGAACTCATTTATTTTCACACCACTGTCAAGCACTTTGGGACATCCCTTAAAAGTGGGATTCAGCAGTTCACCTGCTCCATTCACATAGAAACATAGAAGATAGGAGCAGGAGTAGGCCATTCGGCCACTCGAGCCTGCTCCGCAATTTAATGAGATCATGGCTGATCATCCACATTCAGTACCCTGTCCCTGCTTTCTCCCCATATCCCTTTATCTCTTTAGCCTTAAGAAATATATCTAACTCCTTCTTGAATATATTTAATGAATTGGCCTCAACTGCCTTCTGTGGTACAGAATTCAACAGGTTCACCACTCTCTGGGTGAAGAAATTCCTCCTCATCTCAACCCTATGTGGCTTACCCCTTATCCTTAGACTGTGACTGCTGGTTCTGGATTCCCGCACCATCGGGATCATTCTTCCTGCATCTAGCGTGTCTTGTCCTGTTAGAATTTTGTAAGTTTCAATGAGATCCCCTCTCGTTCTTCTAAACTCTAGCGAATATAAGCCTAATCATCTCAATCTGTCTTCATACGTCATTCCTGCCATCCCATGTATCAGTCTGGAGAATCTTCGCTGCACTCCCTCCATGGCAAGAACATCCTTCCTCAGATAAGGTGACCAAAGCTGCACACAATACTCAAGGTATGGTCTCACTAAGGCCTTGTACAACTGCAGCAAGACATCCTTGCTCCTGTACTCGAAACCTCTCACTGAAAAGGCCAACATTTGCCTTCTTAACCACCTGCTGCACCTGCAGGCTTACCTTCAGCGATTGGTGCACACGGACACCCAGGTCTCATTGCAGTTCCCCTTTTCCCAATCTATTGACATTCTGATAATAAGCTGTCTTCCTGTTTTTGCCACCAAAGTTGATAACCTCACATTTATCCGCATTATACTGCATCTGCCATGCTTCTGCTAAATCACCTAACCTGTCCATATCATACTGGAGGTTCTCTGCATCCTCCTCACAGCACACATGCCAACCCAGCTTTGTGTCGTCTGCAAACTTGGAGTTATTACATCTAGTTCAACCTTCTAGATCATTAATATATATTGTGAGTAGCTGGGGTCCTAGCACGTATCCCTGCCCTACCCCACTAGTAACTGCCTGCCACTTGGATAAAGGCCCGTTTAGACATACTCTTTGTTCCTGTCTGCCAACCAGTTCTCTATCCAAGTCAGTATCTTACACCCGATCCCATGTGCTTTAACTTTGCACGCCAATCTATTATGTGGGACCTTATCGAAAGCCTTCTGAAATTCCAAATACACCACATCCACTGGTTCTCCCTTATCTATTCTACCAGTTACATCCTCAAAAAATTTTAACATTTCCATCTGACCTGGTACTGAAAGTGGAGATGGTTCCACAGTGTAGCAGTTATCACGTTTGCGGAATCATTTTGTTGGAACTTGCTACTTCTGCTTGTCCAGGGGCGAGATTGCTCTCCTGTGTGAGGACATAACAACTAAGAACAAAAGAATTAGGAGCTGGAATAGCCCATATATTGTATAAAATGAGATATGGGTAACAGTTAACAGTTAACATGCAAAGCACAAAACCTGCTGACAAGGGTGGTGCTGTTGCTGTTTGGCGAACCGACCTCTACCTAGCGGAAGCTGTACGCCAACTCTCCAACACCTCATCCTACCTCCGCCTGGACCATGACCCCACTACCGAATATCAAGTCACCATTTGCAAGACTGTCACTGACCTCGTATGAGAAGAGATTGAGTAAACTAGGCCTGCAATCTCTTGAATTCGGAAGAATGAGAGGGGATCTCATTAAGCATGCAAAATTATTACAGGGTTTGATCGGTTGGATGCTGGGAAAATGTTTCCCTTGGCTGGGGAGTCTAGAACCAGGGGCCACAGCCTCAGGATAAAGGTTAGGCCATTCAGGACTGAGAGGAGAAGAAATTTCTTCACACAGAGGGTGGTGAATCTTTGGAATTCTCTACCCCAGAGGGCTGTGGAGGCACAGTCATTGGGTATGTTCAAAACAGAAGTCGGTAGATTTCTGACTGGTAAGGGCTTCAAGGGATATGGCGATAGGGCCGGTGAATGGAATTGAGGCAGGAGATCAGCCATGATCTCATAGAATCCCCTACACTTGCTTAAAAATCTGTCCCATTACCTCTTTTTACCAGTTCTGACGAAAGGTTATCGACCTGAAACGTTAACTCTGTTTCTCTCTTCGCAGAAGCTGCCTGACCTGCTGAGTATCTCCAGCATTTTCTGTTTCAATTCAGATTTCCAGCATCTGCAGTATTTTCTCAGTTCGCATTTCTTTCATTGTGCAAAACAAGGTTATCGCTCAATTAATGACGCTTTGAAAGCAACATAAAAGCTTAACCAAATAAATACCGCCCAACGTGGGGCTCGAACCCACGACCCTGAGATTAAGAGTCTCATGCTCTACCGACTGAGCTAGCCGGGCCTGTTAGAGTTGTATTTCATTGTCGCTGATTGCAGTCAGGTACCTGGTGGCTCCGGCCCGGTCACAACAGCATGTCTGAGCCGCGTTTCTGCAAACTGCGAAACAAGTTCTCCAGAAGCACAAGGCGTATAAGGAACTCAAGCAGCAAAATCCCTTTCATTAACCACAGGGGTTCAGGCAATTTTCTGATCGCAAAGCGCTTTAGTCTTTGTCAATATCTCTTGTCTATTTCCCGGAGATTCCCGATTCTGTCTTTCTCTCTGGCTCTGTTTATTGTGTCTGTGGCCACCTGCGGGTTGATTTTGAAGGAATACCTGTGTTTGTGTCTGCTTGTTACGTTAAATAAATGAGGGCATCAGGCGCTTCTGTGCATGACAATGAGGAATCAGGAGAAGGCAGGAGGAATGAAACAGTGTTTGTGGAACGTGTGCATATAAAAAAAGCGCGGGTTAAGCAGAGGTTTCTGTAGTGTAGCGGTTATCACGTTTGCCTCACACGCGAAAAGTCCCCGGGTCGAGCCCGGGCGGAAACTTTATTTTTCTGTGAAATAAATTTAACAGGTTTCTTGTGTCAGAAGCAACGAACAATTTAAAGCAGACTCCTAAAATACACGGTGCGTAAATTCTTATAGGGTATAAATCTTCGTCAATGAATAAACTTTCACAAATTATTAAAGTTAAATTACTCAACTTTCGACTGTCCCTTACTGTGAGCATTTCTTTCATTCTGCAAAACAACGCTTTCGGTTAATGAATGTTGATTAAAACAATTAAACCACTAAACTACCAGAACACACATTAAAGAGTTGATCACAATTGCTGATATTTCTTATCTTTTTTCTGGTGTTTTTTCAGCTCTTGGTCCTTTTCAGCTCCTGACTGCGGATATTCTTCTGATTAAACGTGAACAAACTGAAATATCTCGCAGCCCCGGCCTCGGTTAGTACCAACAGATCTAAGCCGCATTTCAGGCCTGAAAACAATCCCATTAATTATTCGCTTTTCTCCAGCTCCAGAGCTCAGATTGTTACTGCCCATCCCTGGAGCTGCAAGATACCAGGGATCCGGGACAAACCTCCCCATACACCGAGCACAAGCTCAGGAAAACCCCGGGGGAGATGATATCCCGGTCACTGAGCCTTCAACAGCATTGAACAAGCACCCGGACGGAAACGTTCTTCATGTGGAAGTGATGAGATGCAAAAATTAACTCAACAAGTCAGGATGGCCGAGCGGTCTAAGGCGCTGCGTTCAGGTCGCGGTCTCCTCTGGAGGCGTGGGTTCGAATCCCACTTCTGACAGTCTTTACTTTTAATTACCACGCGGAACTCATTTATTTTCACACCACTGTCAAGCACTTTGGGACATCCCTTAAAAGTGGGATTCAGCAGTTCACCTGCTCCATTCACATAGAAACATAGAAGATAGGAGCAGGAGTAGGCCATTCGGCCACTCGAGCCTGCTCCGCAATTTAATGAGATCATGGCTGATCATCCACATTCAGTACCCTGTCCCTGCTTTCTCCCCATATCCCTTTATCTCTTTAGCCTTAAGAAATATATCTAACTCCTTCTTGAATATATTTAATGAATTGGCCTCAACTGCCTTCTGTGGTACAGAATTCAACAGGTTCACCACTCTCTGGGTGAAGAAATTCCTCCTCATCTCAACCCTATGTGGCTTACCCCTTATCCTTAGACTGTGACTGCTGGTTCTGGATTCCCGCACCATCGGGATCATTCTTCCTGCATCTAGCGTGTCTTGTCCTGTTAGAATTTTGTAAGTTTCAATGAGATCCCCTCTCGTTCTTCTAAACTCTAGCGAATATAAGCCTAATCATCTCAATCTGTCTTCATACGTCATTCCTGCCATCCCATGTATCAGTCTGGAGAATCTTCGCTGCACTCCCTCCATGGCAAGAACATCCTTCCTCAGATAAGGTGACCAAAGCTGCACACAATACTCAAGGTATGGTCTCACTAAGGCCTTGTACAACTGCAGCAAGACATCCTTGCTCCTGTACTCGAAACCTCTCACTGAAAAGGCCAACATTTGCCTTCTTAACCACCTGCTGCACCTGCAGGCTTACCTTCAGCGATTGGTGCACACGGACACCCAGGTCTCATTGCAGTTCCCCTTTTCCCAATCTATTGACATTCTGATAATAAGCTGTCTTCCTGTTTTTGCCACCAAAGTTGATAACCTCACATTTATCCACATTATACTGCATCTGCCATGCTTCTGCTAAATCACGTAACCTGTCCATATCACACTGGAGGTTCTCTGCATCCTCCTCACAGCACACATGCCAACCCAGCTTTGTGTCGTCTGCAAACTTGTAGTTATTACATCTAGTTCAACCTTCTAGATCATTAATAAATATTGTGAGTAGCTGGGGTCCTAGCACGTATCCCTGCCCTACCCCACTAGTAACTGCCTGCCACTTGGATAAAGGCCCGTTTAGACGTACTCTTTGCTTCCTGTCTGCCAACCAGTTCTCTATCCAAGTCAGTATCTTACACCCGATCCCATGTGCTTTAACTTTGCACGCCAATCTATTATGTGGGACCTTATCGAAAGCCTTCTGAAAGTCCAAATACACCACATCCACTGGTTCTCCCTTATCTATTCTACCAGTTACATCCTCAAAAATTTTTAACATTTCCATCTGACCTGGTATCGAAAGTGGAGACGGTTCCACAGTGTAGCAGTTATCACATTTGCGGAATCATTTTGTTGGAACTTGCTCCTTCTGCTTGTCCAGGGGCGAGATTGCTCTCCTGTGTGAGGAAATAACAACTAAGAACAAAAGAATTAGGAGCTGGAATAGCCCATATATTGTATAAAATGAGATATGGGTAACAGTTAACAGTTAACATGCAAAGCACAAAACCTGCTGACAAGGGTGGTGCTGTTGCTGTTTGGCGAACCGACCTCTACCTAGCGGAAGCTGTACGCCAACTCTCCAACACCTCATCCTACCTCCGCCTGGACCATGACCCCACTACCGAATATCAAGTCACCATTTGCAAGACTGTCACTGACCTCGTATGAGAAGAGATTGAGTAAACTAGGCCTGCAATCTCTTGAATTCGGAAGAATGAGAGGGGATCTCATTAAGCATGCAAAATTATTACAGGGTTTGATCGGTTGGATGCTGGGAAAATGTTTCCCTTGGCTGGGGAGTCTAGAACCAGGGGCCACAGCCTCAGGATAAAGGTTAGGCCATTCAGGACTGAGAGGAGAAGAAATTTCTTCACACAGAGGGTGGTGAATCTTTGGAATTCTCTACCCCAGAGGGCTGTGGAGGCTCAGTCATTGGGTATGTTCAAAACAGAAGTCGGTAGATTTCTGACTGGTAAGGGCTTCAAGGGATATGGCGATAGGGCCGGTGAATGGAATTGAGGCAGGAGATCAGCCATGATCTCATAGAATCCCCTACACTTGCTTAAAAATCTGTCCCATTACCTCTTTTTACCAGTTCTGACGAAAGGTTATCGACCTGAAACGTTAACTCTGTTTCTCTCTTCGCAGAAGCTGCCTGACCTGCTGAGTATCTCCAGCATTTTCTGTTTCAATTCAGATTTCCAGCATCTGCAGTATTTTCTCAGTTCGCATTTCTTTCATTGTGCAAAACAAGGTTATCGCTCAATTAATGACGCTTTGAAAGCAACATAAAAGCTTAACCAAATAAATACCGCCCAACGTGGGGCTCGAACCCACGACCCTGAGATTAAGAGTCTCATGCTCTACCGACTGAGCTAGCCGGGCCTGTTAGAGCTGTATTTCATTGTCGCTGATTGCAGTCAGGTACCTGGTGGCTCCGGCCCGGTCACAACAGCATGTCTGAGCCGCGTTTCTGCAAACTGCGAAACAAGTTCTCCAGAAGCCCAAGGCGTATAAGGAACTCAAGCAGCAAAATCCCTTTCATTAACCACAGGGGTTCAGGCAATTTTCTGATCGCAAAGCGCTTTAGTCTTTGTCAATATCTCTTGTCTATTTCCCGGAGATTCCCGATTCTGTCTTTCTCTCTGGCTCTGTTTATTGTGTCTGTGGCCACCTGCGGGTTGATTTTGAAGGAATACCTGTGTTTGTGTCTGCTTGTTACGTTAAATAAATGAGGGCATCAGGCGCTTCTGTGCATGACAATGAGGAATCAGGAGAAGGCAGGAGGAATGAAACAGTGTTTGTGGAACGTGTGCATATAAAAAAAGCGCGGGTTAAGCAGAGGTTTCTGTAGTGTAGCGGTTATCACGTTTGCCTCACACGCGAAAAGTCCCCGGGTCGAGCCCGGGCGGAAACTTTATTTTTCTGTGAAATAAATTTAACAGGTTTCTTGTGTCAGAAGCAACGAACAATTTAAAGCAGACTCCTAAAATACACGGTGCGTAAATTCTTATAGGGTATAAATCTTCGTCAATGAATAAACTTTCACAAATTATTAAAGTTAAATTACTCAACTTTCGACTGTCCCTTACTGTGAGCATTTCTTTCATTCTGCAAAACAACGCTTTCGGTTAATGAATGTTGATTAAAACAATTAAACCACTAAACTACCAGAACACACATTAAAGAGTTGATCACAATTGCTGATATTTCTTATCTTTTTTCTGGTGTTTTTTCAGCTCTTGGTCCTTTTCAGCTCCTGACTGCGGATATTCTTCTGATTAAACGTGAACAAACTGAAATATCTCGCAGCCCCGGCCTCGGTTAGTACCAACAGATCTAAGCCGCATTTCAGGCCTGAAAACAATCCCATTAATTATTCGCTTTTCTCCAGCTCCAGAGCTCAGATTGTTACTGCCCATCCCTGGAGCTGCAAGATACCAGGGATCCGGGACAAACCTCCCCATACACCGAGCACAAGCTCAGGAAAACCCCGGGGGAGATGATATCCCGGTCACTGAGCCTTCAACAGCATTGAACAAGCACCCGGACGGAAACGTTCTTCATGTGGAAGTGATGAGATGCAAAAATTAACTCAACAAGTCAGGATGGCCGAGCGGTCTAAGGCGCTGCGTTCAGGTCGCAGTCTCCTCTGGAGGCGTGGGTTCGAATCCCACTTCTGACAGTCTTTACTTTTAATTACCACGCGGAACTCATTTATTTTCACACCACTGTCAAGCACTTTGGGACATCCCTTAAAAGTGGGATTCAGCAGTTCACCTGCTCCATTCACATAGAAACATAGAAGATAGGAGCAGGAGTAGGCCATTCGGCCACTCGAGCCTGCTCCGCAATTTAATGAGATCATGGCTGATCATCCACATTCAGTACCCTGTCCCTGCTTTCTCCCCATATCCCTTTATCTCTTTAGCCTTAAGAAATATATCTAACTCCTTCTTGAATATATTTAATGAATTGGCCTCAACTGCCTTCTGTGGTACAGAATTCAACAGGTTCACCACTCTCTGGGTGAAGAAATTCCTCCTCATCTCAACCCTATGTAGCTTACCCCTTATCCTTAGACTGTGACTGCTGGTTCTGGATTCCCGCACCATCGGGATCATTCTTCCTGCATCTAGCGTGTCTTGTCCTGTTAGAATTTTGTAAGTTTCAATGAGATCCCCTCTCGTTCTTCTAAACTCTAGCGAATATAAGCCTAATCATCTCAATCTGTCTTCATACGTCATTCCTGCCATCCCATGTATCAGTCTGGAGAATCTTCGCTGCACTCCCTCCATGGCAAGAACATCCTTCCTCAGATAAGGTGACCAAAGCTGCACACAATACTCAAGGTATGGTCTCACTAAGGCCTTGTACAACTGCAGCAAGACATCCTTGCTCCTGTACTCGAAACCTCTCACTGAAAAGGCCAACATTTGCCTTCTTAACCACCTGCTGCACCTGCAGGCTTACCTTCAGCGATTGGTGCACACGGACACCCAGGTCTCATTGCAGTTCCCCTTTTCCCAATCTATTGACATTCTGATAATAAGCTGTCTTCCTGTTTTTGCCACCAAAGTTGATAACCTCACATTTATCCACATTATACTGCATCTGCCATGCTTCTGCTAAATCACGTAACCTGTCCATATCACACTGGAGGTTCTCTGCATCCTCCTCACAGCACACATGCCAACCCAGCTTTGTGTCGTCTGCAAACTTGTAGTTATTACATCTAGTTCAACCTTCTAGATCATTAATAAATATTGTGAGTAGCTGGGGTCCTAGCACGTATCCCTGCCCTACCCCACTAGTAACTGCCTGCCACTTGGATAAAGGCCCGTTTAGACATACTCTTTGCTTCCTGTCTGCCAACCAGTTCTCTATCCAAGTCAGTATCTTACACCCGATCCCATGTGCTTTAACTTTGCACGCCAATCTATTATGTGGGACCTTATCGAAAGCCTTCTGAAAGTCCAAATACACCACATCCACTGGTTCTCCCTTATCTATTCTACCAGTTACATCCTCAAAAATTTTTAACATTTCCATCTGACCTGGTATCGAAAGTGGAGACGGTTCCACAGTGTAGCAGTTATCACATTTGCGGAATCATTTTGTTGGAACTTGCTCCTTCTGCTTGTCCAGGGGCGAGATTGCTCTCCTGTGTGAGGAAATAACAACTAAGAACAAAAGAATTAGGAGCTGGAATAGCCCATATATTGTATAAAATGAGATATGGGTAACAGTTAACAGTTAACATGCAAAGCACAAAACCTGCTGACAAGGGTGGTGCTGTTGCTGTTTGGCGAACCGACCTCTACCTAGCGGAAGCTGTACGCCAACTCTCCAACACCTCATCCTACCTCCGCCTGGACCATGACCCCACTACCGAATATCAAGTCACCATTTGCAAGACTGTCACTGACCTCGTATGAGAAGAGATTGAGTAAACTAGGCCTGCAATCTCTTGAATTCGGAAGAATGAGAGGGGATCTCATTAAGCATGCAAAATTATTACAGGGTTTGATCGGTTGGATGCTGGGAAAATGTTTCCCTTGGCTGGGGAGTCTAGAACCAGGGGCCACAGCCTCAGGATAAAGGTTAGGCCATTCAGGACTGAGAGGAGAAGAAATTTCTTCACACAGAGGGTGGTGAATCTTTGGAATTCTCTACCCCAGAGGGCTGTGGAGGCTCAGTCATTGGGTATGTTCAAAACAGAAGTCGGTAGATTTCTGACTGGTAAGGGCTTCAAGGGATATGGCGATAGGGCCGGTGAATGGAATTGAGGCAGGAGATCAGCCATGATCTCATAGAATCCCCTACACTTGCTTAAAAATCTGTCCCATTACCTCTTTTTACCAGTTCTGACGAAAGGTTATCGACCTGAAACGTTAACTCTGTTTCTCTCTTCGCAGAAGCTGCCTGACCTGCTGAGTATCTCCAGCATTTTCTGTTTCAATTCAGATTTCCAGCATCTGCAGTATTTTCTCAGTTCGCATTTCTTTCATTGTGCAAAACAAGGTTATCGCTCAATTAATGACGCTTTGAAAGCAACATAAAAGTTTAACCAAATAAATACCGCCCAACGTGGGGCTCGAACCCACGACCCTAAGATTAAGAGTCTCATGCTCTACCGACTGAGCTAGCCGGGCCTGTTAGAGCTGTTTCGCATTGTCGCTGATTGCAGTCAGGTACCTGGTGGCTCCGGCCCGGTCACAACAGCATGTCTGAGCCGCGTTTCTGCAAACTGCGAAACAAGTTCTCCAGAAGCCCAAGGCGTATAAGGAACTCAAGCAGCAAAATCCCTTTCATTAACCACAGGGGTTCAAGCAATTTTCTGATCGCAAAGCGCTTTAGTCTTTGTCAATATCTCTTGTCTATTTCCCGGAGATTCCCGATTCTGTCTTTCTCTCTGGCTCTGTTTATTGTGTCTGTGGCCACCTGCGGGTTGATTTTGAAGGAATACCTGTGTTTGTGTCTGCTTGTTACGTTAAACAAATGAGGGCATCAGGCGCTTCTGTGCATGACAATGAGGAATCAGGAGAAGGCAGGAGGAATGAAACAGTGTTTGTGGAACGTGTGCATATAAAAAAAGCGCGGGTTAAGCAGAGGTTTCTGTAGTGTAGCGGTTATCACGTTTGCCTCACAGGCGAAAAGTCTTCGGGTCGAGCCCGGGCGGAAACTTTATTTTTCTGTGAAATAAATTTAACAGGTTTCTTGTGTCAGAAGCAACGAACAATTTAAAGCAGACTCCTAAAATACACGGTGCGTAAATTCTTATAGGGTATAAATCTTCGTCAATGAATAAACTTTCACAAATTATTAAAGTTAAATTACTCAACTTTCGACTGTCCCTTACTGTGAGCATTTCTTTCATTCTGCAAAACAACGCTTTCGGTTAATGAATGTTGATTAAAACAATTAAACCACTAAACTACCAGAACACACATTAAAGAGTTGATCACAATTGCTGATATTTCTTATCTTTTTTCTGGTGTTTTTTCAGCTCTTGGTCCTTTTCAGCTCCTGACTGCGGATATTCTTCTGATTAAACGTGAACAAACTGAAATATCTCGCAGCCCCGGCCTCGGTTAGTACCAACATATCTAAGCCGCATTTCAGGCCTGAAAACAATCCCATTAATTATTCGCTTTTCTCCAGCTCCAGAGCTCAGATTGTTACTGCCCATCCCTGGAGCTGCAAGATACCAGGGATCCGGGACAAACCTCCCCATACACCGAGCACAAGCTCAGGAAAACCCCGGGGGAGATGATATCCCGGTCACTGAGCCTTCAACAGCATTGAACAAGCACCCGGACGGAAACGTTCTTCATGTGGAAGGGATGAGATGCAAAAATTAAATCAACAAGTCAGGATGGCCGAGCGGTCTAAGGCGCTGCGTTCAGGTCGCAGTCTCCTCTGGAAGCGTGGGTTCGAATCACACTTCTGACAGTCTTTACTTTTAATTACCACGCGGAACTCATTTATTTTCACACCACTGTCAAGCACTTTGGGACATCCCTTAAAAGTGGGATTCAGCAGTTCACCTGCTCCATTCACATAGAAACATAGAAGATAGGAGCAGGAGTAGGCCATTCGGCCACTCGAGCCTGCTCCGCAATTTAATGAGATCATGGCTGATCATCCACATTCAGTACCCTGTCCCTGCTTTCTCCCCATATCCCTTTATCTCTTTAGCCTTAAGAAATATATCTAACTCCTTCTTGAATATATTTAATGAATTGGCCTCAACTGCCTTCTGTGGTACAGAATTCAACAGGTTCACCACTCTCTGGGTGAAGAAATTCCTCCTCATCTCAACCCTATGTGGCTTACCCCTTATCCTTAGACTGTGACTGCTGGTTCTGGATTCCCGCACCATCGGGATCATTCTTCCTGCATCTAGCGTGTCTTGTCCTGTTAGAATTTTGTAAGTTTCAATGAGATCCCCTCTCGTTCTTCTAAACTCTAGCGAATATAAGCCTAATCATCTCAATCTGTCTTCATACGTCATTCCTGCCATCCCATGTATCAGTCTGGAGAATCTTCGCTGCACTCCCTCCATGGCAAGAACATCCTTCCTCAGATAAGGTGACCAAAGCTGCACACAATACTCAAGGTATGGTCTCACTAAGGCCTTGTACAACTGCAGCAAGACATCCTTGCTCCTGTACTCGAAACCTCTCACTGAAAAGGCCAACATTTGCCTTCTTAACCACCTGCTGCACCTGCAGGCTTACCTTCAGCGATTGGTGCACACGGACACCCAGGTCTCATTGCAGTTCCCCTTTTCCCAATCTATTGACATTCTGATAATAAGCTGTCTTCCTGTTTTTGCCACCAAAGTTGATAACCTCACATTTATCCACATTATACTGCATCTGCCATGCTTCTGCTAAATCACCTAACCTGTCCATATCATACTGGAGGTTCTCTGCATCCTCCTCACAGCACACATGCCAACCCAGCTTTGTGTCGTCTGCAAACTTGGAGTTATTACATCTAGTTCAACCTTCTAGATCATTAATATATATTGTGAGTAGCTGGGGTCCTAGCACGTATCCCTGCCCTACCCCACTAGTAACTGCCTGCCACTTGGATAAAGGCCCGTTTAGACATACTCTTTGCTTCCTGTCTGCCAACCAGTTCTCTATCCAAGTCAGTATCTTACACCCGATCCCATGTGCTTTAACTTTGCACGCCAATCTATTATGTGGGACCTTATCGAAAGCCTTCTGAAAGTCCAAATACACCACATCCACTGGTTCTCCCTTATCTATTCTACCAGTTACATCCTCAAAAATTTTTAACATTTCCATCTGACCTGGTACTGAAAGTGGAGACGGTTCCACAGTGTAGCAGTTATCACGTTTGCGGAATCATTTTGTTGGAACTTGCTCCTTCTGCTTGTCCAGGGGCGAGATTGCTCTCCTGTGTGAGGAAATAACAACTAAGAACAAAAGAATTAGGAGCTGGAATAGCCCATATATTGTGTAAAATGGGATATGGGTAACAGTTAACAGTTAACATGCAAAGCACAAAACCTGCTGACAAGGGTGGTGCTGTTGCTGTTTGGCGAACCGACCTCTACCTAGCGGAAGCTGTACGCCAACTCTCCAACACCTCATCCTACCTCCGCCTGGACCATGACCCCACTACCGAATATCAAGTCACCATTTGCAAGACTGTCACTGACCTCGTATGAGAAGAGATTGAGTAAACTAGGCCTGCAATCTCTTGAATTCGGAAGAATGAGAGGGGATCTCATTAAGCATGCAAAATTATTACAGGGTTTGATCGGTTGGATGCTGGGAAAATGTTTCCCTTGGCTGGGGAGTCTAGAACCAGGGGCCACAGCCTCAGGATAAAGGTTAGGCCATTCAGGACTGAGAGGAGAAGAAATTTCTTCACACAGAGGGTGGTGAATCTTTGGAATTCTCTACCCCAGAGGGCTGTGGAGGCTCAGTCATTGGGTATGTTCAAAACAGAAGTCGGTAGATTTCTGACTGGTAAGGGCTTCAAGGGATATGGCGATAGGGCCGGTGAATGGAATTGAGGCAGGAGATCAGCCATGATCTCATAGAATCCCCTACACTTGCTTAAAAATCTGTCCCATTACCTCTTTTTACCAGTTCTGACGAAAGGTTATCGACCTGAAACGTTAACTCTGTTTCTCTCTTCGCAGAAGCTGCCTGACCTGCTGAGTATCTCCAGCATTTTCTGTTTCAATTCAGATTTCCAGCATCTGCAGTATTTTCTCAGTTCGCATTTCTTTCATTGTGCAAAACAAGGTTATCGCTCAATTAATGACGCTTTGAAAGCAACATAAAAGTTTAACCAAATAAATACCGCCCAACGTGGGGCTCGAACCCACGACCCTGAGATTAAGAGTCTCATGCTCTACCGACTGAGCTAGCCGGGCCTGTTAGAGCTGTATTTCATTGTCGCTGATTGCAGTCAGGTACCTGGTGGCTCCGGCCCGGTCACAACAGCATGTCTGAGCCGCGTTTCTGCAAACTGCGAAACAAGTTCTCCAGAAGCCCAAGGCGTATAAGGAACTCAAGCAGCAAAATCCCTTTCATTAACCACAGGGGTTCAGGCAATTTTCTGATCGCAAAGCGCTTTAGTCTTTGTCAATATCTCTTGTCTATTTCCCGGAGATTCCCGATTCTGTCTTTCTCTCTGGCTCTGTTTATTGTGTCTGTGGCCACCTGCGGGTTGATTTTGAAGGAATACCTGTGTTTGTGTCTGCTTGTTACGTTAAACAAATGAGGGCATCAGGCGCTTCTGTGCATGACAATGAGGAATCAGGAGAAGGCAGGAGGAATGAAACAGTGTTTGTGGAACGTGTGCATATAATAAAAGCGCGGGTTAAGTAGAGGTTTCTGTAGTGTAGCGGTTATCACGTTTGCCTCACAGGCGAAAAGTCCCCGGGTCGAGCCCGGGCGGAAACTTTATTTTTCTGTGAAATAAATTTAACAGGTTTCTTGTGTCAGAAGCAACGAACAATTTAAAGCAGACTCCTAAAATACACGGTGCGTAAATTCTTATAGGGTATAAATCTTCGTCAATGAATAAACTTTCACAAATTATTAAAGTTAAATTACTCAACTTTCGACTGTCCCTTACTGTGAGCATTTCTTTCATTCTGCAAAACAACGCTTTCGGTTAATGAATGTTGATTAAAACAATTAAACCACTAAACTACCAGAACACACATTAAAGAGTTGATCACAATTGCTGATATTTCTTATCTTTTTTCTGGTGTTTTTTCAGCTCTTGGTCCTTTTCAGCTCCTGACTGCGGATATTCTTCTGATTAAACGTGAACAAACTGAAATATCTCGCAGCCCCGGCCTCGGTTAGTACCAACAGATCTAAGCCGCATTTCAGGCCTGAAAACAATCCCATTAATTATTCGCTTTTCTCCAGCTCCAGAGCTCAGATTGTTACTGCCCATCCCTGGAGCTGCAAGATACCAGGGATCCGGGACAAAACTCCCTATACACCGAGCACAATCTCAGGAAAACCCCGGGGGAGATGATATCCCGGTCACTGAGCCTTCAACAGCATTGAACAAGCACCCGGACGGAAACGTTCTTCATGTGGAAGTGATGAGATGCAAAAATTAACTCAACAAGTCAGGATGGCCGAGCGGTCTAAGGCGCTGCGTTCAGGTCGCAGTCTCCTCTGGAGGCGTGGGTTCAAATCCCACTTCTGACAGTCTTCACTTTTAATTACCACGCGGAACTCATTTATTTTCACACCACTGTCAAGCACTTTGGGACATCCCTTAAAAGTGGGATTCAGCAGTTCACCTGCTCCATTCACATAGAAACATAGAAGATAGGAGCAGGAGTAGGCCATTCGGCCACTCGAGCCTGCTCCGCAATTTAATGAGATCATGGCTGATCATCCACATTCAGTACCCTGTCCCTGCTTTCTCCCCATATCCCTTTATCTCTTTAGCCTTAAGAAATATATCTAACTCCTTCTTGAATATATTTAATGAATTGGCCTCAACTGCCTTCTGTGGTACAGAATTCAACAGGTTCACCACTCTCTGGGTGAAGAAATTCCTCCTCATCTCAACCCTATGTGGCTTACCCCTTATCCTTAGACTGTGACTGCTGGTTCTGGATTCCCGCACCATCGGGATCATTCTTCCTGCATCTAGCGTGTCTTGTCCTGTTAGAATTTTGTAAGTTTCAATGAGATCCGCTCTCGTTCTTCTAAACTCCAGCGAATATAAGCCTAATCATCTCAATCTGTCTTCATACGTCATTCCTGCCATCCCATGTATCAGTCTGGAGAATCTTCGCTGCACTCCCTCCATGGCAAGAACATCCTTCCTCAGATAAGGTGACCAAAGCTGCACACAATACTCAAGGTATGGTCTCACTAAGGCCTTGTACAACTGCAGCAAGACATCCTTGCTCCTGTACTCGAAACCTCTCACTGAAAAGGCCAACATTTGCCTTCTTAACCACCTGCTGCACCTGCAGGCTTACCTTCAGCGATTGGTGCACACGGACACCCAGGTCTCATTGCAGTTCCCCTTTTCCCAATCTATTGACATTCTGATAATAAGCTGTCTTCCTGTTTTTGCCACCAAAGTTGATAACCTCACATTTATCCACATTATACTGCATCTGCCATGCTTCTGCTAAATCACCTAACCTGTCCATATCATACTGGAGGTTCTCTGCATCCTCCTCACAGCACACATGCCAACCCAGCTTTGTGTCGTCTGCAAACTTGGAGTTATTACATCTAGTTCAACCTTCTAGATCATTAATATACATTGTGAGTAGCTGGGGTCCTAGCACGTATCCCTGCCCTACCCCACTAGTAACTGCCTGCCACTTGGATAAAGGCCCGTTTAGACATTCTCTTTGCTTCCTGTCTGCCAACCAGTTCTCTATCCAAGTCAGTATCTTACACCCGATCCCATGTGCTTTAACTTTGCACGCCAATCTATTATGTGGGACCTTATCGAAAGCCTTCTGAAAGTCCAAATACACCACATCCACTGGTTCTCCCTTATCTATTCTACCAGTTACATCCTCAAAATTTTTTAACATTTCCATCTGACCTGGTACTGAAAGTGGAGACGGTTCCACAGTGTAGCAGTTATCACGTTTGCGGAATCATTTTGTTGGAACTTGCTCCTTCTGCTTGTCCAGGGGCGAGATTGCTCTCCTGTGTGAGGAAATAACAACTAAGAACAAAAGAATTAGGAGCTGGAATAGCCCATATATTGTGTAAAATGAGATATGGGTAACAGTTAACAGTTAACATGCAAAGCACAAAACCTGCTGACAAGGGTGGTGCTGTTGCTGTTTGGCGAACCGACCTCTACCTAGCGGAAGCTGTACGCCAACTCTCCAACACCTCATCCTACCTCCGCCTGGACCATGACCGCACTACCGAATATCAAGTCACCATTTGCAAGACTGTCACTGACCTCGTATGAGAAGAGATTGAGTAAACTAGGCCTGCAATCTCTTGAATTCGGAAGAATGAGAGGGGATCTCATTAAGCATGCAAAATTATTACAGGGTTTGATCGGTTGGATGCTGGGAAAATGTTTCCCTTGGCTGGGGAGTCTAGAACCAGGGGCCACAGCCTCAGGATAAAGGTTAGGCCATTCAGGACTGAGAGGAGAAGAAATTTCTTCACACAGAGGGTGGTGAATCTTTGGAATTCTCTACCCCAGAGGGCTGTGGAGGCTCAGTCATTGGGTATGTTCAAAACAGAAGTCGGTAGATTTCTGACTGGTAAGGGCTTCAAGGGATATGGCGATAGGGCCGGTGAATGGAATTGAGGCAGGAGATCAGCCATGATCTCATAGAATCCCCTACACTTGCTTAAAAATCTGTCCCATTACCTCTTTTTACCAGTTCTGACGAAAGGTTATCGACCTGAAACGTTAACTCTGTTTCTCTCTTCGCAGAAGCTGCCTGACCTGCTGAGTATCTCCAGCATTTTCTGTTTCAATTCAGATTTCCAGCATCTGCAGTATTTTCTCAGTTCGCATTTCTTTCATTGTGCAAAACAAGGTTATCGCTCAATTAATGACGCTTTGAAAGCAACATAAAAGTTTAACCAAATAAATACCGCCCAACGTGGGGCTCGAACCCACGACCCTGAGATTAAGAGTCTCATGCTCTACCGACTGAGCTAGCCGGGCCTGTTAGAGCTGTATTTCATTGTCGCTGATTGCAGTCAGGTACCTGGTGGCTCCGGCCCGGTCACAACAGCATGTCTGAGCCGCGTTTCTGCAAACTGCGAAACAAGTTCTCCAGAAGCCCAAGGCGTATAAGGAACTCAAGCAGCAAAATCCCTTTCATTAACCACAGGGGTTCAGGCAATTTTCTGATCGCAAAGCGCTTTAGTCTTTGTCAATATCTCTTGTCTATTTCCCGGAGATTCCCGATTCTGTCTTTCTCTCTGGCTCTGTTTATTGTGTCTGTGGCCACCTGCGGGTTGATTTTGAAGGAATACCTGTGTTTGTGTCTGCTTGTTACGTTAAACAAATGAGGGCATCAGGCGCTTCTGTGCATGACAATGAGGAATCAGGAGAAGGCAGGAGGAATGAAACAGTGTTTGTGGAACGTGTGCATATAATAAAAGCGCGGGTTAAGTAGAGGTTTCTGTAGTGTAGCGGTTATCACGTTTGCCTCACAGGCGAAAAGTCCCCGGGTCGAGCCCGGGCGAAAACTTTATTTTTCTGTGAAATAAATTTAACAGGTTTCTTGTGTCAGAAGCAACGAACAATTTAAAGCAGACTCCTAAAATACACGGTGCGTAAATTCTTATAGGGTATAAATCTTCGTCAATGAATAAACTTTCACAAATTATTAAAGTTAAATTACTCAACTTTCGACTGTCCCTTACTGTGAGCATTTCTTTCATTCTGCAAAACAACGCTTTCGGTTAATGAATGTTGATTAAAACAATTAAACCACTAAACTACCAGAACACACATTAAAGAGTTGATCACAATTGCTGATATTTCTTATCTTTTTTCTGGTGTTTTTTCAGCTCTTGGTCCTTTTCAGCTCCTGACTGCGGATATTCTTCTGATTAAACGTGAACAAACTGAAATATCTCGCAGCCCCGGCCTCGGTTAGTACCAACAGATCTAAGCCGCATTTCAGGCCTGAAAACAAACCCATTAATTATTCGCTTTTCTCCAGCTCCAGAGCTCAGATTGTTACTGCCCATCCCTGGAGCTGCAAGATACCAGGGATCCGGGACAAACCTCCCCATACACCGAGCACAAGCTCAGGAAAACCCCGGGGGAGATGATATCCCGGTCACTGAGCCTTCAACAGCATTGAACAAGCACCCGGACGGAAACGTTCTTCATGTGGAAGTGATGAGATGCAAAAATTAACTCAACAAGTCAGGATGGCCGAGCGGTCTAAGGCGCTGCGTTCAGGTCGCAGTCTCCTCTGGAGGCGTGGGTTCGAATCCCACTTCTGACAGTCTTTACTTTTAATTACCACGCGGAACTCATTTATTTTCACACCACTGTCAAGCACTTTGGGACATCCCTTAAAAGTGGGATTCAGCAGTTCACCTGCTCCATTCACATAGAAACATAGAAGATAGGAGCAGGAGTAGGCCATTCGGCCACTCGAGCCTGCTCCGCAATTTAATGAGATCATGGCTGATCATCCACATTCAGTACCCTGTCCCTGCTTTCTCCCCATATCCCTTTATCTCTTTAGCCTTAAGAAATATATCTAACTCCTTCTTGAATATATTTAATGAATTGGCCTCAACTGCCTTCTGTGGTACAGAATTCAACAGGTTCACCACTCTCTGGGTGAAGAAATTCCTCCTCATCTCAACCCTATGTGGCTTACCCCTTATCCTTAGACTGTGACTGCTGGTTCTGGATTCCCGCACCATCGGGATCATTCTTCCTGCATCTAGCGTGTCTTGTCCTGTTAGAATTTTGTAAGTTTCAATGAGATCCCCTCTCGTTCTTCTAAACTCTAGCGAATATAAGCCTAATCATCTCAATCTGTCTTCATACGTCATTCCTGCCATCCCATGTATCAGTCTGGAGAATCTTCGCTGCACTCCCTCCATGGCAAGAACATCCTTCCTCAGATAAGGTGACCAAAGCTGCACACAATACTCAAGGTATGGTCTCACTAAGGCCTTGTACAACTGCAGCAAGACATCCTTGCTCCTGTACTCGAAACCTCTCACTGAAAAGGCCAACATTTGCCTTCTTAACCACCTGCTGCACCTGCAGGCTTACCTTCAGCGATTGGTGCACACGGACACCCAGGTCTCATTGCAGTTCCCCTTTTCCCAATCTATTGACATTCTGATAATAAGCTGTCTTCCTGTTTTTGCCACCAAAGTTGATAACCTCACATTTATCCGCATTATACTGCATCTGCCATGCTTCTGCTAAATCACCTAACCTGTCCATATCATACTGGAGGTTCTCTGCATCCTCCTCACAGCACACATGCCAACCCAGCTTTGTGTCGTCTGCAAACTTGGAGTTATTACATCTAGTTCAACCTTCTAGATCATTAATATATATTGTGAGTAGCTGGGGTCCTAGCACGTATCCCTGCCCTACCCCACTAGTAACTGCCTGCCACTTGGATAAAGGCCCGTTTAGACATACTCTTTGTTCCTGTCTGCCAACCAGTTCTCTATCCAAGTCAGTATCTTACACCCGATCCCATGTGCTTTAACTTTGCACGCCAATCTATTATGTGGGACCTTATCGAAAGCCTTCTGAAATTCCAAATACACCACATCCACTGGTTCTCCCTTATCTATTCTACCAGTTACATCCTCAAAAAATTTTAACATTTCCATCTGACCTGGTACTGAAAGTGGAGATGGTTCCACAGTGTAGCAGTTATCACGTTTGCGGAATCATTTTGTTGGAACTTGCTACTTCTGCTTGTCCAGGGGCGAGATTGCTCTCCTGTGTGAGGACATAACAACTAAGAACAAAAGAATTAGGAGCTGGAATAGCCCATATATTGTATAAAATGAGATATGGGTAACAGTTAACAGTTAACATGCAAAGCACAAAACCTGCTGACAAGGGTGGTGCTGTTGCTGTTTGGCGAACCGACCTCTACCTAGCGGAAGCTGTACGCCAACTCTCCAACACCTCATCCTACCTCCGCCTGGACCATGACCCCACTACCGAATATCAAGTCACCATTTGCAAGACTGTCACTGACCTCGTATGAGAAGAGATTGAGTAAACTAGGCCTGCAATCTCTTGAATTCGGAAGAATGAGAGGGGATCTCATTAAGCATGCAAAATTATTACAGGGTTTGATCGGTTGGATGCTGGGAAAATGTTTCCCTTGGCTGGGGAGTCTAGAACCAGGGGCCACAGCCTCAGGATAAAGGTTAGGCCATTCAGGACTGAGAGGAGAAGAAATTTCTTCACACAGAGGGTGGTGAATCTTTGGAATTCTCTACCCCAGAGGGCTGTGGAGGCACAGTCATTGGGTATGTTCAAAACAGAAGTCGGTAGATTTCTGACTGGTAAGGGCTTCAAGGGATATGGCGATAGGGCCGGTGAATGGAATTGAGGCAGGAGATCAGCCATGATCTCATAGAATCCCCTACACTTGCTTAAAAATCTGTCCCATTACCTCTTTTTACCAGTTCTGACGAAAGGTTATCGACCTGAAACGTTAACTCTGTTTCTCTCTTCGCAGAAGCTGCCTGACCTGCTGAGTATCTCCAGCATTTTCTGTTTCAATTCAGATTTCCAGCATCTGCAGTATTTTCTCAGTTCGCATTTCTTTCATTGTGCAAAACAAGGTTATCGCTCAATTAATGACGCTTTGAAAGCAACATAAAAGCTTAACCAAATAAATACCGCCCAACGTGGGGCTCGAACCCACGACCCTGAGATTAAGAGTCTCATGCTCTACCGACTGAGCTAGCCGGGCCTGTTAGAGTTGTATTTCATTGTCGCTGATTGCAGTCAGGTACCTGGTGGCTCCGGCCCGGTCACAACAGCATGTCTGAGCCGCGTTTCTGCAAACTGCGAAACAAGTTCTCCAGAAGCACAAGGCGTATAAGGAACTCAAGCAGCAAAATCCCTTTCATTAACCACAGGGGTTCAGGCAATTTTCTGATCGCAAAGCGCTTTAGTCTTTGTCAATATCTCTTGTCTATTTCCCGGAGATTCCCGATTCTGTCTTTCTCTCTGGCTCTGTTTATTGTGTCTGTGGCCACCTGCGGGTTGATTTTGAAGGAATACCTGTGTTTGTGTCTGCTTGTTACGTTAAATAAATGAGGGCATCAGGCGCTTCTGTGCATGACAATGAGGAATCAGGAGAAGGCAGGAGGAATGAAACAGTGTTTGTGGAACGTGTGCATATAAAAAAAGCGCGGGTTAAGCAGAGGTTTCTGTAGTGTAGCGGTTATCACGTTTGCCTCACACGCGAAAAGTCCCCGGGTCGAGCCCGGGCGGAAACTTTATTTTTCTGTGAAATAAATTTAACAGGTTTCTTGTGTCAGAAGCAACGAACAATTTAAAGCAGACTCCTAAAATACACGGTGCGTAAATTCTTATAGGGTATAAATCTTCGTCAATGAATAAACTTTCACAAATTATTAAAGTTAAATTACTCAACTTTCGACTGTCCCTTACTGTGAGCATTTCTTTCATTCTGCAAAACAACGCTTTCGGTTAATGAATGTTGATTAAAACAATTAAACCACTAAACTACCAGAACACACATTAAAGAGTTGATCACAATTGCTGATATTTCTTATCTTTTTTCTGGTGTTTTTTCAGCTCTTGGTCCTTTTCAGCTCCTGACTGCGGATATTCTTCTGATTAAACGTGAACAAACTGAAATATCTCGCAGCCCCGGCCTCGGTTAGTACCAACAGATCTAAGCCGCATTTCAGGCCTGAAAACAATCCCATTAATTATTCGCTTTTCTCCAGCTCCAGAGCTCAGATTGTTACTGCCCATCCCTGGAGCTGCAAGATACCAGGGATCCGGGACAAACCTCCCCATACACCGAGCACAAGCTCAGGAAAACCCCGGGGGAGATGATATCCCGGTCACTGAGCCTTCAACAGCATTGAACAAGCACCCGGACGGAAACGTTCTTCATGTGGAAGTGATGAGATGCAAAAATTAACTCAACAAGTCAGGATGGCCGAGCGGTCTAAGGCGCTGCGTTCAGGTCGCGGTCTCCTCTGGAGGCGTGGGTTCGAATCCCACTTCTGACAGTCTTTACTTTTAATTACCACGCGGAACTCATTTATTTTCACACCACTGTCAAGCACTTTGGGACATCCCTTAAAAGTGGGATTCAGCAGTTCACCTGCTCCATTCACATAGAAACATAGAAGATAGGAGCAGGAGTAGGCCATTCGGCCACTCGAGCCTGCTCCGCAATTTAATGAGATCATGGCTGATCATCCACATTCAGTACCCTGTCCCTGCTTTCTCCCCATATCCCTTTATCTCTTTAGCCTTAAGAAATATATCTAACTCCTTCTTGAATATATTTAATGAATTGGCCTCAACTGCCTTCTGTGGTACAGAATTCAACAGGTTCACCACTCTCTGGGTGAAGAAATTCCTCCTCATCTCAACCCTATGTGGCTTACCCCTTATCCTTAGACTGTGACTGCTGGTTCTGGATTCCCGCACCATCGGGATCATTCTTCCTGCATCTAGCGTGTCTTGTCCTGTTAGAATTTTGTAAGTTTCAATGAGATCCCCTCTCGTTCTTCTAAACTCTAGCGAATATAAGCCTAATCATCTCAATCTGTCTTCATACGTCATTCCTGCCATCCCATGTATCAGTCTGGAGAATCTTCGCTGCACTCCCTCCATGGCAAGAACATCCTTCCTCAGATAAGGTGACCAAAGCTGCACACAATACTCAAGGTATGGTCTCACTAAGGCCTTGTACAACTGCAGCAAGACATCCTTGCTCCTGTACTCGAAACCTCTCACTGAAAAGGCCAACATTTGCCTTCTTAACCACCTGCTGCACCTGCAGGCTTACCTTCAGCGATTGGTGCACACGGACACCCAGGTCTCATTGCAGTTCCCCTTTTCCCAATCTATTGACATTCTGATAATAAGCTGTCTTCCTGTTTTTGCCACCAAAGTTGATAACCTCACATTTATCCACATTATACTGCATCTGCCATGCTTCTGCTAAATCACGTAACCTGTCCATATCACACTGGAGGTTCTCTGCATCCTCCTCACAGCACACATGCCAACCCAGCTTTGTGTCGTCTGCAAACTTGTAGTTATTACATCTAGTTCAACCTTCTAGATCATTAATAAATATTGTGAGTAGCTGGGGTCCTAGCACGTATCCCTGCCCTACCCCACTAGTAACTGCCTGCCACTTGGATAAAGGCCCGTTTAGACGTACTCTTTGCTTCCTGTCTGCCAACCAGTTCTCTATCCAAGTCAGTATCTTACACCCGATCCCATGTGCTTTAACTTTGCACGCCAATCTATTATGTGGGACCTTATCGAAAGCCTTCTGAAAGTCCAAATACACCACATCCACTGGTTCTCCCTTATCTATTCTACCAGTTACATCCTCAAAAATTTTTAACATTTCCATCTGACCTGGTATCGAAAGTGGAGACGGTTCCACAGTGTAGCAGTTATCACATTTGCGGAATCATTTTGTTGGAACTTGCTCCTTCTGCTTGTCCAGGGGCGAGATTGCTCTCCTGTGTGAGGAAATAACAACTAAGAACAAAAGAATTAGGAGCTGGAATAGCCCATATATTGTATAAAATGAGATATGGGTAACAGTTAACAGTTAACATGCAAAGCACAAAACCTGCTGACAAGGGTGGTGCTGTTGCTGTTTGGCGAACCGACCTCTACCTAGCGGAAGCTGTACGCCAACTCTCCAACACCTCATCCTACCTCCGCCTGGACCATGACCCCACTACCGAATATCAAGTCACCATTTGCAAGACTGTCACTGACCTCGTATGAGAAGAGATTGAGTAAACTAGGCCTGCAATCTCTTGAATTCGGAAGAATGAGAGGGGATCTCATTAAGCATGCAAAATTATTACAGGGTTTGATCGGTTGGATGCTGGGAAAATGTTTCCCTTGGCTGGGGAGTCTAGAACCAGGGGCCACAGCCTCAGGATAAAGGTTAGGCCATTCAGGACTGAGAGGAGAAGAAATTTCTTCACACAGAGGGTGGTGAATCTTTGGAATTCTCTACCCCAGAGGGCTGTGGAGGCTCAGTCATTGGGTATGTTCAAAACAGAAGTCGGTAGATTTCTGACTGGTAAGGGCTTCAAGGGATATGGCGATAGGGCCGGTGAATGGAATTGAGGCAGGAGATCAGCCATGATCTCATAGAATCCCCTACACTTGCTTAAAAATCTGTCCCATTACCTCTTTTTACCAGTTCTGACGAAAGGTTATCGACCTGAAACGTTAACTCTGTTTCTCTCTTCGCAGAAGCTGCCTGACCTGCTGAGTATCTCCAGCATTTTCTGTTTCAATTCAGATTTCCAGCATCTGCAGTATTTTCTCAGTTCGCATTTCTTTCATTGTGCAAAACAAGGTTATCGCTCAATTAATGACGCTTTGAAAGCAACATAAAAGCTTAACCAAATAAATACCGCCCAACGTGGGGCTCGAACCCACGACCCTGAGATTAAGAGTCTCATGCTCTACCGACTGAGCTAGCCGGGCCTGTTAGAGCTGTATTTCATTGTCGCTGATTGCAGTCAGGTACCTGGTGGCTCCGGCCCGGTCACAACAGCATGTCTGAGCCGCGTTTCTGCAAACTGCGAAACAAGTTCTCCAGAAGCCCAAGGCGTATAAGGAACTCAAGCAGCAAAATCCCTTTCATTAACCACAGGGGTTCAGGCAATTTTCTGATCGCAAAGCGCTTTAGTCTTTGTCAATATCTCTTGTCTATTTCCCGGAGATTCCCGATTCTGTCTTTCTCTCTGGCTCTGTTTATTGTGTCTGTGGCCACCTGCGGGTTGATTTTGAAGGAATACCTGTGTTTGTGTCTGCTTGTTACGTTAAATAAATGAGGGCATCAGGCGCTTCTGTGCATGACAATGAGGAATCAGGAGAAGGCAGGAGGAATGAAACAGTGTTTGTGGAACGTGTGCATATAAAAAAAGCGCGGGTTAAGCAGAGGTTTCTGTAGTGTAGCGGTTATCACGTTTGCCTCACACGCGAAAAGTCCCCGGGTCGAGCCCGGGCGGAAACTTTATTTTTCTGTGAAATAAATTTAACAGGTTTCTTGTGTCAGAAGCAACGAACAATTTAAAGCAGACTCCTAAAATACACGGTGCGTAAATTCTTATAGGGTATAAATCTTCGTCAATGAATAAACTTTCACAAATTATTAAAGTTAAATTACTCAACTTTCGACTGTCCCTTACTGTGAGCATTTCTTTCATTCTGCAAAACAACGCTTTCGGTTAATGAATGTTGATTAAAACAATTAAACCACTAAACTACCAGAACACACATTAAAGAGTTGATCACAATTGCTGATATTTCTTATCTTTTTTCTGGTGTTTTTTCAGCTCTTGGTCCTTTTCAGCTCCTGACTGCGGATATTCTTCTGATTAAACGTGAACAAACTGAAATATCTCGCAGCCCCGGCCTCGGTTAGTACCAACAGATCTAAGCCGCATTTCAGGCCTGAAAACAATCCCATTAATTATTCGCTTTTCTCCAGCTCCAGAGCTCAGATTGTTACTGCCCATCCCTGGAGCTGCAAGATACCAGGGATCCGGGACAAACCTCCCCATACACCGAGCACAAGCTCAGGAAAACCCCGGGGGAGATGATATCCCGGTCACTGAGCCTTCAACAGCATTGAACAAGCACCCGGACGGAAACGTTCTTCATGTGGAAGTGATGAGATGCAAAAATTAACTCAACAAGTCAGGATGGCCGAGCGGTCTAAGGCGCTGCGTTCAGGTCGCAGTCTCCTCTGGAGGCGTGGGTTCGAATCCCACTTCTGACAGTCTTTACTTTTAATTACCACGCGGAACTCATTTATTTTCACACCACTGTCAAGCACTTTGGGACATCCCTTAAAAGTGGGATTCAGCAGTTCACCTGCTCCATTCACATAGAAACATAGAAGATAGGAGCAGGAGTAGGCCATTCGGCCACTCGAGCCTGCTCCGCAATTTAATGAGATCATGGCTGATCATCCACATTCAGTACCCTGTCCCTGCTTTCTCCCCATATCCCTTTATCTCTTTAGCCTTAAGAAATATATCTAACTCCTTCTTGAATATATTTAATGAATTGGCCTCAACTGCCTTCTGTGGTACAGAATTCAACAGGTTCACCACTCTCTGGGTGAAGAAATTCCTCCTCATCTCAACCCTATGTAGCTTACCCCTTATCCTTAGACTGTGACTGCTGGTTCTGGATTCCCGCACCATCGGGATCATTCTTCCTGCATCTAGCGTGTCTTGTCCTGTTAGAATTTTGTAAGTTTCAATGAGATCCCCTCTCGTTCTTCTAAACTCTAGCGAATATAAGCCTAATCATCTCAATCTGTCTTCATACGTCATTCCTGCCATCCCATGTATCAGTCTGGAGAATCTTCGCTGCACTCCCTCCATGGCAAGAACATCCTTCCTCAGATAAGGTGACCAAAGCTGCACACAATACTCAAGGTATGGTCTCACTAAGGCCTTGTACAACTGCAGCAAGACATCCTTGCTCCTGTACTCGAAACCTCTCACTGAAAAGGCCAACATTTGCCTTCTTAACCACCTGCTGCACCTGCAGGCTTACCTTCAGCGATTGGTGCACACGGACACCCAGGTCTCATTGCAGTTCCCCTTTTCCCAATCTATTGACATTCTGATAATAAGCTGTCTTCCTGTTTTTGCCACCAAAGTTGATAACCTCACATTTATCCACATTATACTGCATCTGCCATGCTTCTGCTAAATCACGTAACCTGTCCATATCACACTGGAGGTTCTCTGCATCCTCCTCACAGCACACATGCCAACCCAGCTTTGTGTCGTCTGCAAACTTGTAGTTATTACATCTAGTTCAACCTTCTAGATCATTAATAAATATTGTGAGTAGCTGGGGTCCTAGCACGTATCCCTGCCCTACCCCACTAGTAACTGCCTGCCACTTGGATAAAGGCCCGTTTAGACATACTCTTTGCTTCCTGTCTGCCAACCAGTTCTCTATCCAAGTCAGTATCTTACACCCGATCCCATGTGCTTTAACTTTGCACGCCAATCTATTATGTGGGACCTTATCGAAAGCCTTCTGAAAGTCCAAATACACCACATCCACTGGTTCTCCCTTATCTATTCTACCAGTTACATCCTCAAAAATTTTTAACATTTCCATCTGACCTGGTATCGAAAGTGGAGACGGTTCCACAGTGTAGCAGTTATCACATTTGCGGAATCATTTTGTTGGAACTTGCTCCTTCTGCTTGTCCAGGGGCGAGATTGCTCTCCTGTGTGAGGAAATAACAACTAAGAACAAAAGAATTAGGAGCTGGAATAGCCCATATATTGTATAAAATGAGATATGGGTAACAGTTAACAGTTAACATGCAAAGCACAAAACCTGCTGACAAGGGTGGTGCTGTTGCTGTTTGGCGAACCGACCTCTACCTAGCGGAAGCTGTACGCCAACTCTCCAACACCTCATCCTACCTCCGCCTGGACCATGACCCCACTACCGAATATCAAGTCACCATTTGCAAGACTGTCACTGACCTCGTATGAGAAGAGATTGAGTAAACTAGGCCTGCAATCTCTTGAATTCGGAAGAATGAGAGGGGATCTCATTAAGCATGCAAAATTATTACAGGGTTTGATCGGTTGGATGCTGGGAAAATGTTTCCCTTGGCTGGGGAGTCTAGAACCAGGGGCCACAGCCTCAGGATAAAGGTTAGGCCATTCAGGACTGAGAGGAGAAGAAATTTCTTCACACAGAGGGTGGTGAATCTTTGGAATTCTCTACCCCAGAGGGCTGTGGAGGCTCAGTCATTGGGTATGTTCAAAACAGAAGTCGGTAGATTTCTGACTGGTAAGGGCTTCAAGGGATATGGCGATAGGGCCGGTGAATGGAATTGAGGCAGGAGATCAGCCATGATCTCATAGAATCCCCTACACTTGCTTAAAAATCTGTCCCATTACCTCTTTTTACCAGTTCTGACGAAAGGTTATCGACCTGAAACGTTAACTCTGTTTCTCTCTTCGCAGAAGCTGCCTGACCTGCTGAGTATCTCCAGCATTTTCTGTTTCAATTCAGATTTCCAGCATCTGCAGTATTTTCTCAGTTCGCATTTCTTTCATTGTGCAAAACAAGGTTATCGCTCAATTAATGACGCTTTGAAAGCAACATAAAAGTTTAACCAAATAAATACCGCCCAACGTGGGGCTCGAACCCACGACCCTAAGATTAAGAGTCTCATGCTCTACCGACTGAGCTAGCCGGGCCTGTTAGAGCTGTTTCGCATTGTCGCTGATTGCAGTCAGGTACCTGGTGGCTCCGGCCCGGTCACAACAGCATGTCTGAGCCGCGTTTCTGCAAACTGCGAAACAAGTTCTCCAGAAGCCCAAGGCGTATAAGGAACTCAAGCAGCAAAATCCCTTTCATTAACCACAGGGGTTCAAGCAATTTTCTGATCGCAAAGCGCTTTAGTCTTTGTCAATATCTCTTGTCTATTTCCCGGAGATTCCCGATTCTGTCTTTCTCTCTGGCTCTGTTTATTGTGTCTGTGGCCACCTGCGGGTTGATTTTGAAGGAATACCTGTGTTTGTGTCTGCTTGTTACGTTAAACAAATGAGGGCATCAGGCGCTTCTGTGCATGACAATGAGGAATCAGGAGAAGGCAGGAGGAATGAAACAGTGTTTGTGGAACGTGTGCATATAAAAAAAGCGCGGGTTAAGCAGAGGTTTCTGTAGTGTAGCGGTTATCACGTTTGCCTCACAGGCGAAAAGTCTTCGGGTCGAGCCCGGGCGGAAACTTTATTTTTCTGTGAAATAAATTTAACAGGTTTCTTGTGTCAGAAGCAACGAACAATTTAAAGCAGACTCCTAAAATACACGGTGCGTAAATTCTTATAGGGTATAAATCTTCGTCAATGAATAAACTTTCACAAATTATTAAAGTTAAATTACTCAACTTTCGACTGTCCCTTACTGTGAGCATTTCTTTCATTCTGCAAAACAACGCTTTCGGTTAATGAATGTTGATTAAAACAATTAAACCACTAAACTACCAGAACACACATTAAAGAGTTGATCACAATTGCTGATATTTCTTATCTTTTTTCTGGTGTTTTTTCAGCTCTTGGTCCTTTTCAGCTCCTGACTGCGGATATTCTTCTGATTAAACGTGAACAAACTGAAATATCTCGCAGCCCCGGCCTCGGTTAGTACCAACATATCTAAGCCGCATTTCAGGCCTGAAAACAATCCCATTAATTATTCGCTTTTCTCCAGCTCCAGAGCTCAGATTGTTACTGCCCATCCCTGGAGCTGCAAGATACCAGGGATCCGGGACAAACCTCCCCATACACCGAGCACAAGCTCAGGAAAACCCCGGGGGAGATGATATCCCGGTCACTGAGCCTTCAACAGCATTGAACAAGCACCCGGACGGAAACGTTCTTCATGTGGAAGGGATGAGATGCAAAAATTAAATCAACAAGTCAGGATGGCCGAGCGGTCTAAGGCGCTGCGTTCAGGTCGCAGTCTCCTCTGGAAGCGTGGGTTCGAATCACACTTCTGACAGTCTTTACTTTTAATTACCACGCGGAACTCATTTATTTTCACACCACTGTCAAGCACTTTGGGACATCCCTTAAAAGTGGGATTCAGCAGTTCACCTGCTCCATTCACATAGAAACATAGAAGATAGGAGCAGGAGTAGGCCATTCGGCCACTCGAGCCTGCTCCGCAATTTAATGAGATCATGGCTGATCATCCACATTCAGTACCCTGTCCCTGCTTTCTCCCCATATCCCTTTATCTCTTTAGCCTTAAGAAATATATCTAACTCCTTCTTGAATATATTTAATGAATTGGTCTCAACTGCCTTCTGTGGTACAGAATTCAACAGGTTCACCACTCTCTGGGTGAAGAAATTCCTCCTCATCTCAACCCTATGTGGCTTACCCCTTATCCTTAGACTGTGACTGCTGGTTCTGGATTCCCGCACCATCGGGATCATTCTTCCTGCATCTAGCGTGTCTTGTCCTGTTAGAATTTTGTAAGTTTCAATGAGATCCCCTCTCGTTCTTCTAAACTCTAGCGAATATAAGCCTAATCATCTCAATCTGTCTTCATACGTCATTCCTGCCATCCCATGTATCAGTCTGGAGAATCTTCGCTGCACTCCCTCCATGGCAAGAACATCCTTCCTCAGATAAGGTGACCAAAGCTGCACACAATACTCAAGGTATGGTCTCACTAAGGCCTTGTACAACTGCAGCAAGACATCCTTGCTCCTGTACTCGAAACCTCTCACTGAAAAGGCCAACATTTGCCTTCTTAACCACCTGCTGCACCTGCAGGCTTACCTTCAGCGATTGGTGCACACGGACACCCAGGTCTCATTGCAGTTCCCCTTTTCCCAATCTATTGACATTCTGATAATAAGCTGTCTTCCTGTTTTTGCCACCAAAGTTGATAACCTCACATTTATCCACATTATACTGCATCTGCCATGCTTCTGCTAAATCACCTAACCTGTCCATATCATACTGGAGGTTCTCTGCATCCTCCTCACAGCACACATGCCAACCCAGCTTTGTGTCGTCTGCAAACTTGGAGTTATTACATCTAGTTCAACCTTCTAGATCATTAATATATATTGTGAGTAGCTGGGGTCCTAGCACGTATCCCTGCCCTACCCCACTAGTAACTGCCTGCCACTTGGATAAAGGCCCGTTTAGACATACTCTTTGCTTCCTGTCTGCCAACCAGTTCTCTATCCAAGTCAGTATCTTACACCCGATCCCATGTGCTTTAACTTTGCACGCCAATCTATTATGTGGGACCTTATCGAAAGCCTTCTGAAAGTCCAAATACACCACATCCACTGGTTCTCCCTTATCTATTCTACCAGTTACATCCTCAAAAATTTTTAACATTTCCATCTGACCTGGTACTGAAAGTGGAGACGGTTCCACAGTGTAGCAGTTATCACGTTTGCGGAATCATTTTGTTGGAACTTGCTCCTTCTGCTTGTCCAGGGGCGAGATTGCTCTCCTGTGTGAGGAAATAACAACTAAGAACAAAAGAATTAGGAGCTGGAATAGCCCATATATTGTGTAAAATGGGATATGGGTAACAGTTAACAGTTAACATGCAAAGCACAAAACCTGCTGACAAGGGTGGTGCTGTTGCTGTTTGGCGAACCGACCTCTACCTAGCGGAAGCTGTACGCCAACTCTCCAACACCTCATCCTACCTCCGCCTGGACCATGACCCCACTACCGAATATCAAGTCACCATTTGCAAGACTGTCACTGACCTCGTATGAGAAGAGATTGAGTAAACTAGGCCTGCAATCTCTTGAATTCGGAAGAATGAGAGGGGATCTCATTAAGCATGCAAAATTATTACAGGGTTTGATCGGTTGGATGCTGGGAAAATGTTTCCCTTGGCTGGGGAGTCTAGAACCAGGGGCCACAGCCTCAGGATAAAGGTTAGGCCATTCAGGACTGAGAGGAGAAGAAATTTCTTCACACAGAGGGTGGTGAATCTTTGGAATTCTCTACCCCAGAGGGCTGTGGAGGCTCAGTCATTGGGTATGTTCAAAACAGAAGTCGGTAGATTTCTGACTGGTAAGGGCTTCAAGGGATATGGCGATAGGGCCGGTGAATGGAATTGAGGCAGGAGATCAGCCATGATCTCATAGAATCCCCTACACTTGCTTAAAAATCTGTCCCATTACCTCTTTTTACCAGTTCTGACGAAAGGTTATCGACCTGAAACGTTAACTCTGTTTCTCTCTTCGCAGAAGCTGCCTGACCTGCTGAGTATCTCCAGCATTTTCTGTTTCAATTCAGATTTCCAGCATCTGCAGTATTTTCTCAGTTCGCATTTCTTTCATTGTGCAAAACAAGGTTATCGCTCAATTAATGACGCTTTGAAAGCAACATAAAAGTTTAACCAAATAAATACCGCCCAACGTGGGGCTCGAACCCACGACCCTGAGATTAAGAGTCTCATGCTCTACCGACTGAGCTAGCCGGGCCTGTGAGAGCTGTATTGCATTGTCGCTGATTGCAGTCAGGTACCTGGTAGCTCCGGCCCGGTCACAACAGCATGTCTGAGCCGCGTTTCTGCAAACTGCGAAACAAGTTCTCCAGAAGCCCAAGGCGTATAAGGAACTCAAGCAGCAAAATCCCTTTCATTAACCACAGGGGTTCAGGCAATTTTCTGATCGCAAAGCGCTTTAGTCTTTGTCAATATCTCTTGTCTATTTCCCGGAGATTCCCGATTCTGTCTTTCTCTCTGGCTCTGTTTATTGTGTCTGTGGCCACCTGCGGGTTGATTTTGAAGGAATACCTGTGTTTGTGTCTGCTTGTTACGTTAAACAAATGAGGGCATCAGGCGCTTCTGTGCATGACAATGAGGAATCAGGAGAAGGCAGGAGGAATGAAACAGTGTTTGTGGAACGTGTGCATATAAAAAAAGCGCGGGTTAAGCAGAGGTTTCTGTAGTGTAGCGGTTATCACGTTTGCCTCACACGCGAAAAGTCACCGGGTCGAGCCCGGGCGGAAACTTTATTTTTCTGTGAAATAAATTTAACAGGTTTCTTGTGTCAGAAGCAACGAACAATTTAAAGCAGACTCCTAAAATACACGGTGCGTAAATTCTTATAGGGTATAAATCTTCGTCAATGAATAAACTTTCACAAATTATTAAAGTTAAATTACTCAACTTTCGACTGTCCCTTACTGTGAGCATTTCTTTCATTCTGCAAAACAACGCTTTCGGTTAATGAATGTTGATTAAAACAATTAAACCACTAAACTACCAGAACACACATTAAAGAGTTGATCACAATTGCTGATATTTCTTATCTTTTTTCTGGTGTTTTTTCAGCTCTTGGTCCTTTTCAGCTCCTGACTGCGGATATTCTTCTGATTAAACGTGAACAAACTGAAATATCTCGCAGCCCCGGCCTCGGTTAGTACCAACAGATCTAAGCCGCATTTCAGGCCTGAAAACAATCCCATTAATTATTCGCTTTTCTCCAGCTCCAGAGCTCAGATTGTTACTGCCCATCCCTGGAGCTGCAAGATACCAGGGATCCGGGACAAACCTCCCCATACACCGAGCACAAGCTCAGGAAAACCCCGGGGGAGATGATATCCCGGTCACTGAGCCTTCAACAGCATTGAACAAGCACCCGGACGGAAACGTTCTTCATGTGGAAGTGATGAGATGCAAAAATTAACTCAACAAGTCAGGATGGCCGAGCGGTCTAAGGCGCTGCGTTCAGGTCGCAGTCTCCTCTGGAGGCGTGGGTTCGAATCCCACTTCTGACAGTCTTTACTTTTAATTACCACGCGGAACTCATTTATTTTCACACCACTGTCAAGCACTTTGGGACATCCCTTAAAAGTGGGATTCAGCAGTTCACCTGCTCCATTCACATAGAAACATAGAAGATAGGAGCAGGAGTAGGCCATTCGGCCACTCGAGCCTGCTCCGCAATTTAATGAGATCATGGCTGATCATCCACATTCAGTACCCTGTCCCTGCTTTCTCCCCATATCCCTTTATCTCTTTAGCCTTAAGAAATATATCTAACTCCTTCTTGAATATATTTAATGAATTGGCCTCAACTGCCTTCTGTGGTACAGAATTCAACAGGTTCACCACTCTCTGGGTGAAGAAATTCCTCCTCATCTCAACCCTATGTGGCTTACCCCTTATCCTTAGACTGTGACTGCTGGTTCTGGATTCCCGCACCATCGGGATCATTCTTCCTGCATCTAGCGTGTCTTGTCCTGTTAGAATTTTGTAAGTTTCAATGAGATCCCCTCTCGTTCTTCTAAACTCTAGCGAATATAAGCCTAATCATCTCAATCTGTCTTCATACGTCATTCCTGCCATCCCATGTATCAGTCTGGAGAATCTTCGCTGCACTCCCTCCATGGCAAGAACATCCTTCCTCAGATAAGGTGACCAAAGCTGCACACAATACTCAAGGTATGGTCTCACTAAGGCCTTGTACAACTGCAGCAAGACATCCTTGCTCCTGTACTCGAAACCTCTCACTGAAAAGGCCAACATTTGCCTTCTTAACCACCTGCTGCACCTGCAGGCTTACCTTCAGCGATTGGTGCACACGGACACCCAGGTCTCATTGCAGTTCCCCTTTTCCCAATCTATTGACATTCTGATAATAAGCTGTCTTCCTGTTTTTGCCACCAAAGTTGATAACCTCACATTTATCCACATTATACTGCATCTGCCATGCTTCTGCTAAATCACCTAACCTGTCCATATCACACTGGAGGTTCTCTGCATCATCCTCACAGCACACATGCCAACCCAGCTTTGTGTCGTCTGCAAACTTGTAGTTATTACATCTAGTTCAACCTTCTAGATCATTAATATATATTGTGAGTAGCTGGGGTCCTAGCACGTATCCCTGCCCTACCCCACTAGTAACTGCCTGCCACTTGGATAAAGGCCCGTTTAGACATACTCTTTGCTTCCTGTCTGCCAACCAGTTCTCTATCCAAGTCAGTATCTTACACCCGATCCCATGTGCTTTAACTTTGCACGCCAATCTATTATGTGGGACCTTATCGAAAGCCTTCTGAAAGTCCAAATACACCACATCCACTGGTTCTCCCTTATCTATTCTACCAGTTACATCCTCAAAAATTTTTAACATTTCCATCTGACCTGGTACCGAAAGTGGAGACGGTTCCACAGTGTAGCAGTTATCACATTTGCGGAATCATTTTGTTGGAACTTGCTCCTTCTGCTTGTCCAGGGGCGAGATTGCTCTCCTGTGTGAGGAAATAACAACTAAGAACAAAAGAATTAGGAGCTGGAATAGCCCATATATTGTATAAAATGAGATATGGGTAACAGTTAACAGTTAACATGCAAAGCACAAAACCTGCTGACAAGGGTGGTGCTGTTGCTGTTTGGCGAACCGACCTCTACCTAGCGGAAGCTGTACGCCAACTCTCCAACACCTCATCCTACCTCCGCCTGGACCATGACCCCACTACCGAATATCAAGTCACCATTTGCAAGACTGTCACTGACCTCGTATGAGAAGAGATTGAGTAAACTAGGCCTGCAATCTCTTGAATTCGGAAGAATGAGAGGGGATCTCATTAAGCATGCAAAATTATTACAGGGTTTGATCGGTTGGATGCTGGGAAAATGTTTCCCTTGGCTGGGGAGTCTAGAACCAGGGGCCACAGCCTCAGGATAAAGGTTAGGCCATTCAGGACTGAGAGGAGAAGAAATTTCTTCACACAGAGGGTGGTGAATCTTTGGAATTCTCTACCCCAGAGGGCTGTGGAGGCTCAGTCATTGGGTATGTTCAAAACAGAAGTCGGTAGATTTCTGACTGGTAAGGGCTTCAAGGGATATGGCGATAGGGCCGGTGAATGGAATTGAGGCAGGAGATCAGCCATGATCTCATAGAATCCCCTACACTTGCTTAAAAATCTGTCCCATTACCTCTTTTTACCAGTTCTGACGAAAGGTTATCGACCTGAAACGTTAACTCTGTTTCTCTCTTCGCAGAAGCTGCCTGACCTGCTGAGTATCTCCAGCATTTTCTGTTTCAATTCAGATTTCTAGCATCTGCAGTATTTTCTCAGTTCGCATTTCTTTCATTGTGCAAAACAAGGTTATCGCTCAATTAATGACGCTTTGAAAGCAACATAAAAGTTTAACCAAATAAATACCGCCCAACGTGGGGCTCGAACCCACGACCCTGAGATTAAGAGTCTCATGCTCTACCGACTGAGCTAGCCGGGCCTGTTAGAGCTGTTTCGCATTGTCGCTGATTGCAGTCAGGTACCTGGTGGCTCCGGCCCGGTCACAACAGCATGTCTGAGCCGCGTTTCTGCAAACTGCGAAACAAGTTCTCCAGAAGCCCAAGGCGTATAAGGAACTCAAGCAGCAAAATCCCTTTCATTAACCACAGGGGTTCAAGCAATTTTCTGATCGCAAAGCGCTTTAGTCTTTGTCAATATCTCTTGTCTATTTCCCGGAGATTCCCGATTCTGTCTTTCTCTCTGGCTCTGTTTATTGTGTCTGTGGCCACCTGCGGGTTGATTTTGAAGGAATACCTGTGTTTGTGTCTGCTTGTTACGTTAAACAAATGAGGGCATCAGGCGCTTCTGTGCATGACAATGAGGAATCAGGAGAAGGCAGGAGGAATGAAACAGTGTTTGTGGAACGTGTGCATATAAAAAAAGCGCGGGTTAAGCAGAGGTTTCTGTAGTGTAGCGGTTATCACGTTTGCCTCACAGGCGAAAAGTCTTACGGGTCGAGCCCGGGCGGAAACTTTATTTTTCTGTGAAATAAATTTAACAGGTTTCTTGTGTCAGAAGCAACGAACAATTTAAAGCAGACTCCTAAAATACACGGTGCGTAAATTCTTATAGGGTATAAATCTTCGTCAATGAATAAACTTTCACAAATTATTAAAGTTAAATTACTCAACTTTCGACTGTCCCTTACTGTGAGCATTTCTTTCATTCTGCAAAACAACGCTTTCGGTTAATGAATGTTGATTAAAACAATTAAACCACTAAACTACCAGAACACACATTAAAGAGTTGATCACAATTGCTGATATTTCTTATCTTTTTTCTGGTGTTTTTTCAGCTCTTGGTCCTTTTCAGCTCCTGACTGCGGATATTCTTCTGATTAAACGTGAACAAACTGAAATATCTCGCAGCCCCGGCCTCGGTTAGTACCAACAGATCTAAGCCGCATTTCAGGCCTGAAAACAAACCCATTAATTATTCGCTTTTCTCCAGCTCCAGAGCTCAGATTGTTACTGCCCATCCCTGGAGCTGCAAGATACCAGGGATCCGGAACAAACCTCCCCATACACCGAGCACAAGCTCAGGAAAACCCCGGGGGAGATGATATCCCGGTCACTGAGCCTTCAACAGCATTGAACAAGCACCCGGACGGAAACGTTCTTCATGTGGAAGGGATGAGATGCAAAAATTAACTCAACAAGTCAGGATGGCCGAGCGGTCTAAGGCGCTGCGTTCAGGTCGCAGTCTCCTCTTGAAGCGTGGGTTCGAATCACACTTCTGACAGTCTTTACTTTTAATTACCACGCGGAACTCATTTATTTTCACACCACTGTCAAGCACTTTGGGACATCCCTTAAAAGTGGGATTCAGCAGTTCACCTGCTCCATTCACATAGAAACATAGAAGATAGGAGCAGGAGTAGGCCATTCGGCCACTCGAGCCTGCTCCGCAATTTAATGAGATCATGGCTGATCATCCACATTCAGTACCCTGTCCCTGCTTTCTCCCCATATCCCTTTATCTCTTTAGCCTTAAGAAATATATCTAACTCCTTCTTGAATATATTTAATGAATTGGCCTCAACTGCCTTCTGTGGTACAGAATTCAACAGGTTCACCACTCTCTGGGTGAAGAAATTCCTCCTCATCTCAACCCTATGTGGCTTACCCCTTATCCTTAGACTGTGACTGCTGGTTCTGGATTCCCGCACCATCGGGATCATTCTTCCTGCATCTAGCGTGTCTTGTCCTGTTAGAATTTTGTAAGTTTCAATGAGATCCCCTCTCGTTCTTCTAAACTCTAGCGAATATAAGCCTAATCATCTCAATCTGTCTTCATACGTCATTCCTGCCATCCCATGTATCAGTCTGGAGAATCTTCGCTGCACTCCCTCCATGGCAAGAACATCCTTCCTCAGATAAGGTGACCAAAGCTGCACACAATACTCAAGGTATGGTCTCACTAAGGCCTTGTACAACTGCAGCAAGACATCCTTGCTCCTGTACTCGAAACCTCTCACTGAAAAGGCCAACATTTGCCTTCTTAACCACCTGCTGCACCTGCAGGCTTACCTTCAGCGATTGGTGCACACAGACACCCAGGTCTCATTGCAGTTCCCCTTTTCCCAATCTATTGACATTCTGATAATAAGCTGTCTTCCTGTTTTTGCCACCAAAGTTGATAACCTCACATTTATCCACATTATACTGCATCTGCCATGCTTCTGCTAAATCACCTAACCTGTCCATATCATACTGGAGGTTCTCTGCATCCTCCTCACAGCACACATGCCAACCCAGCTTTGTGTCGTCTGCAAACTTGGAGTTATTACATCTAGTTCAACCTTCTAGATCATTAATATACATTGTGAGTAGCTGGGGTCCTAGCACGTATCCCTGCCCTACCCCACTAGTAACTGCCTGCCACTTGGATAAAGGCCCGTTTAGACATACTCTTTGCTTCCTGTCTGCCAACCAGTTCTCTATCCAAGTCAGTATCTTACACCCGATCCCATGTGCTTTAACTTTGCACGCCAATCTATTATGTGGGACCTTATCGAAAGCCTTCTGAAAGTCCAAATACACCACATCCACTGGTTCTCCCTTATCTATTCTACCAGTTACATCCTCAAAAATTTTTAACATTTCCATCTGACCTGGTCCTGAAAGTGGAGACGGTTCCACAGTGTAGCAGTTATCACGTTTGCGGAATCATTTTGTTGGAACTTGCTCCTTCTGCTTGTCCAGGGGCGAGATTGCTCTCCTGTGTGAGGAAATAACAACTAAGAACAAAAGAATTAGGAGCTGGAATAGCCCATATATTGTGTAAAATGAGATATGGGTAACAGTTAACAGTTAACATGCAAAGCACAAAACCTGCTGACAAGGGTGGTGCTGTTGCTGTTTGGCGAACCGACCTCTACCTAGCGGAAGCTGTACGCCAACTCTCCAACACCTCATCCTACCTCCGCCTGGACCATGACCCCACTACCGAATATCAAGTCAACATTTGCAAGACTGTCACTGACCTCGTATGAGAAGAGATTGAGTAAACTAGGCCTGCAATCTCTTGAATTCGGAAGAATGAGAGGGGATCTCATTAAGCATGCAAAATTATTACAGGGTTTGATCGGTTGGATGCTGGGAAAATGTTTCCCTTGGCTGGGGAGTCTAGAACCAGGGGCCACAGCCTCAGGATAAAGGTTAGGCCATTCAGGACTGAGAGGAGAAGAAATTTCTTCACACAGAGGGTGGTGAATCTTTGGAATTCTCTACCCCAGAGGGTTGTGGAGGCTCAGTCATTGGGTATGTTCAAAACAGAAGTCGGTAGATTTCTGACTGGTAAGGGCTTCAAGGGATATGGCGATAGGGCCGGTGAATGGAATTGAGGCAGGAGATCAGCCATGATCTCATAGAATCCCCTACACTTGCTTAAAAATCTGTCCCATTACCTCTTTTTACCAGTTCTGACGAAAGGTTATCGACCTGAAACGTTAACTCTGTTTCTCTCTTCGCAGAAGCTGCCTGACCTGCTGAGTATCTCCAGCATTTTCTGTTTCAATTCAGATTTCCAGCATCTGCAGTATTTTCTCAGTTCGCATTTCTTTCATTGTGCAAAACAAGGTTATCGCTCAATTAATGACGCTTTGAAAGCAACATAAAAGTTTAACCAAATAAATACCGCCCAACGTGGGGCTCGAATCCACGACCCTGAGATTAAGAGTCTCATGCTCTACCGACTGAGCTAGCCGGGCCTGTTAGAGCTGTATTGCATTGTCGCTGATTGCAGTCAGGTACCTGGTGGCTCCGGCCCGGTCACAACAGCATGTCTGAGCCGCGTTTCTGCAAACTGCGAAACAAGTTCTCCAGAAGCCCAAGGCGCATAAGGAACTCAAGCAGCATAATCCCTTTCATTAACCACAGGGGTTCAGGCAATTTTCTGATCGCAAAGCGCTTTAGTCTTTGTCAATATCTCTTGTCTATTTCCCGGAGATTCCCGATTCTGTCTTTCTCTCTGGCTCTGTTTATTGTGTCTGTGGCCACCTGCGGGTTGATTTTGAAGGAATACCTGTGTTTGTGTCTGTTTGTTACGTTAAACAAATGAGGGCATCAGGCGCTTCTGTGCATGACACTGAGGAATCAGGAGAAGGCAGGAGGAATGCAACAGTGTTTATGGAACGTGTGTATATAAAAACAGCACAGCTTATATTGAGGATCTCTTGGCGCAATTGGTAGCGCGTCTGACTCCAGATCAGAAGGCTGCGTGTTCAAATCCCGTCAGGGTCACTGTTTTTCCGGGTAATCCCAGAATTAATGTTTTCTTTGCTGTTTCACAATAACCAGACAGTTGCTCCAAAGACTGCCTCACTCTTTCCCCAGTGTCATGGAGAGAAGCGCCACAATTCCTCATTTATTTAATGTGACAAGACACAAGCGCAGGTATTCGCTCAAAATCAACCTGCAGATGGTCACACACACAATAAACAGAGCCAGAGAGACAGGCAGAATCGGGAAACACCGGCAAATAGACGAGAGATATTGACAAGGTGAGAAAGCGCTTTGCGATCAGAAAATTGCCTGAATCGCTATGGTTAATGAAAGGGCTTTTGATGCTTGATTTCCCTGCACACCTTGGAAATAAGGATAACCTGGCTCGTGGTTTACCCTGAGGCCGAGCCACTCGGCGCCTGGCTGCAATCACAGACCAAGGACGTATCAGCTTCTCGAGCCCGGCTAATTCTAGTTGTTCGGGACTTTTCATTGTTAAGGTCGTGGGTTCGAGTCCCAAGTTGGGAAAATGATTTTTTCAAATTTTATGTTGCTTTCACGGAAAAGCATAATTAATTAACCGATAATATTCTTTTGCCCAATGAAGGAAATGATAACTGAGCGAGAGTCGATACTTCAATCACTTTATTTTTGCTTTGCATGTTAACTGTTACCCATATCACATTTTACACACTGTGCTTCAGGAGTCTGGGTTAAAGTGCTCATTGCTGATGACACCAGGAATCTGGGACAACTTTTGTCATATTTAACAGGAAAATAGAATCAGCAGTGAACATCAAATCCCATGGTGCTGATTTTCAGATTCTACGCAGCCCGATTTGGAATAAAGTGATATAATTTTAACAGTGAAGGTTTGGAAGTTAGTGTTACTCGTATTCGTGCTTTTAATTAAAGTTTGTGGCGTCTGACTCCCGTTCATGTCTCTGAATAAGAAAGGAGGGGCTTGTCGTTGACCAGACTGCACTGCGCCTGGTGTTTGTGAGCTCATCCTTTATATTGAGCGGTTTCTCGTTTTTTAACCGGTGTCAGCTTTCGCTCAGCGGTTACTTCGCAGCACCACCTTCTTTCTAAGTTCGAGCTCTGTCTCACCGCGGGCGCAATCTGGGCTTTTTTATTGTCATTTTCAATCCCCTTCTTCAACACCGAAACACATTATAGCAGTGATTTTAATTTAGCAGTGTGACATTTTTCGAGGCACCATTAAATGATTCAATAACTTATTCCTATCAGTGTTGCGATGGGTTCGATTCCCGGTTAGGGAAATAATTTTGATATCACCGTTTTTAATTCACTGACCGATCTTTGCTAGGCGCCAAGTGGATGATCTGACACTTGCCCACGTTGAACTCCATTAATCACTGGTCAGGGGAGATTTAATAGAGGTGATCAAAATTATGGGGGAACAGTTTCCACTGGCAGGAGTGTCAGCAGGTCTATGGGGGAAGAGCAGCGGAGTGGGCCTGATTGGATAGCTCTTTCAAAGATGCAACATGAATTTCTCATTTTAACCTGCGATTGATAGATTTTAGTTAACCAACGGTATTAAGGGATCATTGAAGTCTGTGAGACACTTCATAATATTTCTATTGTCAGTAATCAACCCACAACATTTTGTTGCACACTGCAGGAATTGCTAACATATTTACCGGATGACAGTCAAACATTAATAACTTTTTATAGAATCATAGAAAATTGCCTGAAACCCTGTGGTTAATGAAAGGGATTTTAATGGTTGAGTTCCTTATACACCTTGGAATTCTGGAAAACATGGTTCGTAGTTTGCAGAAACGCGGCTTAGATCTGCTGTTGTGAACCGAGGTAAAGCTGCAGGATCCTTGAATAATCTTTCACAATTCAACTGAAAGCAGCCGGAATGTGCAGCTTTGAGAGGGGTTGTCTGCACGGTCAGAGCTGGAAACGGAAGTGAGCGAGCGACACCATAGTGTTCTGTGTGTATGCTGAACTGTACAGAATAACACAATTGTAACAGGACTTTGTTACATTGCATTAGAAATGCGAATTGTTCCATTTTTCTACGATTTAAATGAACATGATTTACAAAATGTTTCCACTTGGTTTCGAACCGGGGATCTTTCGCGCGTTAGGCGAACGTGATAACCACTTAACTACGGAAACGCTGGATAAATTAATCGCCTTTTGCTATAAATCTATGAAGAAAGTTATTAAGCTTGACTGTCACCCAGCAAACACGTTACAATTTCCTTCAGTGTGCAACACACATTTTTGTTGGTTTTAATACAATTATTAAGAGTCTCACAGACTTCAATTGTCTTTGTCAGAACTGAAATCCCCGACTGGGAATCAAACCTGATTAATTTCAATGATGATAGGATTGTCCTATGAGGAGAGATTGAGTCGATTGGGCCTATAATCTCTGGAGTTCAGCAGAACGAGAGGTGTTCTCATTGAAAGGTATAATTTTCTTGGAGGGCTTGAAAGGGTACACGCTGTGAGGCTGTTTCCCCTGGCTGGAGAGTCTAGATCTAGGTAGCAGAGTCTCAGGATAAGGGGCCGGCCATTTGAGACAGAGATGAGGAGACATTTCTTCACACAGAGGCTCGTGAATCTTTGCAATTCTCAACCTCAGAAGGCAGTGGATGCTCAGTCATTGAGTATATTCAAGGATTTGGGAGTTGTAGTGTATGTACCTTTAAGGGGAGAACTACTTTTTACAGCTCCTGTACACTGTAGTACCGGCAGTGACCACACCTGTATATAACCCTGAGTAGGGATCTGTGCAGTTAGTTTTAGAGTAACCCTCATCCAGTAAACACCTGTTGATTGTTCTCTGCAGTCTCTTGTCTAGTTATTGAAGGACACACAACATCAAGATACACGGATTTAACTTTGGCGACGAGCAGATTCGAACCTACCTGCAACTCTGCAGAAGAAGGCCAATTCCAGAAGCACGGGCGTCGACCATCCAACGGAGACTCCAGCGAAATGGGCTGGCAACAGGTATGGCACAGACCCTTCCCACACAGCGGTGGCTAGAGCCGACTGACGGCACAGGAAAAGGCCGAGCAGCGTCGATGGGAGCACAGAGAGGGTAGAGTGCACAGGGCGCAGCTGGTGTTCAGGACCAAGCGGCGTTGATGGGAAAAGAGAGAGGGTAGAGTGCACAGGGCACAGCCGCTGTTCGGAACCGATCGGCGTCGACGCTAGAAGAGAGAGGGTAGAGTGCACAGGGCGCAGCCGCTGTTCAGGACCGAGCGGCGTCAATGAGAGAGGTGGAGTTCAGGGGGCGAGCAGCGTCAGCGGGGAAGAAAGGAAAGCGCGGGAGATGCCATTTTGAGCCGCAGCGGAGAAGAAGGGAGTGCGCAGGAAACGCCATTTTGAGCCGCAGCGGAGAAGAAGGGAGAGCGCGGGAGATGCCATTTTGAGCCAGTCTAACCACACCCGGGGATGCCGAAGAGTGGCAGTGTCACAGCATTCGACAATGAAGTCGATGATTGGACGACATATGTCGAACGCATAGAAGTGTACTGCAAGGCGAATGAAGTGCCAGATGACAGGAAAGCACTGGTATTGTTGAATTCAATGGGTGCAAAAACGTATGGCTTACTGCAAAACCTGGTAACCCCAGAGAAGCCAGTGGAAAAGGATTTTGAAAATGTTACGTCTGTGAATAATTGAGACACGGACAGCAGGAGTGAACAAAATAAGTCTTTACTGGTGGAAGCCAATAGTGAAACTAAAAACACAGAGGCTCACTAGCGCCTTTTATATAGGGGTGGTCACTGCCGGTACTGCAGTCTGAGACCAGTTATTCTCTTAAAGGTACATACACAACAATTCCTCCCCTTTCAGATAAACAGTATATAACATTCATTTAACAACTAAATGATAACTAATTACAATCAAAATTACTGTTGCTAGATACATTGGTTAAGTTTAAGCAATTATAAGTTCAGCCTTTGAGGAGGCTTCCTGATTCTGTCTGGATAACGCCTCTTTGGGGTATCAGCTTCTTCTGGCAATGTTGAGTCGGGATCAATGTCGTTGTTTGGTTCATCTGCTTCCAATATTACCGGTTCTGCGGCAGCTGCAGTTGGAACGTTGGTTTCATTACCAGGTGTATCAGATCGTGGTGTGGAGTTGACGTTTTGCAGTGACTCTAGAATCTGGTCAGCATGGCATCTTACAATGCTCTCCCCAACGTCCACGGTATACATGAGAGGTCCTTGTCGTGTGCAAATCATTCCTGGCTGCCATTTCTCAGTGCGGTAGTCCCGGGCCAAAACTGGTTGACCTATCTTAAAACTCCTGGTCGGCCTTTCATTCATATTCTGAAACTGCCTGTTCTCCACATCTCTTCGGACGTTTGGCTTAACCAAATCCAAGTGGCATCGTGGTCTTCGATTGAAGAACATCTTGGCTGGAGTTTGGTTGGTAACCGCATGTGTCACATTCCGGTAGGCAAACAAGAAGTTGTCCACCTTGTGTTGTAGGGGTATATCTTCATTAGACATTGCCTTGATAGCCTTCTTGAATGTTTGGACAAACCTCTCAGCCAATCCATTAGTGGCTGGATGATATGGGGCAGATGTGTAATGCTTAACACCATTGTTCTTTAAGAACCTCCGGAACTCTTCAGACACAAACTGTGGTCCATTGTCAGAGCAAATCTGTTCAGGCAGCCCATTCCTGGCGAATATGGTTCGTAAAACTGCGATAGTTTTTTCCGTGGTGGTTGAGGACATTTTTATTACCTCTGGCCACTTTGAATGTGCATCCACCGCAATTAAAAACATCGAGTCCATGAAGGGACCAGCAAAATCAATGTGCACCCTTTGCCATGGAGACGAGGGCCACTCCCATGGATGCAGAGGAGCTTGTGGTGGGGCGTTTTGGACCTTCTGGCATCCTGCACAGCTCTTGGTCATCTCTTCGATTTCTCTATCGATTCCCGGCCACCACACAAACGCTCTGGCTAAGCTCTTCATCTTTACCCCACCCAGATGACCCTCATGAAGCTCATTGAGCACCCTACCTGTCAACTCAGGTGGAATTACTACTCTGGATCCACACATCAAGGTTCCTCTGCACACTGACAGCTGTTCTCTTCTCGGCGAGAATGCCGGCAGCAGTGGTTCGCCATGTGCTGGCCATCCCTTCACCATTAAATCATAGACCCGTGATAGTGTCGGATCATTCCGTGTTTCCTTTACTATGTTTGCATTCGTCACAGGGTCCTCTTTTTCCACCATCGGCAATGGTAGACATGACAATCCATCGGCATTTCCATGCTGTTTAGTTCCTTTGTACTCGATGTCATATTGGTGTGCCCCTAGGAAAAGGGAACATCTCTGCAGCCGTTGTGCTGTCATTATTGGTACGCCCTTCTGAGGGTTGAAAATGGAGACAAGAGGTTGATGATCGGTTAGTAGAGTAAATTTTTGACCGTGCAGGTAGTGATTGAACTTCTTCACCCCCCACACTAGGCTGAGGGCCTCTCTGTCAATCTGGGCGTAGTTACGCTCGGCAGAAGTTAACGAGCGTGACGCAAAAGCTATCGGCCTCTCTAAACCATCAAGGAATTTATGTGACAGTACCGCCCCAATGCCGTAGGGAGACGCATCACACGCCAGCCTGATTGGCAGTGCTGGGTTGTAGTGAGCCAATACTTCCCTTGAAGTGACTAAGTCCTTACTCTTCTGAAAAGCACGCTTACAATCATCGCTCCATTTCTATGCTACCCCCGTTCGTAGCAGGGCGTTCAGTGGGTGCAGAATTGTCAACAAATTCGGCAAAAACTTATGATAGTAATTCACCAATCCGAGGAATGACCTCAGTTGCGACACATTTTCAGGTGCTGGGGCCTTAACAACCGCTTCAATTTTGTCAGGGGACTTATGTAACCCCTCTTCATCAATCACGTGGCCACAATACGATATCTGTTTCTTAAAAAATTCGCACTTGGGGCGGTTGGCTCGCAGCCCATGTTCCCGTAGTCTAGTGAGCACCTGTTCTAGGTTGTTAAGGTGTTCACTTTCATCTTCACCTGTTAAAAGGATGTCATCCAAGTAACACTGAGTCCCCGGAATCCCTTGCAGAACTTGTTCCATCGCTCTTTGCCATATCGCCGGAGCCGATGCTACTCCGAATACCAATCGATGATACTGGTAAAGACCTTTGTGAGTGTTTATCGTGAGATACTTCCTAGAGGACTCCTCAACCTCCATCTGCAAATATGCTTGTGCTAGGTCAATTTTTGTAAAACGCTTCCCTCCAGACAGTGAGGCGAAGATGTCTTCTATCCTTGGAAGAGGATATTGTACTGTGTGAAGGACTGGGTTCACCGTCACCTTGAAATCCCCACAGATGCGAAACTTCCTTGGTTCCCCGAACTTACTGCTTAACGTTTTCTTCATGAAAGGAACGATGGGTGTCGCCCACTCACTCCAGTCGACCTTAGACAACATGCTCGCCTTCTCCAGATTCTCCAGCTCTGCCTCGACGGCTTGGCGAATTGCATATGGTACCGGTCTTGCTTTGAAAAATTTGGGAACTGCATTCTCTTCTATTTTTATCGGTGCGGTTTCACCTTTAAGTGTGCCCAGTTCTTGTTGAAATACCTCTTTGGCGTTAGCTAAGATTGTTGACAATCGTCCAGGAGTGACGTCTTCATCTTTTTTACCATCCACCATCATTGCATGAATGGAGTGCCAATCTAAGTTTATCTTCCTGATCCATTCCCGTCCCAATAATGGTAGTCCACCATTTGGCAGTATGTAGAGATACAAAATCCGTATTTTCTTGCTGTTGTATTCGACAGGCACCCTTATTTTTCCTCTGGGGTATACTTTTTGCCCCGTATACGTCGTCAAGACGATGGATGTCTCTCTCAAGGGTATGTGTGAAAATAGCTGCTCGTAGTCTCGTCGATTCATGATGATTAGCGCTGATCCTGTATCCAATTCCATTTTAACTTGTGACCCTGCTATCGTGAGGGTGACCCAAATGGTTCAGTGATCCTCTTTTGCGATTACATTGTGAAGTTTGAGACAGCTTAGTCTCCTGTTCCTGGATTCACTATCGCTCATCTGGTCTTCGGAACTACTGTCCGTCATCTTTTGTACTTTCTTCTACGGTTCCTTAGTAGCCTTTTTGATGTCACTGGTCTTCTTCCCAGACCTGCAAACTCGTGCAATGTGTCCCATCTTCCCGCATTGCCTGCATATTTTGTCTTTGGACCAGCAGTCCTTCTGGTCATGGTTAGTTCTGCCGCAGCAATAACATTTTGCAAATCCCCGTGTCATTTCGTGGGTGCCGTACCCCTGTGGTTTTTGTTGAATTTCTGCAGCTCCCCTGGCTGCTGCTTCATACGATACTGCCACGCTAAAAGCCTTATCTAGCGTCAGCTCTTTCTCTGAGAGTATCTTCTTCTGTGTTCCTTCACTCAGGAGTCCACAGACAAATTTGTCCCGTAGGGTATCTGCCAGTCCTGCTCCGAACTGGCAGTGCTTTGATAGCTTGCGTAGTTCCGTAAGATACTCAGCATTGCTCTCATCTTTGTGCTGAGTTCTCCTGTGGAATTTAAATCTTTCTGCTATCAACAGCGGTGCAGGGTTTAAGTGTTCCTGTAGGACAGCAACAATTTCATTAAAACTCTTCACCTTCGGTTTGGCTGGAGTAAACAGGTCCCGCAATAGGCCGTACGTTCTAGCGCCCATTAAGTTTAGCAATATCGATGCCTTTTTCCCCTCCGCTATTTTATTTGCCTCGAAATATACCTCTACTCTTTCCACATACGTGGTCCAGTCCTCTATTGTATTATCAAAAGCAGTGATGCAGCCAGTCTTCAGCATCTTGCAAATCTAAAATGGCGCCTCCCGTGCTTTGCCTTCTTCCCCGATTTAACAAAATGGCGCCTCCCACGCGTTGCCTTCTTCCCCGCTGTTGTTAGCGCTGATTTCCACGGTTTCTTGCATGTTTAATATTGATTTCCCTGCACACCTTGGAAATAAGGATAACCTGGCTCGTGGTTTACCCTGAGGCCGAGCCACTCGGCGCCTGGCTGCAATCACAGACCAAGGACGTATCAGCTTCTCGAGCCCGGCTAATTCTAGTTGTTCGGGACTTTTCATTGTTAAGGTCGTGGGTTCGAGTCCCAAGTTGGGAAAATGATTTTTTCAAATTTTATGTTGCTTTCACGGAAAAGCATAATTAATTAACCGATAATATTCTTTTGCCCAATGAAGGAAATGATAACTGAGCGAGAGTCGATACTTCAATCACTTTATTTTTGCTTTGCATGTTAACTGTTACCCATATCACATTTTACACACTGTGCTTCAGGAGTCTGGGTTAAAGTGCTCATTGCTGATGACACCAGGAATCTGGGACAACTTTTGTCATATTTAACAGGAAAATAGAATCAGCAGTGAACATCAAATCCCATGGTGCTGATTTTCAGATTCTACGCAGCCCGATTTGGAATAAAGTGATATAATTTTAACAGTGAAGGTTTGGAAGTTAGTGTTACTCGTATTCGTGCTTTTAATTAAAGTTTGTGGCGTCTGACTCCCGTTCATGTCTCTGAATAAGAAAGGAGGGGCTTGTCGTTGACCAGACTGCACTGCGCCTGGTGTTTGTGAGCTCATCCTTTATATTGAGCGGTTTCTCGTTTTTTAACCGGTGTCAGCTTTCGCTCAGCGGTTACTTCGCAGCACCACCTTCTTTCTAAGTTCGAGCTCTGTCTCACCGCGGGCGCAATCTGGGCTTTTTTATTGTCATTTTCAATCCCCTTCTTCAACACCGAAACACATTATAGCAGTGATTTTAATTTAGCAGTGTGACATTTTTCGAGGCACCATTAAATGATTCAATAACTTATTCCTATCAGTGTTGCGATGGGTTCGATTCCCGGTTAGGGAAATAATTTTGATATCACCGTTTTTAATTCACTGACCGATCTTTGCTAGGCGCCAAGTGGATGATCTGACACTTGCCCACGTTGAACTCCATTAATCACTGGTCAGGGGAGATTTAATAGAGGTGATCAAAATTATGGGGGAACAGTTTCCACTGGCAGGAGTGTCAGCAGGTCTATGGGGGAAGAGCAGCGGAGTGGGCCTGATTGGATAGCTCTTTCAAAGATGCAACATGAATTTCTCATTTTAACCTGCGATTGATAGATTTTAGTTAACCAACGGTATTAAGGGATCATTGAAGTCTGTGAGACACTTCATAATATTTCTATTGTCAGTAATCAACCCACAACATTTTGTTGCACACTGCAGGAATTGCTAACATATTTACCGGATGACAGTCAAACATTAATAACTTTTTATAGAATCATAGAAAATTGCCTGAAACCCTGTGGTTAATGAAAGGGATTTTAATGGTTGAGTTCCTTATACACCTTGGAATTCTGGAAAACATGGTTCGTAGTTTGCAGAAACGCGGCTTAGATCTGCTGTTGTGAACCGAGGTAAAGCTGCAGGATCCTTGAATAATCTTTCACAATTCAACTGAAAGCAGCCGGAATGTGCAGCTTTGAGAGGGGTTGTCTGCACGGTCAGAGCTGGAAACGGAAGTGAGCGAGCGACACCATAGTGTTCTGTGTGTATGCTGAACTGTACAGAATAACACAATTGTAACAGGACTTTGTTACATTGCATTAGAAATGCGAATTGTTCCATTTTTCTACGATTTAAATGAACATGATTTACAAAATGTTTCTACTTGGTTTCGAACCGGGGATCTTTCGCGCGTTAGGCGAACGTGATAACCACTTAACTACGGAAACGCTGGATAAATTAATCGCCTTTTGCTATAAATCTATGAAGAAAGTTATTAAGCTTGACTGTCACCCAGCAAACACGTTACAATTTCCTTCAGTGTGCAACACACATTTTTGTTGGTTTTAATACAATTATTAAGAGTCTCACAGACTTCAATTGTCTTTGTCAGAACTGAAATCCCCGACTGGGAATCAAACCTGATTAATTTCAATGATGATAGGATTGTCCTATGAGGAGAGATTGAGTCGATTGGGCCTATAATCTCTGGAGTTCAGCAGAACGAGAGGTGTTCTCATTGAAAGGTATAATTTTCTTGGAGGGCTTGAAAGGGTACACGCTGTGAGGCTGTTTCCCCTGGCTGGAGAGTCTAGATCTAGGTAGCAGAGTCTCAGGATAAGGGGCCGGCCATTTGAGACAGAGATGAGGAGACATTTCTTCACACAGAGGCTCGTGAATCTTTGCAATTCTCAACCTCAGAAGGCAGTGGATGCTCAGTCATTGAGTATATTCAAGGATTTGGGAGTTGTAGTGTATGTACCTTTAAGGGGAGAACTACTTTTTACAGCTCCTGTACACTGTAGTACCGGCAGTGACCACACCTGTATATAACCCTGAGTAGGGATCTGTGCAGTTAGTTTTAGAGTAACCCTCATCCAGTAAACACCTGTTGATTGTTCTCTGCAGTCTCTTGTCTAGTTATTGAAGGACACACAACATCAAGATACACGGATTTAACTTTGGCGACGAGCAGATTCGAACCTACCTGCAACTCTGCAGAAGAAGGCCAATTCCAGAAGCACGGGCGTCGACCATCCAACGGAGACTCCAGCGAAATGGGCTGGCAACAGGTATGGCACAGACCCTTCCCACACAGCGGTCGCTAGAGCCGACTGACGGCACAGGAAAAGGCCGAGCAGCGTCGATGGGAGCACAGAGAGGGTAGAGTGCACAGGGCGCAGCTGGTGTTCAGGACCAAGCGGCGTTGATGGGAAAAGAGAGAGGGTAGAGTGCACAGGGCACAGCCGCTGTTCGGAACCGATCGGCGTCGACGCTAGAAGAGAGAGGGTAGAGTGCACAGGGCGCAGCCGCTGTTCAGGACCGAGCGGCGTCAATGAGAGAGGTGGAGTTCAGGGGGCGAGCAGCGTCAGCGGGGAAGAAAGGAAAGCGCGGGAGATGCCATTTTGAGCCGCAGCGGAGAAGAAGGGAGTGCGCAGGAAACGCCATTTTGAGCCGCAGCGGAGAAGAAGGGAGAGCGCGGGAGATGCCATTTTGAGCCAGTCTAACCACACCCGGGGATGCCGAAGAGTGGCAGTGTCACAGCATTCGACAATGAAGTCGATGATTGGACGACATATGTCGAACGCATAGAAGTGTACTGCAAGGCGAATGAAGTGCCAGATGACAGGAAAGCACTGGTATTGTTGAATTCAATGGGTGCAAAAACGTATGGCTTACTGCAAAACCTGGTAACCCCAGAGAAGCCAGTGGAAAAGGATTTTGAAAATGTTACGTCTGTGAATAATTGAGACACGGACAGCAGGAGTGAACAAAATAAGTCTTTACTGGTGGAAGCCAATAGTGAAACTAAAAACACAGAGGCTCACTAGCGCCTTTTATATAGGGGTGGTCACTGCCGGTACTGCAGTCTGAGACCAGTTATTCTCTTAAAGGTACATACACAACAATTCCTCCCCTTTCAGATAAACAGTATATAACATTCATTTAACAACTAAATGATAACTAATTACAATCAAAATTACTGTTGCTAGATACATTGGTTAAGTTTAAGCAATTATAAGTTCAGCCTTTGAGGAGGCTTCCTGATTCTGTCTGGATAACGCCTCTTTGGGGTATCAGCTTCTTCTGGCAATGTTGAGTCGGGATCAATGTCGTTGTTTGGTTCATCTGCTTCCAATATTACCGGTTCTGCGGCAGCTGCAGTTGGAACGTTGGTTTCATTACCAGGTGTATCAGATCGTGGTGTGGAGTTGACGTTTTGCAGTGACTCTAGAATCTGGTCAGCATGGCATCTTACAATGCTCTCCCCAACGTCCACGGTATACATGAGAGGTCCTTGTCGTGTGCAAATCATTCCTGGCTGCCATTTCTCAGTGCGGTAGTCCCGGGCCAAAACTGGTTGACCTATCTTAAAACTCCTGGTCGGCCTTTCATTCATATTCTGAAACTGCCTGTTCTCCACATCTCTTCGGACGTTTGGCTTAACCAAATCCAAGTGGCATCGTGGTCTTCGATTGAAGAACATCTTGGCTGGAGTTTGGTTGGTAACCGCATGTGTCACATTCCGGTAGGCAAACAAGAAGTTGTCCACCTTGTGTTGTAGGGGTATATCTTCATTAGACATTGCCTTGATAGCCTTCTTGAATGTTTGGACAAACCTCTCAGCCAATCCATTAGTGGCTGGATGATATGGGGCAGATGTGTAATGCTTAACACCATTGTTCTTTAAGAACCTCCGGAACTCTTCAGACACAAACTGTGGTCCATTGTCAGAGCAAATCTGTTCAGGCAGCCCATTCCTGGCGAATATGGTTCGTAAAACTGCGATAGTTTTTTCCGTGGTGGTTGAGGACATTTTTATTACCTCTGGCCACTTTGAATGTGCATCCACCGCAATTAAAAACATCGAGTCCATGAAGGGACCAGCAAAATCAATGTGCACCCTTTGCCATGGAGACGAGGGCCACTCCCATGGATGCAGAGGAGCTTGTGGTGGGGCGTTTTGGACCTTCTGGCATCCTGCACAGCTCTTGGTCATCTCTTCGATTTCTCTATCGATTCCCGGCCACCACACAAACGCTCTGGCTAAGCTCTTCATCTTTACCCCACCCAGATGACCCTCATGAAGCTCATTGAGCACCCTACCTGTCAACTCAGGTGGAATTACTACTCTGGATCCACACATCAAGGTTCCTCTGCACACTGACAGCTGTTCTCTTCTCGGCGAGAATGCCGGCAGCAGTGGTTCGCCATGTGCTGGCCATCCCTTCACCATTAAATCATAGACCCGTGATAGTGTCGGATCATTCCGTGTTTCCTTTACTATGTTTGCATTCGTCACAGGGTCCTCTTTTTCCACCATCGGCAATGGTAGACATGACAATCCATCGGCATTTCCATGCTGTTTAGTTCCTTTGTACTCGATGTCATATTGGTGTGCCCCTAGGAAAAGGGAACATCTCTGCAGCCGTTGTGCTGTCATTATTGGTACGCCCTTCTGAGGGTTGAAAATGGAGACAAGAGGTTGATGATCGGTTAGTAGAGTAAATTTTTGACCGTGCAGGTAGTGATTGAACTTCTTCACCCCCCACACTAGGCTGAGGGCCTCTCTGTCAATCTGGGCGTAGTTACGCTCGGCAGAAGTTAACGAGCGTGACGCAAAAGCTATCGGCCTCTCTAAACCATCAAGGAATTTATGTGACAGTACCGCCCCAATGCCGTAGGGAGACGCATCACACGCCAGCCTGATTGGCAGTGCTGGGTTGTAGTGAGCCAATACTTCCCTTGAAGTGACTAAGTCCTTACTCTTCTGAAAAGCACGCTTACAATCATCGCTCCATTTCTATGCTACCCCCGTTCGTAGCAGGGCGTTCAGTGGGTGCAGAATTGTCAACAAATTCGGCAAAAACTTATGATAGTAATTCACCAATCCGAGGAATGACCTCAGTTGCGACACATTTTCAGGTGCTGGGGCCTTAACAACCGCTTCAATTTTGTCAGGGGACTTATGTAACCCCTCTTCATCAATCACGTGGCCACAATACGATATCTGTTTCTTAAAAAATTCGCACTTGGGGCGGTTGGCTCGCAGCCCATGTTCCCGTAGTCTAGTGAGCACCTGTTCTAGGTTGTTAAGGTGTTCACTTTCATCTTCACCTGTTAAAAGGATGTCATCCAAGTAACACTGAGTCCCCGGAATCCCTTGCAGAACTTGTTCCATCGCTCTTTGCCATATCGCCGGAGCCGATGCTACTCCGAATACCAATCGATGATACTGGTAAAGACCTTTGTGAGTGTTTATCGTGAGATACTTCCTAGAGGACTCCTCAACCTCCATCTGCAAATATGCTTGTGCTAGGTCAATTTTTGTAAAACGCTTCCCTCCAGACAGTGAGGCGAAGATGTCTTCTATCCTTGGAAGAGGATATTGTACTGTGTGAAGGACTGGGTTCACCGTCACCTTGAAATCCCCACAGATGCGAAACTTCCTTGGTTCCCCGAACTTACTGCTTAACGTTTTCTTCATGAAAGGAACGATGGGTGTCGCCCACTCACTCCAGTCGACCTTAGACAACATGCTCGCCTTCTCCAGATTCTCCAGCTCTGCCTCGACGGCTTGGCGAATTGCATATGGTACCGGTCTTGCTTTGAAAAATTTGGGAACTGCATTCTCTTCTATTTTTATCGGTGCGGTTTCACCTTTAAGTGTGCCCAGTTCTTGTTGAAATACCTCTTTGGCGTTAGCTAAGATTGTTGACAATCGTCCAGGAGTGACGTCTTCATCTTTTTTACCATCCACCATCATTGCATGAATGGAGTGCCAATCTAAGTTTATCTTCCTGATCCATTCCCGTCCCAATAATGGTAGTCCACCATTTGGCAGTATGTAGAGATACAAAATCCGTATTTTCTTGCTGTTGTATTCGACAGGCACCCTTATTTTTCCTCTGGGGTATACTTTTTGCCCCGTATACGTCGTCAAGACGATGGATGTCTCTCTCAAGGGTATGTGTGAAAATAGCTGCTCGTAGTCTCGTCGATTCATGATGATTAGCGCTGATCCTGTATCCAATTCCATTTTAACTTGTGACCCTGCTATCGTGAGGGTGACCCAAATGGTTCAGTGATCCTCTTTTGCGATTACATTGTGAAGTTTGAGACAGCTTAGTCTCCTGTTCCTGGATTCACTATCGCTCATCTGGTCTTCGGAACTACTGTCCGTCATCTTTTGTACTTTCTTCTACGGTTCCTTAGTAGCCTTTTTGATGTCACTGGTCTTCTTCCCAGACCTGCAAACTCGTGCAATGTGTCCCATCTTCCCGCATTGCCTGCATATTTTGTCTTTGGACCAGCAGTCCTTCTGGTCATGGTTAGTTCTGCCGCAGCAATAACATTTTGCAAATCCCCGTGTCATTTCGTGGGTGCCGTACCCCTGTGGTTTTTGTTGAATTTCTGCAGCTCCCCTGGCTGCTGCTTCATACGATACTGCCACGCTAAAAGCCTTATCTAGCGTCAGCTCTTTCTCTGAGAGTATCTTCTTCTGTGTTCCTTCACTCAGGAGTCCACAGACAAATTTGTCCCGTAGGGTATCTGCCAGTCCTGCTCCGAACTGGCAGTGCTTTGATAGCTTGCGTAGTTCCGTAAGATACTCAGCATTGCTCTCATCTTTGTGCTGAGTTCTCCTGTGGAATTTAAATCTTTCTGCTATCAACAGCGGTGCAGGGTTTAAGTGTTCCTGTAGGACAGCAACAATTTCATTAAAACTCTTCACCTTCGGTTTGGCTGGAGTAAACAGGTCCCGCAATAGGCCGTACGTTCTAGCGCCCATTAAGTTTAGCAATATCGATGCCTTTTTCCCCTCCGCTATTTTATTTGCCTCGAAATATACCTCTACTCTTTCCACATACGTGGTCCAGTCCTCTATTGTATTATCAAAAGCAGTGATGCAGCCAGTCTTCAGCATCTTGCAAATCTAAAATGGCGCCTCCCGTGCTTTGCCTTCTTCCCCGATTTAACAAAATGGCGCCTCCCACGCGTTGCCTTCTTCCCCGCTGTTGTTAGCGCTGATTTCCACGGTTTCTTGCATGTTTAATATTGATTTCCCTGCACACCTTGGAAATAAGGATAACCTGGCTCGTGGTTTACCCTGAGGCCGAGCCACTCGGCGCCTGGCTGCAATCACAGACCAAGGACGTATCAGCTTCTCGAGCCCGGCTAATTCTAGTTGTTCGGGACTTTTCATTGTTAAGGTCGTGGGTTCGAGTCCCAAGTTGGGAAAATGATTTTTTCAAATTTTATGTTGCTTTCACGGAAAAGCATAATTAATTAACCGATAATATTCTTTTGCCCAATGAAGGAAATGATAACTGAGCGAGAGTCGATACTTCAATCACTTTATTTTTGCTTTGCATGTTAACTGTTACCCATATCACATTTTACACACTGTGCTTCAGGAGTCTGGGTTAAAGTGCTCATTGCTGATGACACCAGGAATCTGGGACAACTTTTGTCATATTTAACAGGAAAATAGAATCAGCAGTGAACATCAAATCCCATGGTGCTGATTTTCAGATTCTACGCAGCCCGATTTGGAATAAAGTGATATAATTTTAACAGTGAAGGTTTGGAAGTTAGTGTTACTCGTATTCGTGCTTTTAATTAAAGTTTGTGGCGTCTGACTCCCGTTCATGTCTCTGAATAAGAAAGGAGGGGCTTGTCGTTGACCAGACTGCACTGCGCCTGGTGTTTGTGAGCTCATCCTTTATATTGAGCGGTTTCTCGTTTTTTAACCGGTGTCAGCTTTCGCTCAGCGGTTACTTCGCAGCACCACCTTCTTTCTAAGTTCGAGCTCTGTCTCACCGCGGGCGCAATCTGGGCTTTTTTATTGTCATTTTCAATCCCCTTCTTCAACACCGAAACACATTATAGCAGTGATTTTAATTTAGCAGTGTGACATTTTTCGAGGCACCATTAAATGATTCAATAACTTATTCCTATCAGTGTTGCGATGGGTTCGATTCCCGGTTAGGGAAATAATTTTGATATCACCGTTTTTAATTCACTGACCGATCTTTGCTAGGCGCCAAGTGGATGATCTGACACTTGCCCACGTTGAACTCCATTAATCACTGGTCAGGGGAGATTTAATAGAGGTGATCAAAATTATGGGGGAACAGTTTCCACTGGCAGGAGTGTCAGCAGGTCTATGGGGAAGAGCAGCGGAGTGGGCCTGATTGGATAGCTCTTTCAAAGATGCAACATGAATTTCTCATTTTAACCTGCGATTGATAGATTTTAGTTAACCAACGGTATTAAGGGATCATTGAAGTCTGTGAGACACTTCATAATATTTCTATTGTCAGTAATCAACCCACAACATTTTGTTGCACACTGCAGGAATTGCTAACATATTTACCGGATGACAGTCAAACATTAATAACTTTTTATAGAATCATAGAAAATTGCCTGAAACCCTGTGGTTAATGAAAGGGATTTTAATGGTTGAGTTCCTTATACACCTTGGAATTCTGGAAAACATGGTTCGTAGTTTGCAGAAACGCGGCTTAGATCTGCTGTTGTGAACCGAGGTAAAGCTGCAGGATCCTTGAATAATCTTTCACAATTCAACTGAAA
>NW_028225182.1:45598979-45653936 GCF_052327205.1 Somniosus microcephalus | reverse complement strand
AGTCCCACAGTTTGGGAGGTGAGGAGTCCCACAGTTTGGGGAGGTGAGGAGTCCCACAGTTTGGGGAGGTGAGGAGTCCCCGAGTTTGGGGAGGTGAGGAGTCCCTCAGTTTGGGGAGGTGAGGAGTCCCACAGTTTGGGGGAGGTGAGGAGTCCCACAGTTTGGGGAGGTGAGGAGTCCCACAGTTTGGGAGGTGAGGAGTCCCACAGTTTGGGAGGTGAGGAGTCCCACAGTTTGGGGAGGTGAGGAATCCCACAGTTTGGGGAGGTGAGGAGTCCCACAGTTTGGGAGGTGAGGAGTCCCACAGTTTGGGGAGGTGAGGAGTCCCACAGTTTGGGGAGGTGAGGAATCCCACAGTTTGGGGAGGTGAGGAGTCCCCCAGTTTGGGGAGGTGAGGAGTCCCCCAGTTTGGGGAGGTGAGGAGTCCCACAGTTTGGGGAGGTGAGGAGTCCCACAGTTTGGGGAGGTGAGGAGTCCCACAGTTTGGGAGGTGAGGAGTCCCACAGTTTGGGGAGGTGAGGAGTCCCACAGTTTGGGGAGGTGAGGAGTCCCACAGTTTGGGGAGGTGAGGAGTCCCACAGTTTGGGGAGGTGAGGAGTCCCACCGTTTGGGGAGGTGAGGAGTCCCACAGTTTGGGGAGGTGAGGAGTCCCACAGTTTGGGGAGGTGAGGAGTCCCACAGTTTGGGAGGTGAGGAGTCCCACAGTTTGGGGAGGTGAGGAGTCCCACAGTTTGGGGAGGTGAGGAGTCCCACAGTTTGGGAGGTGAGGAGTCCCACAGTTTGGGAGGTGAGGAGTCCCACAGTTTGGGGAGGTGAGGAGTCCCACAGTTTGGGGAGGTGAGGAGTCCCACAGTTTGGGGAGGTGAGGAGTCCCACAATTTGGGGAGGTGAGGAGTCCCACAGTTTGGGGAGGTGAGGAGTCCCACAGTTTGGGGAGGTGAGGAGACCCACAGTTTGGGGAGGTGAGGATTCCCACAGTTTGGGGAGGTGAGGAGTCCCACAGTTTGGGGGGGGGAGTGAGGGGTCCCACAGTTTGGGGGGTGAGGAGTCCCACAGTTTCGGGGGTGAGGAGTCCAACAGTTTGGGAGGTGAGGAGTCCCCAGAGTTTGGGGAGGTGAGGAGTCCCACAGTTTGGGGAGGTGAGGAGTCCCACAGTTTGGGGAGGTGAGGAGTCCCACAGTTTGGGGAGGTGAGGAGTCCCACAGTTTGGGGAGGTGAGGTGTCCCACAGTTTGGGGAGGGTGAGGAGTCCCACAGTTTGGGAGGTGAGGAGCCCCCAGTTTGGGGAGGTGAGGAGTCCCACAGTTTGGGGAGGTGAGGAGTCCCACAGTTTGGGGAGGTGAGGAGTCCCACAGTTTGGGGAGGTGAGGAGTCCCCACAGTTTGGGGAGGTGAGGAGTCCCACAGTTTGGGGGGTGAGGAGTCCCACAGTTTCGGGGGTGAGGAGTCCAACAGTTTGGGAGGTGAGGAGTCCCCAGAGTTTGGGGAGGTGAGGAGTCCCACAGTTTGGGGAGGTGAGGAGTCCCACAGTTTGGGGAGGTGAGGAGTCCCACAGTTTGGGGAGGTGAGGAGTCCCACAGTTTGGGGACGTGAGGAGTCCCACAGTTTGGGGAAGTGAGGAGTCCCACAGTTTGGGGAGGTGAGGTGTCCCACAGTTTGGGGAGGTGAGGAGTCCCTCAGTTTGGGGAGGTGAGGAGTCCCACAGTTTGGGGAGGTGAGGAGTCCCACAGTTTGGGGAGGTGAGGAGTCCCACAGTTTGGGGAGGTGAGGAGTCCCACAGTTTGGGAGGTGAGGAGTCCCACAGTTTGGGGAGGTGAGGAGTCCCACAGTTTGGGAGGTGAGGAGTCCCACAGTTTGGGAGGTGAGGAGTCCCACAGTTTGGGGAGGTGAGGAGTCCCACAGTTTGGGGAGGTGAGGAGTCCCCACAGTTTGGGGAGGTGAGGAGTCCCACAGTTTGGGGGGTGAGGAGTCCCACAGTTTCGGGGGTGAGGAGTCCAACAGTTTGGGAGGTGAGGAGTCCCCAGAGTTTGGGGAGGTGAGGAGTCCCACAGTTTGGGGAGGTGAGGAGTCCCACAGTTTGGGGAGGTGAGGAGTCCCACAGTTTGGGGAGGTGAGGAGTCCCACAGTTTGGGGACGTGAGGAGTCCCACAGTTTGGGGAAGTGAGGAGTCCCACAGTTTGGGGAGGTGAGGTGTCCCACAGTTTGGGGAGGTGAGGAGTCCCTCAGTTTGGGGAGGTGAGGAGTCCCACAGTTTGGGGAGGTGAGGAGTCCCACAGTTTGGGGAGGTGAGGAGTCCCACAGTTTGGGGAGGTGAGGAGTCCCACAGTTTGGGAGGTGAGGAGTCCCACAGTTTGGGGAGGTGAGGAGTCCCACAGTTTGGGAGGTGAGGAGTCCCACAGTTTGGGGAGGTGAGGAGTCCCACAGTTTGGGGAAGTGAGGATCCCACAGTTTGGGGAGGTGAGGAGTCCCACAGTTTGGGAGGTGAGGAGTCCCACAGTTTGGGGAGGTGAGGAGTCCCACAGTTTGGGGAGGTGAGGAGTCCCACAGTTTGGGGAGGTGAGCAGTCCCACAGTTTGGGGAGGTGAGGAGTCCCACAGTTTGGGAGGTGAGGAGTCCCACAGTTTGGGGAGGTGAGGAGTCCCACAGATTGGGGAGGTGAGGAGTCCCACAGTTTGGGAGGTGAGGAGTCCCAAAGTTCGGCAGGTGAGGTGTCCCACAGTTTGGGAGGTGAGGAGTCCCACAGTTTGGGGAGGTGAGGAATCCCACAGTTTGGGGAGGTGAGGAGTCCCCCAGTTTGGGGAGGTGAGGAGTCCCCCAGTTTGGGGAGGTGAGGAGTCCCACAGTTTGGGGAGGTGAGGAGTCCCACAGTTTGGGGAGGTGAGGAGTCCCACAGTTTGGGAGGTGAGGAGTCCCACAGTTTGGGGAGGTGAGGAGTCCCACAGTTTGGGGAGGTGAGGAGTCCCACAGTTTGGGGAGGTGAGGAGTCCCACAGTTTGGGGAGGTGAGGAGTCCCACCGTTTGGGGAGGTGAGGAGTCCCACAGTTTGGGGAGGTGAGGAGTCCCACAGTTTGGGGAGGTGAGGAGTCCCACAGTTTGGGAGGTGAGGAGTCCCACAGTTTGGGGAGGTGAGGAGTCCCACAGTTTGGGGAGGTGAGGAGTCCCACAGTTTGGGAGGTGAGGAGTCCCACAGTTTGGGAGGTGAGGAGTCCCACAGTTTGGGGAGGTGAGGAGTCCCACAGTTTGGGGAGGTGAGGAGTCCCACAGTTTGGGGAGGTGAGGAGTCCCACAGTTTGGGGAGGTGAGGAGTCCCACAGTTTGGGGAGGTGAGGAGTCCCACAGTTTGGGGAGGTGAGGAGACCCACAGTTTGGGGAGGTGAGGATTCCCACAGTTTGGGGAGGTGAGGAGTCCCACAGTTTGGGGGGGGGGAGTGAGGGGTCCCACAGTTTGGGGGGTGAGGAGTCCCACAGTTTCGGGGGTGAGGAGTCCAACAGTTTGGGAGGTGAGGAGTCCCCAGAGTTTGGGGAGGTGAGGAGTCCCACAGTTTGGGGAGGTGAGGAGTCCCACAGTTTGGGGAGGTGAGGAGTCCCACAGTTTGGGGAGGTGAGGAGTCCCACAGTTTGGGGAGGTGAGGTGTCCCACAGTTTGGGGAGGGTGAGGAGTCCCACAGTTTGGGAGGTGAGGAGCCCCCAGTTTGGGGAGGTGAGGAGTCCCACAGTTTGGGGAGGTGAGGAGTCCCACAGTTTGGGGAGGTGAGGAGTCCCACAGTTTGGGGAGGTGAGGAGTCCCCACAGTTTGGGGAGGTGAGGAGTCCCACAGTTTGGGGGGTGAGGAGTCCCACAGTTTCGGGGGTGAGGAGTCCAACAGTTTGGGAGGTGAGGAGTCCCCAGAGTTTGGGGAGGTGAGGAGTCCCACAGTTTGGGGAGGTGAGGAGTCCACAGTTTGGGGAGGTGAGGAGTCCCACAGTTTGGGGAGGTGAGGAGTCCCACAGTTTGGGAGGTGAGGAGTCCCACAGTTTGGGGACGTGAGGAGTCCCACAGTTTGGGGAAGTGAGGAGTCCCACAGGTTGGGGAGGTGAGGAGTCCCACAGTTTGGGGAGGTGAGGAGTCCCTCAGTTTGGGGAGGTGAGGAGTCCCACAGTTTGGGGAGGTGAGGAGTCCCACAGTTTGGGGAGGTGAGGAGTCCCACAGTTTGGGGAGGTGAGGAGTCCCACAGTTTGGGAGGTGAGGAGTCCCACAGTTTGGGGAGGTGAGGAGTCCCACAGTTTGGGAGGTGAGGAGTCCCACAGTTTGGGGAGGTGAGGAGTCCCACAGTCTGGGGAAGTGAGGATCCCACAGTTTGGGGAGGTGAGGAGTCCCACAGTTTGGGAGGTGAGGAGTCCCACAGTTTGGGGAGGTGAGGAGTCCCACAGTTTGGGGAGGTGAGGAGTCCCACAGTTTGGGGAGGTGAGGAGTCCCACAGTTTGGGGAGGTGAGGAGTCCCACAGTTTGGGGAGGTGAGGAGTCCCACAGTTTGGGAGGTGAGGAGTCCCACAGTTTGGGGAGGTGAGGAGTCCCACAGATTGGGGAGGTGAGGAGTCCCACAGTTTGGGAGGTGAGGAGTCCCACAGTTTGGGGAGGTGAGGAGTCCCCCAGTTTGGGGAGGTGAGGAGTCCCCCAGTTTGGGGAGGTGAGGAGTCCCACAGTTTGGGGAGGTGAGGAGTCCCACAGTTTGGGAGGTGAGGAGTCCCACAGTTTGGGAGGTGAGGAGTCCCACAGTTTGGGGAGGTGAGGAGTCCCACAGTTTGGGGAGGTGAGGAGTCCCCGAGTTTGGGGAGGTGAGGAGTCCCTCAGTTTGGGGAGGTGAGGAGTCCCACAGTTTGGGGAGGTGAGGAGTCCCACAGTTTGGGGAGGTGAGGAGTCCCACAGTTTGGGAGGTGAGGAGTCCCACAGTTTGGGGAGGTGAGGAGTCCCACAGTTTGGGGAGGTGAGGAATCCCACAGTTTGGGGAGGTGAGGAGTCCCACAGTTTGGGAGGTGAGGAGTCCCACAGTTTGGGGAGGTGAGGAGTCCCACAGTTTGGGGAGGTGAGGAGTCCCACAGTTTGTGGAGGTGAGGAATCGCACAGTTTGGGGAGGTGAGGAGTCCCACAGTTTGGGAGGTGAGGAGTCCCACAGTTTGGTGAGGTGAGGAGTCTCACAGTTTGGGGAGGTGAGGAGTCCCACAGTTTGGGAGGTGAGGAGTCCCACAGTTTGGGGAGGTGAGGAGTCCCACAGTTTGGGGAGGTGAGGAGTCCCACAGTTTGGGGAGGTGAGGAGTCCCACAGTTTGGGGAGGTGAGGAGTCCCACAGTTTGGGGAGGTGAGGAGTCCCACAGTTTGGGGAGGTGAGGAGTCCCACAGTTTGAGGAGGTGAGGAGTCCCACAGTTTGGGGAGGTGAGGAGTCCCACAGTTTGGGGAGGTGAGGAGTCCCACAGTTTGGGAGGTGAGGAGTCCCACAGTTTGGGAGGTGAGGAGTCCCACAGTTTGGGGAGGTGAGGAGTCCCACAGTTTGGGGAGGTGAGGAGTCCCACAGTTTGGGAGGTGAGGAGTCCCACAGTTTGGGGAGGTGAGGAGTCCCACAGTTTGGGGAGGTGAGGAGTCCCACAGTTTGGGGAGGTGAGGAGTCCCACAGTTTGGGGAGGTGAGGAGTCCCACAGTTTGGGGAGGTGAGGAGTCCCACCGTTTGGGGAGGTGAGGAGTCCCACAGTTTGGGGAGGTGAGGAGTCCCACAGTTTGGGGAGGTGAGGAGTCCCACAGTTTGGGAGGTGAGGAGTCCCACAGTTTGGGGAGGTGAGGAGTCCCACAGTTTGGGGAGGTGAGGAGTCCCACAGTTTGGGAGGTGAGGAGTCCCACAGTTTGGGAGGTGAGGAGTCCCACAGTTTGGGGAGGTGAGGAGTCCCACAGTTTGGGGAGGTGAGGAGTCCCACAGTTTGGGGAGGTGAGGAGTCCCACAGTTTGGGGAGGTGAGGAGTCCCACAGTTTGGGGAGGTGAGGAGTCCCACAGTTTGGGGAGGTGAGGAGACCCACAGTTTGGGGAGGTGAGGATTCCCACAGTTTGGGGAGGTGAGGAGTCCCACAGTTTGGGGGGGGGAGTGAGGGGTCCCACAGTTTGGGGGGTGAGGAGTCCCACAGTTTCGGGGGTGAGGAGTCCAACAGTTTGGGAGGTGAGGAGTCCCCAGAGTTTGGGGAGGTGAGGAGTCCCACAGTTTGGGGAGGTGAGGAGTCCCACAGTTTGGGGAGGTGAGGAGTCCCACAGTTTGGGGAGGTGAGGAGTCCCACAGTTTGGGGAGGTGAGGAGTCCCACAGTTTGGGGAGGTGAGGTGTCCCACAGTTTGGGGAGGGTGAGGAGTCCCACAGTTTGGGAGGTGAGGAGCCCCCAGTTTGGGGAGGTGAGGAGTCCCACAGTTTGGGGAGGTGAGGAGTCCCACAGTTTGGGGAGGTGAGGAGTCCCACAGTTTGGGGAGGTGAAGAGTCCCCACAGTTTGGGGAGGTGAGGAGTCCCACAGTTTGGGGGGTGAGGAGTCCCACAGTTTCGGGGGTGAGGAGTCCAACAGTTTGGGAGGTGAGGAGTCCCCAGAGTTTGGGGAGGTGAGGAGTCCCACAGTTTGGGGAGGTGAGGAGTCCCACAGTTTGGGGAGGTGAGGAGTCCCACAGTTTGGGGAGGTGAGGAGTCCCACAGTTTGGGAGGTGAGGAGTCCCACAGTTTGGGGACGTGAGGAGTCCCACAGTTTGGGGAAGTGAGGAGTCCCACAGTTTGGGGAGGTGAGGAGTCCCACAGTTTGGGGAGGTGAGGAGTCCCACAGTTTGGGGAGGTGAGGAGTCCCACAGTTTGGGGAGGTGAGGAGTCCCACAGTTTGGGGAGGTGAGGAGTCCCACAGTTTGGGGAGGTGAGGAGTCCCTCAGTTTGGGGAGGTGAGGAGTCCCACAGTTTGGGGAGGTGAGGAGTTCCACAGTTTGGGGAGGTGAGGAGTCCCACAGTTTGGGGAGGTGAGGAGTCCCACAGTTTGGGAGGTGAGGAGTCCCACAGTTTGGGGAGGTGAGGAGTCCCACAGTTTGGGAGGTGAGGAGTCCCACAGTTTGGGGAGGTGAGGAGTCCCACAGTTTGGGGAAGTGAGGATCCCACAGTTTGGGGAGGTGAGGAGTCCCACAGTTTGGGAGGTGAGGAGTCCCACAGTTTGGGGAGGTGAGGAGTCCCACAGTTTGGGGAGGTGAGGAGTCCCACAGTTTGGGGAGGTGAGGAGTCCCACAGTTTGGGAGGTGAGGAGTCCCACAGTTTGGGGAGGTGAGGAGTCCCACAGATTGGGGAGGTGAGGAGTCCCACAGTTTGGGAGGTGAGGAGTCCCACAGTTTGGGGAGGTGAGGAGTCCCCCAGTTTGGGGAGGTGAGGAGTCCCCCAGTTTGGGGAGGTGAGGAGTCCCACAGTTTGGGGAGGTGAGGAGTCCCACAGTTTGGGAGGTGAGGAGTCCCACAGTTTGGGAGGTGAGGAGTCCCACAGTTTGGGGAGGTGAGGAGTCCCACAGTTTGGGGAGGTGAGGAGTCCCACAGTTTGGGGAGGTGAGGAGTCCCACAGTTTGGGGAGGTGAGGAGTCCCACAGTTTGGGGAGGTGAGGAGACGCACAGTTTGGGGAGGTGAGGAGTCCCACAGTTTGGGGGGGTGAAGAGTCCCACAGTTTGGGGAGGTGAGGAGTGCCACAGTTTGGGGAGGTGAGGAGTCCCACAGTTTAGGGAGGTGAGGAGTCCCACAGTTTGGGGAGGTGAGGAGTCCCACAGTTTGGGAGGTGAGGAGTCCCACAGTTTGGGGAGGTGAGGAGTCCCACAGTTTGGGAGGTGAGGAGTCCCACAGTTTGGGGAGGTGAGGAGTCCCACAGTCTGGGGAAGTGAGGATCCCACAGTTTGGGGAGGTGAGGAGTCCCACAGTTTGGGAGGTGAGGAGTCCCACAGTTTGGGGAGGTGAGGAGTCCCACAGTTTGGGGAGGTGAGGAGTCCCACAGTTTGGGGAGGTGAGGAGTCCCACAGTTTGGGGAGGTGAGGAGTCCCACAGTTTGGGGAGGTGAGGAGTCCCACAGTTTGGGAGGTGAGGAGTCCCACAGTTTGGGGAGGTGAGGAGTCCCACAGATTGGGGAGGTGAGGAGTCCCACAGTTTGGGAGGTGAGGAGTCCCACAGTTTGGGGAGGTGAGGAGTCCCCCAGTTTGGGGAGGTGAGGAGTCCCCCAGTTTGGGGAGGTGAGGAGTCCCACAGTTTGGGGAGGTGAGGAGTCCCACAGTTTGGGAGGTGAGGAGTCCCACAGTTTGGGAGGTGAGGAGTCCCACAGTTTGGGGAGGTGAGGAGTCCCACAGTTTGGGGAGGTGAGGAGTCCCCGAGTTTGGGGAGGTGAGGAGTCCCTCAGTTTGGGGAGGTGAGGAGTCCCACAGTTTGGGGAGGTGAGGAGTCCCACAGTTTGGGGAGGTGAGGAGTCCCACAGTTTGGGAGGTGAGGAGTCCCACAGTTTGGGGAGGTGAGGAGTCCCACAGTTTGGGGAGGTGAGGAATCCCACAGTTTGGGGAGGTGAGGAGTCCCACAGTTTGGGAGGTGAGGAGTCCCACAGTTTGGGGAGGTGAGGAGTCCCACAGTTTGGGGAGGTGAGGAGTCCCACAGTTTGTGGAGGTGAGGAATCGCACAGTTTGGGGAGGTGAGGAGTCCCACAGTTTGGGAGGTGAGGAGTCCCACAGTTTGGTGAGGTGAGGAGTCTCACAGTTTGGGGAGGTGAGGAGTCCCACAGTTTGGGAGGTGAGGAGTCCCACAGTTTGGGGAGGTGAGGAGTCCCACAGTTTGGGGAGGTGAGGAGTCCCACAGTTTGGGGAGGTGAGGAGTCCCACAGTTTGGGGAGGTGAGGAGTCCCACAGTTTGGGGAGGTGAGGAGTCCCACAGTTTGGGGAGGTGAGGAGTCCCACAGTTTGAGGAGGTGAGGAGTCCCACAGTTTGGGGAGGTGAGGAGTCCCACAGTTTGGGGAGGTGAGGAGTCCCACAGTTTGGGAGGTGAGGAGTCCCACAGTTTGGGAGGTGAGGAGTCCCACAGTTTGGGGAGTTGAGGAGTCCCACAGTTTGGGGAGGTGAGGAGTCCCACAGTTTGGGAGGTGAGGAGTCCCACAGTTTGGGGAGGTGAGGAGTCCCACAGTTTGGGGAGGTGAGGAGTCCCACAGTTTGGGGAGGTGAGGAGTCCCACAGTTTGGGGAGGTGAGGAGTCCCACAGTTTGGGGAGGTGAGGAGTCCCACCGTTTGGGGAGGTGAGGAGTCCCACAGTTTGGGGAGGTGAGGAGTCCCACAGTTTGGGGAGGTGAGGAGTCCCACAGTTTGGGGAGGTGAGGAGTCCCACAGTTTGGGAGGTGAGGAGTCCCACAGTTTGGGGAGGTGAGGAGTCCCACAGTTTGGGGAGGTGAGGAGTCCCACAGTTTGGGAGGTGAGGAGTCCCACAGTTTGGGAGGTGAGGAGTCCCACAGTTTGGGGAGGTGAGGAGTCCCACAGTTTGGGGAGGTGAGGAGTCCCACAGTTTGGGGAGGTGAGGAGTCCCACAGTTTGGGGAGGTGAGGAGTCCCACAGTTTGGGGAGGTGAGGAGTCCCACAGTTTGGGGAGGTGAGGAGACCCACAGTTTGGGGAGGTGAGGATTCCCACAGTTTGGGGAGGTGAGGAGTCCCACAGTTTGGGGGGGGGAGTGAGGGGTCCCACAGTTTGGGGGGTGAGGAGTCCCACAGTTTCGGGGGTGAGGAGTCCAACAGTTTGGGAGGTGAGGAGTCCCCAGAGTTTGGGGAGGTGAGGAGTCCCACAGTTTGGGGAGGTGAGGAGTCCCACAGTTTGGGGAGGTGAGGAGTCCCACAGTTTGGGGAGGTGAGGAGTCCCACAGTTTGGGGAGGTGAGGAGTCCCACAGTTTGGGGAGGTGAGGTGTCCCACAGTTTGGGGAGGGTGAGGAGTCCCACAGTTTGGGAGGTGAGGAGCCCCCAGTTTGGGGAGGTGAGGAGTCCCACAGTTTGGGGAGGTGAGGAGTCCCACAGTTTGGGGAGGTGAGGAGTCCCACAGTTTGGGGAGGTGAGGAGTCCCCACAGTTTGGGGAGGTGAGGAGTCCCACAGTTTGGGGGGTGAGGAGTCCCACAGTTTCGGGGGTGAGGAGTCCAACAGTTTGGGAGGTGAGGAGTCCCCAGAGTTTGGGGAGGTGAGGAGTCCCACAGTTTGGGGAGGTGAGGAGTCCCACAGTTTGGGGAGGTGAGGAGTCCCACAGTTTGGGGAGGTGAGGAGTCCCACAGTTTGGGAGGTGAGGAGTCCCACAGTTTGGGGACGTGAGGAGTCCCACAGTTTGGGGAAGTGAGGAGTCCCACAGTTTGGGGAGGTGAGGAGTCCCACAGTTTGGGGAGGTGAGGAGTCCCACAGTTTGGGGAGGTGAGGAGTCCCACAGTTTGGGGAGGTGAGGAGTCCCACAGTTTGGGGAGGTGAGGAGTCCCACAGTTTGGGGAGGTGAGGAGTCCCTCAGTTTGGGGAGGTGAGGAGTCCCACAGTTTGGGGAGGTGAGGAGTTCCACAGTTTGGGGAGGTGAGGAGTCCCACAGTTTGGGGAGGTGAGGAGTCCCACAGTTTGGGAGGTGAGGAGTCCCACAGTTTGGGGAGGTGAGGAGTCCCACAGTTTGGGAGGTGAGGAGTCCCACAGTTTGGGGAGGTGAGGAGTCCCACAGTTTGGGGAAGTGAGGATCCCACAGTTTGGGGAGGTGAGGAGTCCCACAGTTTGGGAGGTGAGGAGTCCCACAGTTTGGGGAGGTGAGGAGTCCCACAGTTTGGGGAGGTGAGGAGTCCCACAGTTTGGGGAGGTGAGGAGTCCCACAGTTTGGGAGGTGAGGAGTCCCACAGTTTGGGGAGGTGAGGAGTCCCACAGATTGGGGAGGTGAGGAGTCCCACAGTTTGGGAGGTGAGGAGTCCCACAGTTTGGGGAGGTGAGGAGTCCCCCAGTTTGGGGAGGTGAGGAGTCCCCCAGTTTGGGGAGGTGAGGAGTCCCACAGTTTGGGGAGGTGAGGAGTCCCACAGTTTGGGAGGTGAGGAGTCCCACAGTTTGGGAGGTGAGGAGTCCCACAGTTTGGGGAGGTGAGGAGTCCCACAGTTTGGGGAGGTGAGGAGTCCCACAGTTTGGGGAGGTGAGGAGTCCCACAGTTTGGGGAGGTGAGGAGTCCCACAGTTTGGGGAGGTGAGGAGACGCACAGTTTGGGGAGGTGAGGAGTCCCACAGTTTGGGGGGGTGAAGAGTCCCACAGTTTGGGGAGGTGAGGAGTGCCACAGTTTGGGGAGGTGAGGAGTCCCACAGTTTAGGGAGGTGAGGAGTCCCACAGTTTGGGGAGGTGAGGTGTCCCACAGTTTGGGGAGGTGAGGAGTCCCACAGTTTGGGGAGGTGAGGAGTCCCACAGTTTGGGAGGTGAGGAGTCCCACAGTTTGGGGAGGTGAGGAATCCCACAGTTTGGGAGGTGAGGAGTCCCACAGTTTGGGGAGGTGAGTTGTCCCACAGTTTGGGGAGGTGAGGAGTCCCACAGTTTGGGGAGGTGAGGAGTCCCATAGTTTGGTTTGTGAGGAGCCCCACAGTTTGGGGAGGTGAGGAGTCCCACAGTTTGGGGAGGTGAGGAGTCCCACAGTTTGGGGAGGTGAGGAGTCCCAGAGTTTGGGAGGTGAGGAGTCCCACAGTTTGGGGAGGTGAGGAGTCCCACAGTTTGGGGAGGTGAGGAGTCCCACAGTTTGGGGAGGTGAGGAGTCCCACAGTTTGGGGAGGTGAGGAGTCCCACAGTTTGGGGAGGTGAGGAGTCCCACAGTTTGGGAGGTGAGGAGTCCCACAGTTTGGGGAGGTGAGGAGTCCCACAGCTTGGGGAGGGTGAGGAGTCCCACAGTTTGGGAGGTGAGGAGCCCCACAGTTTGGGGAGGTGAGGAGTCCCACAGTTTGGGGAGGTGAGGAGTCCCACAGTTTGGGGAGGTGAGGAGTCCCACAGTTTGGGGAGGTGAGGAGTCCCACAGTTTGGGAGGTGAGGAGTCACAAAGTTTGGGGAGGTGAGGAGTCCCACAGTTTGGGGAGGTGAGGAATCCCACAGTTTGGGGAGGTGAGGAGTCCCACAGTTTGGGAGGTGAGGAGTCCCACAGTTTGGGGAGGTGAGGAGTCCCACAGTTTCGGGGGTGAGGAGTCCCACAGTTTGGGAGGTGAGGAGTCCCAAAGTTCGGCAGGTGAGGAGTCCCACAGTTTGGGAGGTGAGCAGTCCCACAGTTTGGGAGGTGAGGAGTCCCACAGTTTGGGGAGGTGAGGAGTCCCACAGTTTGGGGAGGTGAGAAGTCCCACAGTTTGGGAGGTGAGGAGTCCCACAGTTTGGGGAGGTGAGGAGTCCCACAGCTTGGGAGGTGAGGAGTCCCACAGTTTGGGAGGTGAGGAGTCCCACAGTTTGGGGAGGTGAGGAGTCCCACAGTTTGGGGAGGTGAGGAGTCCCACAGTTTGGGGAGGTGAGGAGTCCCACAGTTGGGGGTGAGGAGTCCCACAGTTTGGGGAGGTGAGGAGTCCCACAGTTTGGGGAGGTGAGGAGTCCCACAGTTTGGGGGGGGGTGAGGGGTCCCACAGTTTGGGGAGGTGAGGAGTCCCACAGTTTCGGGGGTGAGGAGTCCAACAGTTTGGGAGGTGAGGAGTCCCCAGAGTTTGGGGAGGTGAGGAGTCCCACAGTTTGGGAGGTGAGGAGTCCCACAGTTTGGGAGGTGAGGTATCCCACAGTTTGGGGAGGTGAGGAGTCCCACAGTTTGGGAGGTGAGGAGTCCCACAGTTTGGGAGGTGAGGAGTCCCACAGTTTGGGAGGTGAGGAGTCCCACAGTTTGGGAGGTGAGGTGTCCCACAGTTTGGGGAGGTGAGGAGTCCCACAGTTTGGGAGGTGAGGTGTCCCACAGTTTGGGAGGTGAGGTGTCCCACAGTTTGGGGAGGTGAGGAGTCCCACAGTTTGGGGAGGTGAGGAGTCCCACAGTTTGGGGAGGTGAGGAGTCCCACAGTTTGGGGAGGTGAGGAGTCCCACAGTTTGGGGAGGTGAGGAGTCCCACAGTTTGGGGAGGTGAGGAGTCCCACAGTTTGGGGAGGTGAGGAGTCTCACAGTTTGGGAGGTGAGGAGTCCCACAGTTTGGGGAGGTGAGGAGTCCCACAGTTTGGGGAGGTGAGGAGTCCCACAGTTTGGGGAGGTGAGGAGTCCCACAGTTCGGTTTGTGAGGAGTCCCACAGTTTGGGGAGGTGAGGAGTCCCACAGTTTGGGGAGGTGAGGAGTCCCACAGTTTGGGAGGTGAGGAGTCCCAAAGTTCGGCAGGTGAGGAGTCCCACAGTTTGGGGAGGTGAGGAGTCACACAGTTTGGGGAGGTGAGGAGTCCCACAGTTTGGGGAGGTGAGGAGTCCCACAGTTTGGGGAGGTGAGGAGTCCCACAGTTTGGGGAGGTGAGGAGTCCCACAGTTTGGGGAGGTGAGGAGACCCACAGTTTGGGGAGGTGAGGAGTCCCACAGTTTGGGAGGTGAGGAGTCCCAAAGTTCGGCAGGTGAGGAGTCCCACAGTTTGGGAGGTGAGGAGTCCCACAGTTTGGGGAGGTGAGGAGTCCCCCAGTTTGGGGAGGTGAGGAGTCCCCCAGTTTGGGGAGGTGAGGAGTCCCACAGTTTGGGGAGGTGAGGAGTCCCACAGTTTGGGAGGTGAGGAGTCCCACAGTTTGGGAGGTGAGGAGTCCCACAGTTTGGGGAGGTGAGGAGTCCCACAGTTTGGGGAGGTGAGGAGTCCCCGAGTTTGGGGAGGTGAGGAGTCCCTCAGTTTGGGGAGGTGAGGAGTCCCACAGTTTGGGGAGGTGAGGAGTCCCACAGTTTGGGAGGTGAGGAGTCCCACAGTTTGGGAGGTGAGGAGTCCCACAGTTTGGGGAGGTGAGGAATCCCACAGTTTGGGGAGGTGAGGAGTCCCACAGTTTGGGAGGTGAGGAGTCCCACAGTTTGGGGAGGTGAGGAGTCCCACAGTTTGGGGAGGTGAGGAGTCCCACAGTTTGTGGAGGTGAGGAATCGCACAGTTTGGGGAGGTGAGGAGTCCCACAGTTTGGGAGGTGAGGAGTCCCACAGTTTGGTGAGGTGAGGAGTCTCACAGTTTGGGGAGGTGAGGAGTCCCACAGTTTGGGAGGTGAGGAGTCCCACAGTTTGGGGAGGTGAGGAGTCCCACAGTTTGGGGAGGTGAGGAGTCCCACAGTTTGGGGAGGTGAGGAGTCCCACAGTTTGGGGAGGTGAGGAGTCCCACAGTTTGGGGAGGTGAGGAGTCCCACAGTTTGGGGAGGTGAGGAGTCCCACAGTTTGAGGAGGTGAGGAGTCCCACAGTTTGGGGAGGTGAGGAGTCCCACAGTTTGGGGAGGTGAGGAGTCCCACAGTTTGGGAGGTGAGGAGTCCCACAGTTTGGGAGGTGAGGAGTCCCACAGTTTGGGGAGGTGAGGAGTCCCACAGTTTGGGGAGGTGAGGAGTCCCACAGTTTGGGAGGTGAGGAGTCCCACAGTTTGGGGAGGTGAGGAGTCCCACAGTTTGGGGAGGTGAGGAGTCCCACAGTTTGGGGAGGTGAGGAGTCCCACAGTTTGGGGAGGTGAGGCGTCCCACTGTTTGGGAGGTGAGGAGTCCCACAGTTTGGGGAGGTGAGGAGTCCCACAGTTTGGGAGGTGAGGAGTCCCACAGTTTGGGGAGGTGAGGGGTCCCTCAGTTTGGGGAGGTGAGGAGTCCCACAGTTTGGGAGGTGAGGAGTCCCACAGTTTGGGAGGTGAGGGGTCCCTCAGTTTGGGGAGGTGAGGAGTCCCACAGTTTGGGGGGGTGAGGAGTCCCACAGTTTGGGAGGTGAGGAGTCCCACAGTTTGGGGAGGTGAGGAGTCCCACAGATTGGGGAGGTGAGGAGTCCCACAGTTTGGGGAGGTGAGGAGTCCCACAGTTTGGGAGGTGAGGAGTCCTACAGTTTGGGGAGGTGAGGAGTCCCACAGTTTGGGGAGGTGAGGAGTCCCACAGTTTGGGAGGTGAGGAGTCCCACAGTTTGGGAGGTGAGGAGTCCCACAGTTTGGGGGGGTGAGGAGTCCCACAGATTGGGAGGTGAGCAGTCCCACAGTTTGGGGAGGTCAGGAGTCCCACAGTTTGGGGAGGTGAGGAGTCCCACAGTTTGGGGAGGTGAGGAGTCCCAAAGTTTGCGGAGGTGAGGAGTCCCACAGTTTGGGGAGGTGAGGAGTCCCACAGTTTGGGGAGGTGAGGAGTCCCACAGTTTGGGAAGGTGAGGAGTCCCACAGTTTGGGGAGGGTGAGGAGTCCCACAGTTTGGGGAGGTGAGGAGTCCCACAGTTTGGGGAGGTGAGGAGTCCCACAGTTTGGGAGGTGAGGAGTCCCACAGTTTGGGAGGTGAGGAGTCCCACAGTTTGGGGAGGTGAGGAGTCCCACAGTTTGGGGGGGTGAGGAGTCCCACAGTTTGGGAGGTGAGGTGTCCCACAGTTTGGGAGGTGAGAAGTCCCACAGTTTGGGAGGTGAGGAGTCCCACAGTTTGGGGAGGTGAGGAGTCCCACAGTTTGGGGAGGTGAGGAGTCCCACAGTTTGGGGAGGTGAGGAGTCCCACAGTTTGGGGAGGTGAGGAGTCCCACAGTTTTGGGAGGTGAGGAGACCCACAGTTTGGGGAGGTGAGGAGTCCCACAGTTTGGGAGGTGAGGAGTCCCACAGTTTGGGGAGGTGAGGAGTCCCACAGTTTGGGAGCTGAGGAGTCCCACAGTTTGGGAGGTGAGGAGTCCCACAGTTTGGGGAGGTGAGGAATCCCACAGTTTGGGGAGGTGAGGAGTCCCACAGTTTGGGGAGGTGAGGAATCCCACAGTTTGGGAGGTGAGGAGTCCCACAGTTTGGGGAGGTGAGGAGTCCCACAGTTTGGGGAGGTGAGGAGTCCCACAGTTTGGGGAGGTGAGGAGTCCCACAGTTTGGGGAGGTGAGGAGTCCCACAGTTTGGGGAGGTGAGGAGTCCCACAGTTTGGGGAGGTGAGGAGACGCACAGTTTGGGGAGGTGAGGAGTCCCACAGTTTGGGGGGGTGAAGAGTCCCACAGTTTGGGGAGGTGAGGAGTGCCACAGTTTGGGGAGGTGAGGAGTCCCACAGTTTAGGGAGGTGAGGAGTCCCACAGTTTGGGGAGGTGAGGTGTCCCACAGTTTGGGGAGGTGAGGAGTCCCACAGTTTGGGGAGGTGAGGAGTCCCACAGTTTGGGAGGTGAGGAGTCCCACAGTTTGGGGAGGTGAGGAATCCCACAGTTTGGGAGGTGAGGAGTCCCACAGTTTGGGGAGGTGAGTTGTCCCACAGTTTGGGGAGGTGAGGAGTCCCACAGTTTGGGGAGGTGAGGAGTCCCATAGTTTGGTTTGTGAGGAGCCCCACAGTTTGGGGAGGTGAGGAGTCCCACAGTTTGGGGAGGTGAGGAGTCCCACAGTTTGGGGAGGTGAGGAGTCCCAGAGTTTGGGAGGTGAGGAGTCCCACAGTTTGGGGAGGTGAGGAGTCCCACAGTTTGGGGAGGTGAGGAGTCCCACAGTTTGGGGAGGTGAGGAGTCCCACAGTTTGGGGAGGTGAGGAGTCCCACAGTTTGGGAGGTGAGGAGTCCCACAGTTTGGGGAGGTGAGGAGTCCCACAGCTTGGGGAGGGTGAGGAGTCCCACAGTTTGGGAGGTGAGGAGCCCCACAGTTTGGGGAGGTGAGGAGTCCCACAGTTTGGGGAGGTGAGGAGTCCCACAGTTTGGGGAGGTGAGGAGTCCCACAGTTTGGGGAGGTGAGGAGTCCCACAGTTTGGGAGGTGAGGAGTCACAAAGTTTGGGGAGGTGAGGAGTCCCACAGTTTGGGGAGGTGGGGAATCCCACAGTTTGGGGAGGTGAGGAGTCCCACAGTTTGGGAGGTGAGGAGTCCCACAGTTTGGGGAGGTGAGGAGTCCCACAGTTTCGGGGGTGAGGAGTCCCACAGTTTGGGAGGTGAGGAGTCCCAAAGTTCGGCAGGTGAGGAGTCCCACAGTTTGGGAGGTGAGCAGTCCCACAGTTTGGGAGGTGAGGAGTCCCACAGTTTGGGGAGGTGAGGAGTCCCACAGTTTGGGGAGGTGAGAAGTCCCACAGTTTGGGAGGTGAGGAGTCCCACAGTTTGGGGAGGTGAGGAGTCCCACAGCTTGGGAGGTGAGGAGTCCCACAGTTTGGGAGGTGAGGAGTCCCACAGTTTGGGGAGGTGAGGAGTCCCACAGTTTGGGGAGGTGAGGAGTCCCACAGTGTGGGGAGGTGAGGAGTCCCACAGTTTGGGGGTGAGGAGTCCCACAGTTTGGGGAGGTGAGGAGTCCCACAGTTTGGGGAGGTGAGGAGTCCCACAGTTTGGGGGGGGGGTGAGGGGTCCCACAGTTTGGGGAGGTGAGGAGTCCCACAGTTTCGGGGGTGAGGAGTCCAACAGTTTGGGAGGTGAGGAGTCCCCAGAGTTTGGGGAGGTGAGGAGTCCCACAGTTTGGGAGGTGAGGAGTCCCACAGTTTGGGAGGTGAGGTGTCCCACAGTTTGGGAGGTGAGGAGTCCCACAGTTTGGGAGGTGAAGAGTCCCACAGTTTGGGAGGTGAGGTGTCCCACAGTTTGGGGAGGTGAGGAGTCCCACAGTTTGGGAGGTGAGGTGTCCCACAGTTTGGGAGGTGAGGTGTCCCACAGTTTGGGGAGGTGAGGAGTCCCACAGTTTGGGGAGGTGAGGAGTCCCACAGTTTGGGGAGGTGAGGAGTCCCACAGTTTGGGGAGGTGAGGAGTCCCACAGTTTGGGGAGGTGAGGAGTCCCACAGTTTGGGGAGGTGAGGAGTCCCACAGTTTGGGGAGGTGAGGAGTCTCACAGTTTGGGAGGTGAGGAGTCCCACAGTTTGGGGAGGTGAGGAGTCCCACAGTTTGGGGAGGTGAGGAGTCCCACAGTTTGGGGAGGTGAGGAGTCCCACAGTTCGGTTTGTGAGGAGTCCCACAGTTTGGGGAGGTGAGGAGTCCCACAGTTTGGGGAGGTGAGGAGTCCCACAGTTTGGGAGGTGAGGAGTACCAAAGTTCGGCAGGTGAGGAGTCCCACAGTTTGGGGAGGTGAGGAGTCACACAGTTTGGGGAGGTGAGGAGTCCCACAGTTTGGGGAGGTGAGGAGTCCACAGTTTGGGGAGGTGAGGAGTCCCACAGTTTGGGGAGGTGAGGAGTCCCACAGTTTGGGGAGGTGAGGAGACCCACAGTTTGGGGAGGTGAGGAGTCCCACAGTTTGGGAGGTGAGGAGTCCCAAAGTTCGGCAGGTGAGGAGTCCCACAGTTTGGGAGGTGAGGAGTCCCACAGTTTGGGGAGGTGAGGAATCCCACAGTTTGGGGAGGTGAGGAGTCCCCCAGTTTGGGAGGTGAGGAGTCCCACAGTTTGGGAGGTGAGGAGTCCCACAGTTTGGGGAGGTGAGGAATCCCACAGTTTGGGGAGGTGAGGAGTCCCACAGTTTGGGGAGGTGAGGAGTCCCACAGTTTGGGGAGGTGAGGAGTCCCACAGTTTGGGGAGGTGAGGAGTCCCCCAGTTTGGGGAGGTGAGGAGTCCCACAGTTTGGGGAGGTGAGGAGTCCCACAGTTTGGGGAGGTGAGGAGTCCCACAGTTTGGGAGGTGAGGAGTCCCACAGTTTGGGGAGGTGAGGAGTCCCACAGTTTGGGGAGGTGAGGAGTCCCACAGTTTGGGGAGGTGAGGAGTCCCACAGTTTGGGAGGTGAGGAGTCCCACCGTTTGGGGAGGTGAGGAGTCCCACAGTTTGGGGAGGTGAGGAGTCCCACAGTTTGGGGAGGTGAGGAGTCCCACAGTTTGGGAGGTGAGGAGTCCCACAGTTTGGGGAGGTGAGGAGTCCCACAGTTTGGGGAGGTGAGGAGTCCCACAGTTTGGGGAGGTGAGGAGTCCCACAGTTTGGGAGGTGAGGAGTCCCACAGTTTGGGAGGTGAGGAGTCCCACAGTTTGGGGAGGTGAGGAGTCCACAGTTTGGGGAGGTGAGGAGTCCCACAGTTTGGGGAGGTGAGGAGTCCCACAGTTTGGGGAGGTGAGGAGTCCCACAGTTTGGGGAGGTGAGGAGTCCCACAGTTTGGGGAGGTGAGGAGACCCACAGTTTGGGGAGGTGAGGATTCCCACAGTTTGGGGAGGTGAGGAGTCCCACAGTTTGGGGGGGGGAGTGAGGGGTCCCACAGTTTGGGGGGTGAGGAGTCCCACAGTTTCGGGGGTGAGGAGTCCAACAGTTTGGGAGGTGAGGAGTCCCCAGAGTTTGGGGAGGTGAGGAGTCCCACAGTTTGGGGAGGTGAGGAGTCCCACAGTTTGGGGAGGTGAGGAGTCCCACAGTTTGGGGAGGTGAGGAGTCCCACAGTTTGGGGAGGTGAGGAGTCCCACAGTTTGGGGAGGTGAGGAGTCCCACAGTTTGGGGAGGTGAGGAGTCCCACAGTTTGGGGAGGTGAGGTGTCCCACAGTTTGGGGAGGGTGAGGAGTCCCACAGTTTGGGAGGTGAGGAGCCCCCAGTTTGGGGAGGTGAGGAGTCCCACAGTTTGGGGAGGTGAGGAGTCCCACAGTTTGGGGAGGTGAGGAGTCCCACAGTTTGGGGAGGTGAGGAGTCCCCACAGTTTGGGGAGGTGAGGAGTCCCACAGTTTGGGGGGTGAGGAGTCCCACAGTTTCGGGGGTGAGGAGTCCAACAGTTTGGGAGGTGAGGAGTCCCCAGAGTTTGGGGAGGTGAGGAGTCCCACAGTTTGGGGAGGTGAGGAGTCCCACAGTTTGGGGAGGTGAGGAGTCCCACAGTTTGGGGAGGTGAGGACAGTTTGGGGAGGGTGAGGAGTCCCACAGTTTGGGAGGTGAGGAGCCCCCAGTTTGGGGAGGTGAGGAGTCCCACAGTTTGGGGAGGTGAGGAGTCCCACAGTTTGGGGAGGTGAGGAGTCCCACAGTTTGGGGAGGTGAGGAGTCCCCACAGTTTGGGGAGGTGAGGAGTCCCACAGTTTGGGGGGTGAGGAGTCCCACAGTTTCGGGGGTGAGGAGTCCACACAGTTTGGGAGGTGAGGAGTCCCCAGAGTTTGGGGAGGTGAGGAGTCCCACAGTTTGGGGAGGTGAGGAGTCCCACAGTTTGGGGAGGTGAGGAGTCCCACAGTTTGGGGAGGTGAGGAGTCCCACAGTTTGGGAGGTGAGGAGTCCCACAGTTTGGGGACGTGAGGAGTCCCACAGTTTGGGGAAGTGAGGAGTCCCACAGTTTGGGGAGGTGAGGAGTCCCACAGTTTGGGGAGGTGAGGAGTCCCTCAGTTTGGGGAGGTGAGGAGTCCCACAGTTTGGGAGGTGAGGAGTCCCACAGTTTGGGAGGTGAGGAGTCCCACAGTTTGGGGAGGTGAGGAGTCCCACAGTTTGGGGAGGTGAGGAGTCCCACAGTTTGGGGAGGTGAGGAGTCCCACAGTTTGGGGAGGTGAGGAGTCCCACAGTTTGGGGAGGTGAGGAGTCCCACAGTTTGGGGAGGTTGAGGAGACCCACAGTTTGGGGAGGTGAGGATTCCCACAGTTTGGGGAGGTGAGGAGTCCCACAGTTTGGGGGGGGGAGTGAGGGGTCCCACAGTTTGGGGGGTGAGGAGTCCCACAGTTTGGGGGGTGAGGAGTCCCACAGTTTCGGGGGTGAGGAGTCCAACAGTTTGGGAGGTGAGGAGTCCCACAGTTTGGGGGGTGAGGAGTCCCACAGTTTCGGGGGTGAGGAGTCCAACAGTTTGGGAGGTGAGGAGTCCCCAGAGTTTGGGGAGGTGAGGAGTCCCACAGTTTGGGGAGGTGAGGAGTCCCACAGTTTGGGGAGGTGAGGAGTCCCACAGTTTGGGGAGGTGAGGAGTCCACAGTTTGGGGAGGTGAGGTGTCCCACAGTTTGGGAGGGTGAGGAGTCCCACAGTTTGGGAGGTGAGGAGCCCCCAGTTTGGGGAGGTGAGGAGTCCCACAGTTTGGGGAGGTGAGGAGTCCCACAGTTTGGGGAGGTGAGGAGTCCCACAGTTTGGGGAGGTGAGGAGTCCCCACAGTTTGGGGAGGTGAGGAGTCCCACAGTTTGGGGGGTGAGGAGTCCCACAGTTTCGGGGGTGAGGAGTCCAACAGTTTGGGAGGTGAGGAGTCCCCAGAGTTTGGGGAGGTGAGGAGTCCCACAGTTTGGGGAGGTGAGGAGTCCCACAGTTTGGGGAGGTGAGGAGTCCCACAGTTTGGGGAGGTGAGGAGTCTCACAGTTTGGGAGGTGAGGAGTCCCACAGTTTGGGGAGGTGAGGAGTCCCACAGTTTGGGAGGTGAGGAGTCCCACAGTTTGGGGAGGTGAGGAGTCCCACAGCTTGGGGAGGGTGAGGAGTCCCACAGTTTGGGAGGTGAGGAGCCCCACAGTTTGGGGAGGTGAGGAGTCCCACAGTTTGGGGAGGTGAGGAGTCCCACAGTTTGGGGAGGTGAGGAGTCCCACAGTTTGGGAGGTGAGGAGTCCCACAGTTTGGGAGGTGAGGAGTCCCACAGTTTGGGGAGGTGAGGAATCCCACAGTTTGGGAGGTGAGGAGTCCCACAGTTTGGGGAGGTGAGTTGTCCCACAGTTTGGGGAGGTGAGGAGTCCCACAGTTTGGGGAGGTGAGGAGTCCCATAGTTTGGTTTGTGAGGAGCCCCACAGTTTGGGGAGGTGAGGAGTCCCACAGTTTGGGGAGGTGAGGAGTCCCACAGTTTGGGGAGGTGAGGAGTCCCAGAGTTTGGGAGGTGAGGAGTCCCACAGTTTGGGGAGGTGAGGAGTCCCACAGTTTGGGGAGGTGAGGAGTCCCACAGTTTGGGGAGGTGAGGAGTCCCACAGTTTGGGGAGGTGAGGAGTCCCACAGTTTGGGGAGGTGAGGAGTCCCACAGCTTGGGGAGGGTGAGGAGTCCCACAGTTTGGGGAGGTGAGGAGTCCCACAGTTTGGGGAGGTGAGGAGTCCCACAGTTTGGGGAGGTGAGGAGTCCCACAGTTTGGGGAGGTGAGGAGTCCCACAGTTTGGGGAGGTGAGGAGTCCCACAGTTTGGGGAGGTGAGGAGTCCCACAGTTTGGGGAGGTGACGAGTCCCACAGTTTGGGAGGTGAGGAGTCACAAAGTTTGGGGAGGTGAGGAGTCCCACAGTTTGGGGAGGTGAGGAATCCCACAGTTTGGGGAGGTGAGGAGTCCCACAGTTTGGGAGGTGAGGAGTCCCACAGTTTGGGGAGGTGAGGAGTCCCACAGTTTCGGGGGTGAGGAGTCCCACAGTTTGGGAGGTGAGGAGTCCCAAAGTTCGGCAGGTGAGGAGTCCCACAGTTTGGGAGGTGAGCAGTCCCACAGTTTGGGAGGTGAGGAGTCCCACAGTTTGGGGAGGTGAGGAGTCCCACAGTTTGGGGAGGTGAGAAGTCCCACAGTTTGGGAGGTGAGGAGTCCCACAGTTTGGGGAGGTGAGGAGTCCCACAGCTTGGGAGGTGAGGAGTCCCACAGTTTGGGAGGTGAGGAGTCCCACAGTTTGGGGAGGTGAGGAGTCCCACAGTTTGGGGAGGTGAGGAGTCCCACAGTTTGGGGAGGTGAGGAGTCCCACAGTTTGGGGGTGAGGAGTCCCACAGTTTGGGGAGGTGAGGAGTCCCACAGTTTGGGGAGGTGAGGCGTCCCACAGTTTGGGGGGGGGGGTGAGGGGTCCCACAGTTTGGGGAGGTGAGGAGTCCCACAGTTTCGGGGGTGAGGAGTCCAACAGTTTGGGAGGTGAGGAGTCCCCAGAGTTTGGGGAGGTGAGGAGTCCCACAGTTTGGGAGGTGAGGAGTCCCACAGTTTGGGAGGTGAGGTGTCCCACAGTTTGGGAGGTGAGGAGTCCCACAGTTTGGGAGGTGAAGAGTCCCACAGTTTGGGAGGTGAGGTGTCCCACAGTTTGGGGAGGTGAGGAGTCCCACAGTTTGGGAGGTGAGGTGTCCCACAGTTTGGGAGATGAGGTGTCCCACAGTTTGGGGAGGTGAGGAGTCCCACAGTTTGGGGAGGTGAGGAGTCCCACAGTTTGGGGAGGTGAGGAGTCCCACAGTTTGGGGAGGTGAGGAGTCCCACAGTTTGGGGAGGTGAGGAGTCCCACAGTTTGGGGAGGTGAGGAGTCCCACAGTTTGGGGAGGTGAGGAGTCTCACAGTTTGGGAGGTGAGGAGTCCCACAGTTTGGGGAGGTGAGGAGTCCCACAGTTTGGGAGGTGAGGAGTCCCACAGTTTGGGGAGGTGAGGAGTCCCACAGCTTGGGGAGGGTGAGGAGTCCCACAGTTTGGGGGGTGAGGAGCCCCACAGTTTGGGGAGGTGAGGAGTCCCACAGTTTGGGGAGGTGAGGAGTCCCACAGTTTGGGGAGGTGAGGAGTCCCACAGTTTGGGGAGGTGAGGAGTCCCACAGTTTGGGAGGTGAGGAGTCACAAAGTTTGGGGAGGTGAGGAGTCCCACAGTTTGGGGAGGTGAGGAATCCCACAGTTTGGGGAGGTGAGGAGTCCCACAGTTTGGGAGGTGAGGAGTCCCACAGTTTGGGGAGGTGAGGAGTCCCACAGTTTCGGGGGTGAGGAGTCCCACAGTTTGGGAGGTGAGGAGTCCCAAAGTTCGGCAGGTGAGGAGTCCCACAGTTTGGGAGGTGAGCAGTCCCACAGTTTGGGAGGTGAGGAGTCCCACAGTTTGGGGAGGTGAGGAGTCCCACAGTTTGGGGAGGTGAGAAGTCCCACAGTTTGGGAGGTGAGGAGTCCCACAGTTTGGGGAGGTGAGGAGTCCCACAGCTTGGGAGGTGAGGAGTCCCACAGTTTGGGAGGTGAGGAGTCCCACAGTTTGGGGAGGTGAGGAGTCCCACAGTTTGGGGAGGTGAGGAGTCCCACAGTTTGGGGGTGAGGAGTCCCACAGTTTGGGGAGGTGAGGAGTCCCACAGTTTGGGGAGGTGAGGAGTCCCACAGTTTGGGGGGGGGTGAGGGGTCCCACAGTTTGGGGAGGTGAGGAGTCCCACAGTTTCGGGGGTGAGGAGTCCAACAGTTTGGGAGGTGAGGAGTCCCCAGAGTTTGGGGAGGTGAGGAGTCCCACAGTTTGGGAGGTGAGGAGTCCCACAGTTTGGGAGGTGAGGTGTCCCACAGTTTGGGAGGTGAGGAGTCCCACAGTTTGGGAGGTGAAGAGTCCCACAGTTTGGGAGGTGAGGTGTCCCACAGTTTGGGGAGGTGAGGAGTCCCACAGTTTGGGAGGTGAGGTGTCCCACAGTTTGGGAGGTGAGGTGTCCCACAGTTTGGGGAGGTGAGGAGTCCCACAGTTTGGGGAGGTGAGGAGTCCCACAGTTTGGGGAGGTGAGGAGTCCCACAGTTTGGGGAGGTGAGGAGTCCCACAGTTTGGGGAGGTGAGGAGTCCCACAGTTTGGGGAGGTGAGGAGTCCCACAGTTTGGGGAGGTGAGGAGTCTCACAGTTTGGGAGGTGAGGAGTCCCACAGTTTGGGGAGGTGAGGAGTCCCACAGTTTGGGGAGGTGAGGAGTCCCACAGTTTGGGGAGGTGAGGAGTCCCACAGTTCGGTTTGTGAGGAGTCCCACAGTTTGGGGAGGTGAGGAGTCCCACAGTTTGGGGAGGTGAGGAGTCCCACAGTTTGGGAGGTGAGGAGTCCCAAAGTTCGGCAGGTGAGGAGTCCCACAGTTTGGGGAGGTGAGGAGTCACACAGTTTGGGGAGGTGAGGAGTCCCACAGTTTGGGGAGGTGAGGAGTCCCACAGTTTGGGGAGGTGAGGAGTCCCACAGTTTGGGGAGGTGAGGAGTCCCACAGTTTGGGGAGGTGAGGAGACCCACAGTTTGGGGAGGTGAGGAGTCCCACAGTTTGGGAGGTGAGGAGTCCCAAAGTTCGGCAGGTGAGGAGTCCCACAGTTTGGGAGGTGAGGAGTCCCACAGTTTGGGGAGGTGAGGAATCCCACAGTTTGGGGAGGTGAGGAGTCCCCCAGTTTGGGGAGGTGAGGAGTCCCCCAGTTTGGGGAGGTGAGGAGTCCCACAGTTTGGGGAGGTGAGGAGTCCCACAGTTTGGGGAGGTGAGGAGTCCCACAGTTTGGGAGGTGAGGAGTCCCACAGTTTGGGGAGGTGAGGAGTCCCACAGTTTGGGGAGGTGAGGAGTCCCACAGTTTGGGGAGGTGAGGAGTCCCACAGTTTGGGGAGGTGAGGAGTCCCACCGTTTGGGGAGGTGAGGAGTCCCACAGTTTGGGGAGGTGAGGAGTCCCACAGTTTGGGGAGGTGAGGAGTCCCACAGTTTGGGAGGTGAGGAGTCCCACAGTTTGGGGAGGTGAGGAGTCCCACAGTTTGGGGAGGTGAGGAGTCCCACAGTTTGGGAGGTGAGGAGTCCCACAGTTTGTGAGGTGAGGAGTCCCACAGTTTGGGGAGGTGAGGACTCCCACAGTTTGGGGAGGTGAGGAGTCCCACAGTTTGGGGAGGTGAGGAGTCCCACAGTTTGGGGAGGTGAGGAGTCCCACAGTTTGGGGAGGTGAGGAGTCCCACAGTTTGGGGAGGTGAGGAGACCCACAGTTTGGGGAGGTGAGGATTCCCACAGTTTGGGGAGGTGAGGAGTCCCACAGTTTGGGGGGGGGGGGAGTGAGGGGTCCCACAGTTTGGGGGGTGAGGAGTCCCACAGTTTCGGGGGTGAGGAGTCCAACAGTTTGGGAGGTGAGGAGTCCCCAGAGTTTGGGGAGGTGAGGAGTCCCACAGTTTGGGGAGGTGAGGAGTCCCACAGTTTGGGGAGGTGAGGAGTCCCACAGTTTGGGGAGGTGAGGAGTCCCACAGTTTGGGGAGGTGAGGTGTCCCACAGTTTGGGGAGGGTGAGGAGTCCCACAGTTTGGGAGGTGAGGAGCCCCCAGTTTGGGGAGGTGAGGAGTCCCACAGTTTGGGGAGGTGAGGAGTCCCACAGTTTGGGGAGGTGAGGAGTCCCACAGTTTGGGGAGGTGAGGAGTCCCCACAGTTTGGGGAGGTGAGGAGTCCCACAGTTTGGGGGGTGAGGAGTCCCACAGTTTCGGGGGTGAGGAGTCCAACAGTTTGGGAGGTGAGGAGTCCCACAGTTTGGGGAGGTGAGGAGTCCCACAGTTTGGGGAGGTGAGGAGTCCCACAGTTTGGGGGGTGAGGAGTCCCACAGTTTCGGGGGTGAGGAGTCCAACAGTTTGGGAGGTGAGGAGTCCCACAGTTTGGGGAGGTGAGGAGTCCCACAGTTTGGGGAGGTGAGGAGTCCCACAGTTTGGGGAGGTGAGGAGTCCCACAGTTTGGGAGGTGAGGAGTCCCACAGTTTGGGGACGTGAGGAGTCCCACAGTTTGGGGAAGTGAGGAGTCCCACAGTTTGGGGAGGTGAGGAGTCCCACAGTTTGGGGAGGTGAGGAGTCCCTCAGTTTGGGGAGGTGAGGAGTCCCACAGTTTGGGAGGTGAGGAGTCCCACAGTTTGGGAGGTGAGGAGTCCCACAGTTTGGGGAGGTGAGGAGTCCCACAGTTTGGGGAGGTGAGGAGTCCCACAGTTTGGGGAGGTGAGGAGTCCCACAGTTTGGGGAGGTGAGGAGTCCCACAGTTTGGGGAGGTGAGGAGTCCCACAGTTTGGGGAGGTGAGGAGACCCACAGTTTGGGGAGGTGAGGATTCCCACAGTTTGGGGAGGTGAGGAGTCCCACAGTTTGGGGGGGGGAGTGAGGGGTCCCACAGTTTGGGGGGTGAGGAGTCCCACAGTTTGGGGAGGTGAGGAGTCCCACAGTTTGGGGAGGTGAGGAGTCCCACAGTTTGGGGAGGTGAGGAGTCCCACAGTTTGGGGAGGTGAGGAGTCCCACAGTTTGGGGAGGTGAGGTGTCCCACAGTTTGGGGAGGGTGAGGAGTCCCACAGTTTGGGAGGTGAGGAGCCCCCAGTTTGGGGAGGTGAGGAGTCCCACAGTTTGGGGAGGTGAGGAGTCCCACAGTTTGGGAGGTGAGGAGCCCACAGTTTGGGGAGGTGAGGAGTCCCACAGTTTGGGGAGGTGAGGAGTCCCCCAGTTTGGGGAGGTGAGGAGTCCCACAGTTTGGGGAGGTGAGGAGTCCCACAGTTTGGGGAGGTGAGGAGTCCCACAGTTTGGGGAGGTGAGGAGTCCCCACAGTTTGGGGAGGTGAGGAGTCCCACAGTTTGGGGGGTGAGGAGTCCCACAGTTTCGGGGGTGAGGAGTCCAACAGTTTGGGAGGTGAGGAGTCCCCAGAGTTTGGGGAGGTGAGGAGTCCCACAGTTTGGGGAGGTGAGGAGTCCCACAGTTTGGGGAGGTGAGGAGTCCCACAGTTTGGGGAGGTGAGGAGTCTCACAGTTTGGGAGGTGAGGAGTCCCACAGTTTGGGGAGGTGAGGAGTCCCACAGTTTGGGAGGTGAGGAGTCCCACAGTTTGGGGAGGTGAGGAGTCCCACAGCTTGGGGAGGGTGAGGAGTCCCACAGTTTGGGAGGTGAGGAGCCCCACAGTTTGGGGAGGTGAGGAGTCCCACAGTTTGGGGAGGTGAGGAGTCCCACAGTTTGGGGAGGTGAGGAGTCCCACAGTTTGGGGAGGTGAGGAGTCCCACAGTTTGGGAGGTGAGGAGTCACAAAGTTTGGGGAGGTGAGGAGTCCCACAGTTTGGGGAGGTGAGGAATCCCACAGTTTGGGGAGGTGAGGAGTCCCACAGTTTGGGAGGTGAGGAGTCCCACAGTTTCGGGGGTGAGGAGTCCCACAGTTTGGGAGGTGAGGAGTCCCAAAGTTCGGCAGGTGAGGAGTCCCACAGTTTGGGAGGTGAGCAGTCCCACAGTTTGGGAGGTGAGGAGTCCCACAGTTTGGGGAGGTGAGGAGTCCCACAGTTTGGGGAGGTGAGAAGTCCCACAGTTTGGGAGGTGAGGAGTCCCACAGTTTGGGGAGGTGAGGAGTCCCACAGCTTGGGAGGTGAGGAGTCCCACAGTTTGGGAGGTGAGGAGTCCCACAGTTTGGGGAGGTGAGGAGTCCCACAGTTTGGGGAGGTGAGGAGTCCCACAGTTTGGGGAGGTGAGGAGTCCCACAGTTTGGGGAGGTGAGGAGTCCCACAGTTTGGGGGTGAGGAGTCCCACAGTTTGGGGAGGTGAGGAGTCCCACAGTTTGGGGAGGTGAGGAGTCCCACAGTTTGGGGGGGGGTGAGGGGTCCCACAGTTTGGGGAGGTGAGGAGTCCCACAGTTTCGGGGGTGAGGAGTCCAACAGTTTGGGAGGTGAGGAGTCCCCAGAGTTTGGGGAGGTGAGGAGTCCCACAGTTTGGGAGGTGAGGAGTCCCACAGTTTGGGAGGTGAGGTGTCCCACAGTTTGGGAGGTGAGGAGTCCCACAGTTTGGGAGGTGAAGAGTCCCACAGTTTGGGAGGTGAGGTGTCCCACAGTTTGGGGAGGTGAGGAGTCCCACAGTTTGGGAGGTGAGGTGTCCCACAGTTTGGGAGGTGAGGTGTCCCACAGTTTGGGGAGGTGAGGAGTCCCACAGTTTGGGGAGGTGAGGAGTCCCACAGTTTGGGGAGGTGAGGAGTCCCACAGTTTGGGGAGGTGAGGAGTCCCACAGTTTGGGGAGGTGAGGAGTCCCACAGTTTGGGGAGGTGAGGAGTCCCACAGTTTGGGGAGGTGAGGAGTCTCACAGTTTGGGAGGTGAGGAGTCCCACAGTTTGGGGAGGTGAGGAGTCCCACAGTTTGGGGAGGTGAGGAGTCCCACAATTTGGGGAGGTGAGGAGTCCCACAGTTCGGTTTGTGAGGAGTCCCACAGTTTGGGGAGGTGAGGAGTCCCACAGTTTGGGGAGGTGAGGAGTCCCACAGTTTGGGAGGTGAGGAGTCCCAAAGTTCGGCAGGTGAGGAGTCCCACAGTTTGGGGAGGTGAGGAGTCACACAGTTTGGGGAGGTGAGGAGTCCCACAGTTTGGGGGGGGGAGTGAGGGGTCCCACAGTTTGGGGGGTGAGGAGTCCCACAGTTTCGGGGGTGAGGAGTCCAACAGTTTGGGAGGTGAGGAGTCCCCAGAGTTTGGGGAGGTGAGGAGTCCCACAGTTTGGGGAGGTGAGGAGTCCCACAGTTTGGGGAGGTGAGGAGTCCCACAGTTTGGGGAGGTGAGGAGTCCCACAGTTTGGGGAGGTGAGGTGTCCCACAGTTTGGGGAGGGTGAGGAGTCCCACAGTTTGGGAGGTGAGGAGCCCCCAGTTTGGGGAGGTGAGGAGTCCCACAGTTTGGGGAGGTGAGGAGTCCCACAGTTTGGGGAGGTGAGGAGTCCCACAGTTTGGGGAGGTGAGGAGTCCCCACAGTTTGGGGAGGTGAGGAGTCCCACAGTTTGGGGGGTGAGGAGTCCCACAGTTTCGGGGGTGAGGAGTCCAACAGTTTGGGAGGTGAGGAGTCCCCAGAGTTTGGGGAGGTGAGGAGTCCCACAGTTTGGGGAGGTGAGGAGTCCCACAGTTTGGGGAGGTGAGGAGTCCCACAGTTTGGGGAGGTGAGGAGTCCCACAGTTTGGGAGGTGAGGAGTCCCACAGTTTGGGGACGTGAGGAGTCCCACAGTTTGGGGAGGTGAGGAGTCCCACAGTTTGGGAAGGTGAGGAGTCCCACAGTTTGGGGAGGTGAGGAGTCCCACAGTTTGGGGAGGTGAGGAGTCCCTCAGTTTGGGGAGGTGAGGAGTCCCACAGTTTGGGGAGGTGAGGAGTCCCACAGTTTGGGGAGGTGAGGAGTCCCACAGTTTGGGGAGGTGAGGAGTCCCACAGTTTGGGAGGTGAGGAGTCCCACAGTTTGGGGAGGTGAGGAGTCCCACAGTTTGGGAGGTGAGGAGTCCCACAGTTTGGGGAGGTGAGGAGTCCCACAGTTTGGGGAAGTGAGGATCCCACAGTTTGGGGAGGTGAGGAGTCCCACAGTTTGGGAGGTGAGGAGTCCCACAGTTTGGGGAGGTGAGGAGTCCCACAGTTTGGGGAGGTGAGGAGTCCCACAGTTTGGGGAGGTGAGGAGTCCCACAGTTTGGGAGGTGAGGAGTCCCACAGTTTGGGGAGGTGAGGAGTCCCACAGATTGGGGAGGTGAGGAGTCCCACAGTTTGGGGAGGTGAGGAGTCCCACAGTTTGGGGAGGTGAGGAGTCCCACAGTTTGGGGAGGTGAGGAGTCCCACAGTTTGGGGAGGTGAGGAGACCCACAGTTTGGGGAGGTGAGGAGTCCCACAGTTTGGGAGGTGAGGAGTCCCAAAGTTCGGCAGGTGAGGAGTCCCACAGTTTGGGAGGTGAGGAGTCCCACAGTTTAGGGAGGTGAGGAATCCCACAGTTTGGGGAGGTGAGGAGTCCCCCAGTTTGGGGAGGTGAGGAGTCCCCCAGTTTGGGGAGGTGAGGAGTCCCACAGTTTGGGGAGGTGAGGAGTCCCACAGTTTGGGGAGGTGAGGAGTCCCACAGTTTGGGAGGTGAGGAGTCCCACAGTTTGGGGAGGTGAGGAGTCCCACAGTTTGGGGAGGTGAGGAGTCCCACAGTTTGGGGAGGTGAGGAGTCCCACAGTTTGGGGAGGTGAGGAGTCCCACCGTTTGGGGAGGTGAGGAGTCCCACAGTTTGGGGAGGTGAGGAGTCCCACAGTTTGGGGAGGTGAGGAGTCCCACAGTTTGGGAGGTGAGGAGTCCCACAGTTTGGGGAGGTGAGGAGTCCCACAGTTTGGGGAGGTGAGGAGTCCCACAGTTTGGGAGGTGAGGAGTCCCACAGTTTGGGAGGTGAGGAGTCCCACAGTTTGGGGAGGTGAGGACTCCCACAGTTTGGGGAGGTGAGGAGTCCCACAGTTTGGGGAGGTGAGGAGTCCCACAGTTTGGGGAGGTGAGGAGTCCCACAGTTTGGGGAGGTGAGGAGTCCCACAGTTTGGGGAGGTGAGGAGACCCACAGTTTGGGGAGGTGAGGATTCCCACAGTTTGGGGAGGTGAGGAGTCCCACAGTTTGGGGGGGGGAGTGAGGGGTCCCACAGTTTGGGGGGTGAGGAGTCCCACAGTTTCGGGGGTGAGGAGTCCAACAGTTTGGGAGGTGAGGAGTCCCCAGAGTTTGGGGAGGTGAGGAGTCCCACAGTTTGGGGAGGTGAGGAGTCCCACAGTTTGGGGAGGTGAGGAGTCCCACAGTTTGGGGAGGTGAGGAGTCCCACAGTTTGGGGAGGTGAGGTGTCCCACAGTTTGGGGAGGGTGAGGAGTCCCACAGTTTGGGAGGTGAGGAGCCCCCAGTTTGGGGAGGTGAGGAGTCCCACAGTTTGGGGAGGTGAGGAGTCCCACAGTTTGGGGAGGTGAGGAGTCCCACAGTTTGGGGAGGTGAGGAGTCCCCACAGTTTGGGGAGGTGAGGAGTCCCACAGTTTGGGGGGTGAGGAGTCCCACAGTTTCGGGGGTGAGGAGTCCAACAGTTTGGGAGGTGAGGAGTCCCCAGAGTTTGGGGAGGTGAGGAGTCCCACAGTTTGGGGAGGTGAGGAGTCCCACAGTTTGGGGAGGTGAGGAGTCCCACAGTTTGGGGAGGTGAGGAGTCCCACAGTTTGGGAGGTGAGGAGTTCCACAGTTTGGGGACGTGAGGAGTCCCACAGTTTGGGGAAGTGAGGAGTCCCACAGTTTGGGGAGGTGAGGAGTCCCACAGTTTGGGGAGGTGAGGAGTCCCTCAGTTTGGGGAGGTGAGGAGTCCCACAGTTTGGGGAGGTGAGGAGTCCCACAGTTTGGGGAGGTGAGGAGTCCCACAGTTTGGGGAGGTGAGGAGTCCCACAGTTTGGGAGGTGAGGAGTCCCACAGTTTGGGGAGGTGAGGAGTCCCACAGTTTGGGAGGTGAGGAGTCCCACAGTTTGGGGAGGTGAGGAGTCCCACAGTTTGGGGAAGTGAGGATCCCACAGTTTGGGGAGGTGAGGAGTCCCACAGTTTGGGAGGTGAGGAGTCCCACAGTTTGGGGAGGTGAGGAGTCCCACAGTTTGGGGAGGTGAGGAGTCCCACAGTTTGGGGAGGTGAGGAGTCCCACAGTTTGGGAGGTGAGGAGTCCCACAGTTTGGGGAGGTGAGGAGTCCCACAGATTGGGGAGGTGAGGAGTCCCACAGTTTGGGAGGTGAGGAGTCCCACAGTTTGGGGAGGAGAGGAGTCCCCCAGTTTGGGGAGGTGAGGAGTCCCCCAGTTTGGGGAGGTGAGGAGTCCCACAGTTTGGGGAGGTGAGGAGTCCCACAGTTTGGGAGGTGAGGAGTCCCACAGTTTGGGAGGTGAGGAGTCCCACAGTTTGGGGAGGTGAGGAGTCCCACAGTTTGGGGAGGTGAGGAGTCCCCGAGTTTGGGGAGGTGAGGAGTCCCTCAGTTTGGGGAGGTGAGGAGTCCCACAGTTTGGGGAGGTGAGGAGTCCCACAGTTTGGGGAGGTGAGGAGTCCCACAGTTTGGGAGGTGAGGAGTCCCACAGTTTGGGAGGTGAGGAGTCCCACAGTTTGGGGAGGTGAGGAATCCCACAGTTTGGGGAGGTGAGGAGTCCCACAGTTTGGGAGGTGAGGAGTCCCACAGTTTGGGGAGGTGAGGAGTCCCACAGTTTGGGGAGGTGAGGAGTCCCACAGTTTGTGGAGGTGAGGAATCGCACAGTTTGGGGAGGTGAGGAGTCCCACAGTTTGGGAGGTGAGGAGTCCCACAGTTTGGTGAGGTGAGGAGTCTCACAGTTTGGGGAGGTGAGGAGTCCCACAGTTTGGGAGGTGAGGAGTCCCACAGTTTGGGGAGGTGAGGAGTCCCACAGTTTGGGGAGGTGAGGAGTCCCACAGTTTGGGGAGGTGAGGAGTCCCACAGTTTGGGAGGTGAGGAGTCCCAAAGTTCGGCAGGTGAGGAGTCCCACAGTTTGGGGAGGTGAGGAGTCACACAGTTTGGGGAGGTGAGGAGTCCCACAGTTTGGGGAGGTGAGGAGTCCCACAGTTTGGGGAGGTGAGGAGTCCCACAGTTTGGGGAGGTGAGGAGTCCCACAGTTTGGGGAGGTGAGGAGACCCACAGTTTGGGGAGGTGAGGAGTCCCACAGTTTGGGAGGTGAGGAGTCCCAAAGTTCGGCAGGTGAGGAGTCCCACAGTTTGGGAGGTGAGGAGTCCCACAGTTTGGGGAGGTGAGGAATCCCACAGTTTGGGGAGGTGAGGAGTCCCCCAGTTTGGGGAGGTGAGGAGTCCCCCAGTTTGGGGAGGTGAGGAGTCCCACAGTTTGGGGAGGTGAGGAGTCCCACAGTTTGGGGAGGTGAGGAGTCCCACAGTTTGGGAGGTGAGGAGTCCCACAGTTTGGGGAGGTGAGGAGTCCCACAGTTTGGGGAGGTGAGGAGTCCCACAGTTTGGGGAGGTGAGGAGTCCCACAGTTTGGGGAGGTGAGGAGTCCCACCGTTTGGGGAGGTGAGGAGTCCCACAGTTTGGGGAGGTGAGGAGTCCCACAGTTTGGGGAGGTGAGGAGTCCCACAGTTTGGGAGGTGAGGAGTCCCACAGTTTGGGGAGGTGAGGAGTCCCACAGTTTGGGGAGGTGAGGAGTCCCACAGTTTGGGAGGTGAGGAGTCCCACAGTTTGGGAGGTGAGGAGTCCCACAGTTTGGGGAGGTGAGGAGTCCCACAGTTTGGGGAGGTGAGGAGTCCCACAGTTTGGGGAGGTGAGGAGACCCACAGTTTGGGGAGGTGAGGATTCCCAGAGTTTGGGGAGGTGAGGAGTCCCACAGTTTGGGGGGGGGAGTGAGGGGTCCCACAGTTTGGGGGGTGAGGAGTCCCACAGTTTCGGGGGTGAGGAGTCCAACAGTTTGGGAGGTGAGGAGTCCCCAGAGTTTGGGGAGGTGAGGAGTCCCACAGTTTGGGGAGGTGAGGAGTCCCACAGTTTGGGGAGGTGAGGAGTCCCACAGTTTGGGGAGGTGAGGAGTCCCACAGTTTGGGGAGGTGAGGTGTCCCACAGTTTGGGGAGGGTGAGGAGTCCCACAGTTTGGGAGGTGAGGAGCCCCCAGTTTGGGGAGGTGAGGAGTCCCACAGTTTGGGGAGGTGAGGAGTCCCACAGTTTGAGGAGGTGAGGAGTCCCACAGTTTGGGGAGGTGAGGAGTCCCCACAGTTTGGGGAGGTGAGGAGTCCCACAGTTTGGGGGGTGAGGAGTCCCACAGTTTCGGGGGTGAGGAGTCCAACAGTTTGGGAGGTGAGGAGTCCCCAGAGTTTGGGGAGGTGAGGAGTCCCACAGTTTGGGGAGGTGAGGAGTCCCACAGTTTGGGGAGGTGAGGAGTCCCACAGTTTGGGGAGGTGAGGAGTCCCACAGTTTGGGAGGTGAGGAGTCCCACAGTTTGGGGACGTGAGGAGTCCCACAGTTTGGGGAAGTGAGGAGTCCCACAGTTTGGGGAGGTGAGGAGTCCCACAGTTTGGGGAGGTGAGGAGTCCCTCAGTTTGGGGAGGTGAGGAGTCCCACAGTTTGGGGAGGTGAGGAGTCCCACAGTTTGGGGAGGTGAGGAGTCCCACAGTTTGGGGAGGTGAGGAGTCCCACAGTTTGGGAGGTGAGGAGTCCCACAGTTTGGGGAGGTGAGGAGTCCCACAGTTTGGGAGGTGAGGAGTCCCACAGTTTGGGGAGGTGAGGAGTCCCACAGTTTGGGGAAGTGAGGATCCCACAGTTTGGGGAGGTGAGGAGTCCCACAGTTTGGGAGGTGAGGAGTCCCACAGTTTGGGGAGGTGAGGAGTCCCACAGTTTGGGGAGGTGAGGAGTCCCACAGTTTGGGGAGGTGAGGAGTCCCACAGTTTGGGAGGTGAGGAGTCCCACAGTTTGGGGAGGTGAGGAGTCCCACAGATTGGGGAGGTGAGGAGTCCCACAGTTTGGGAGGTGAGGAGTCCCACAGTTTGGGGAGGTGAGGAGTCCCCCAGTTTGGGGAGGTGAGGAGTCCCCCAGTTTGGGGAGGTGAGGAGTCCCACAGTTTGGGGAGGTGAGGAGTCCCACAGTTTGGGAGGTGAGGAGTCCCACAGTTTGGGAGGTGAGGAGTCCCACAGTTTGGGGAGGTGAGGAGTCCCCGAGTTTGGGGAGGTGAGGAGTCCCTCAGTTTGGGGAGGTGAGGAGTCCCACAGTTTGGGGAGGTGAGGAGTCCCACAGTTTGGGGAGGTGAGGAGTCCCACAGTTTGGGAGGTGAGGAGTCCCACAGTTTGGGAGGTGAGGAGTCCCACAGTTTGGGGAGGTGAGGAATCCCACAGTTTGGGGAGGTGAGGAGTCCCACAGTTTGGGAGGTGAGGAGTCCCACAGTTTGGGGAGGTGAGGAGTCCCACAGTTTGGGGAGGTGAGGAGTCCCACAGTTTGTGGAGGTGAGGAATCGCACAGTTTGGGGAGGTGAGGAGTCCCACAGTTTGGGAGGTGAGGAGTCCCACAGTTTGGTGAGGTGAGGAGTCTCACAGTTTGGGGAGGTGAGGAGTCCCACAGTTTGGGAGGTGAGGAGTCCCACAGTTTGGGGAGGTGAGGAGTCCCACAGTTTGGGGAGGTGAGGAGTCCCACAGTTTGGGGAGGTGAGGAGTCCCACAGTTTGGGGAGGTGAGGAGTCCCACAGTTTGGGGAGGTGAGGAGTCCCACAGTTTGGGGAGGTGAGGAGTCCCACAGTTTGAGGAGGTGAGGAGTCCCACAGTTTGGGGAGGTGAGGAGTCCCACAGTTTGGGGAGGTGAGGAGTCCCACAGTTTGGGAGGTGAGGAGTCCCACAGTTTGGGAGGTGAGGAGTCCCACAGTTTGGGGAGGTGAGGAGTCCCACAGTTTGGGGAGGTGAGGAGTCCCACAGTTTGGGAGGTGAGGAGTCCCACAGTTTGGGGAGGTGAGGAGTCCCACAGTTTGGGGAGGTGAGGAGTCCCACAGTTTGGGGAGGTGAGGAGTCCCACAGTTTGGGGAGGTGAGGCGTCCCACTGTTTGGGAGGTGAGGAGTCCCACAGTTTGGGGAGGTGAGGAGTCCCACAGTTTGGGAGGTGAGGAGTCCCACAGTTTGGGGAGGTGAGGAGTCCCTCAGTTTGGGGAGGTGAGGAGTCACACAGTTTGGGAGGTGAGGAGTCCCACAGTTTGGGGAGGTGAGGAGTCCCACAGATTGGGGAGGTGAGGAGTCCCACAGTTTGGGGAGGTGAGGAGTCCCACAGTTTGGGAGGTGAGGAGTCCTACAGTTTGGGGAGGTGAGGAGTCCCACAGTTTGGGGAGGTGAGGAGTCCCACAGTTTGGGAGGTGAGGAGTCCCACAGTTTGGGAGGTGAGGAGTCCCACAGTTTGGGGGGGTGAGGAGTCCCACAGTTTGGGAGGTGAGCAGTCCCACAGTTTGGGGAGGTCAGGAGTCCCACAGTTTGGGGAGGTGAGGAGTCCCACAGTTTGGGGAGGTGAGGAGTCCCAAAGTTTGCGGAGGTGAGGAGTCCCACAGTTTGGGGAGGTGAGGAGTCCCACAGTTTGGGGAGGTGAGGAGTCCCACAGTTTGGGAAGGTGAGGAGTCCCACAGTTTGGGGAGGGTGAGGAGTCCCACAGTTTGGGGAGGTGAGGAGTCCCACAGTTTGGGGAGGTGAGGAGTCCCACAGTTTGGGAGGTGAGGAGTCCCACAGTTTGGGAGGTGAGGAGTCCCACAGTTTGGGAGGTGAGGAGTCCCACAGTTTGGGGAGGTGAGGAGTCCCACAGTTTGGGGGGGTGAGGAGTCCCACAGTTTGGGGAGGTGAGGAGTCCCACAGTTTGGGGAGGTGAGGAGTCCCACAGTTTGGGAGGTGAGGAGTCCCACAGTTTGGGGAGGTGAGGAGTCCCACAGTTTGGGGAGGTGAGGAGTCCCACAGTTTGGGGAGGTGAGGAGTCCCACAGTTTGGGGAGGTGAGGAGTCCCACCGTTTGGGGAGGTGAGGAGTCCCACAGTTTGGGGAGGTGAGGAGTCCCACAGTTTGGGGAGGTGAGGAGTCCCACAGTTTGGGAGGTGAGGAGTCCCACAGTTTGGGGAGGTGAGGAGTCCCACAGTTTGGGGAGGTGAGGAGTCCCACAGTTTGGGAGGTGAGGAGTCCCACAGTTTGGGAGGTGAGGAGTCCCACAGTTTGGGGAGGTGAGGAGTCCCACAGTTTGGGGAGGTGAGGAGTCCCACAGTTTGGGGAGGTGAGGAGTCCCACAGTTTGGGGAGGTGAGGAGTCCCACAGTTTGGGGAGGTGAGGAGTCCCACAGTTTGGGGAGGTGAGGAGACCCACAGTTTGGGGAGGTGAGGATTCCCACAGTTTGGGGAGGTGAGGAGTCCCACAGTTTGGGGGGGGGAGTGAGGGGTCCCACAGTTTGGGGGGTGAGGAGTCCCACAGTTTCGGGGGTGAGGAGTCCAACAGTTTGGGAGGTGAGGAGTCCCCAGAGTTTGGGGAGGTGAGGAGTCCCACAGTTTGGGGAGGTGAGGAGTCCCACAGTTTGGGGAGGTGAGGAGTCCCACAGTTTGGGGAGGTGAGGAGTCCCACAGTTTGGGGAGGTGAGGTGTCCCACAGTTTGGGGAGGGTGAGGAGTCCCGCAGTTTGGGAGGTGAGGAGCCCCCAGTTTGGGGAGGTGAGGAGTCCCACAGTTTGGGGAGGTGAGGAGTCCCACAGTTTGGGAGGTGAGGAGTCCTACAGTTTGGGGAGGTGAGGAGTCCCACAGTTTGGGGAGGTGAGGAGTCCCACAGTTTGGGAGGTGAGGAGTCCCACAGTTTGGGAGGTGAGGAGTCCCACAGTTTGGGGGGGTGAGGAGTCCCACCGTTTGGGAGGTGAGCAGTCCCACAGTTTGGGGAGGTCAGGAGTCCCACAGTTTGGGGAGGTGAGGAGTCCCACAGTTTGGGGAGGTGAGGAGTCCCAAAGTTTGGGGAGGTGAGGAGTCCCACAGTTTGGGGAGGTGAGGAGTCCCACAGTTTGGGGAGGTGAGGAGTCCCACAGTTTGGGAAGGTGAGGAGTCCCACAGTTTGGGGAGGGTGAGGAGTCCCACAGTTTGGGGAGGTGAGGAGTCCCACAGTTTGGGGAGGTGAGGAGTCCCACAGTTTGGGAGGTGAGGAGTCCCACAGTTTGGGAGGTGAGGAGTCCCACAGTTTGGGGAGGTGAGGAGTCCCACAGTTTGGGGGGGTGAGGAGTCCCACAGTTTGGGGAGGTGAGGAGTCCCACAGTTTGGGGAGGTGAGGAGTCCCACAGTTTGGGAGGTGAGGAGTCCCACAGTTTGGGGAGGTGAGGAGTCCCACAGTTTGGGGAGGTGAGGAGTCCCACAGTTTGGGGAGGTGAGGAGTCCCACAGTTTGGGGAGGTGAGGAGTCCCACCGTTTGGGGAGGTGAGGAGTCCCACAGTTTGGGGAGGTGAGGAGTCCCACAGTTTGGGGAGGTGAGGAGTCCCACAGTTTGGGAGGTGAGGAGTCCCACAGTTTGGGGAGGTGAGGAGTCCCACAGTTTGGGGAGGTGAGGAGTCCCACAGTTTGGGAGGTGAGGAGTCCCACAGTTTGGGAGGTGAGGAGTCCCACAGTTTGGGGAGGTGAGGAGTCCCACAGTTTGGGGAGGTGAGGAGTCCCACAGTTTGGGGAGGTGAGGAGTCCCACAGTTTGGGGAGGTGAGGAGTCCCACAGTTTGGGGAGGTGAGGAGTCCCACAGTTTGGGGAGGTGAGGAGACCCACAGTTTGGGGAGGTGAGGATTCCCACAGTTTGGGGAGGTGAGGAGTCCCACAGTTTGGGGGGGGGAGTGAGGGGTCCCACAGTTTGGGGGGTGAGGAGTCCCACAGTTTCGGGGGTGAGGAGTCCAACAGTTTGGGAGGTGAGGAGTCCCCAGAGTTTGGGGAGGTGAGGAGTCCCACAGTTTGGGGAGGTGAGGAGTCCCACAGTTTGGGGAGGTGAGGAGTCCCACAGTTTGGGGAGGTGAGGAGTCCCACAGTTTGGGGAGGTGAGGTGTCCCACAGTTTGGGGAGGGTGAGGAGTCCCACAGTTTGGGAGGTGAGGAGCCCCCAGTTTGGGGAGGTGAGGAGTCCCACAGTTTGGGGAGGTGAGGAGTCCCACAGTTTGGGGAGGTGAGGAGTCCCACAGTTTGGGGAGGTGAGGAGTCCCCACAGTTTGGGGAGGTGAGGAGTCCCACAGTTTGGGGGGTGAGGAGTCCCACAGTTTCGGGGGTGAGGAGTCCAACAGTTTGGGAGGTGAGGAGTCCCCAGAGTTTGGGGAGGTGAGGAGTCCCACAGTTTGGGGAGGTGAGGAGTCCCACAGTTTGGGGAGGTGAGGAGTCCCACAGTTTGGGAGGTGAGGAGTCCCACAGTTTGGGGACGTGAGGAGTCCCACAGTTTGGGGAAGTGAGGAGTCCCACAGTTTGGGGAGGTGAGGAGTCCCACAGTTTGGGGAGGTGAGGAGTCCCTCAGTTTGGGGAGGTGAGGAGTCCCACAGTTTGGGGAGGTGAGGAGTCCCACAGTTTGGGGAGGTGAGGAGTCCCACAGTTTGGGGAGGTGAGGAGTCCCACAGTTTGGGAGGTGAGGAGTCCCACAGTTTGGGGAGGTGAGGAGTCCCACAGTTTGGGAGGTGAGGAGTCCCACAGTTTGGGGAGGTGAGGAGTCCCACAGTTTGGGGAAGTGAGGATCCCACAGTTTGGGGAGGTGAGGAGTCCCACAGTTTGGGAGGTGAGGAGTCCCACAGTTTGGGGAGGTGAGGAGTCCCACAGTTTGGGGAGGTGAGGAGTCCCACAGTTTGGGGAGGTGAGGAGTCCCACAGTTTGGGAGGTGAGGAGTCCCACAGTTTGGGGAGGTGAGGAGTCCCACAGATTGGGGAGGTGAGGAGTCCCACAGTTTGGGAGGTGAGGAGTCCCACAGTTTGGGGAGGTGAGGAGTCCCCCAGTTTGGGGAGGTGAGGAGTCCCCCAGTTTGGGGAGGTGAGGAGTCCCACAGTTTGGGGAGGTGAGGAGTCCCACAGTTTGGGAGGTGAGGAGTCCCACAGTTTGGGAGGTGAGGAGTCCCACAGTTTGGGGAGGTGAGGAGTCCCACAGTTTGGGGAGGTGAGGAGTCCCACAGTTTGGGGAGGTGAGGAGTCCCCGAGTTTGGGGAGGTGAGGAGTCCCTCAGTTTGGGGAGGTGAGGAGTCCCACAGTTTGGGGAGGTGAGGAGTCCCACAGTTTGGGGAGGTGAGGAGTCCCACAGTTTGGGAGGTGAGGAGTCCCACAGTTTGGGAGGTGAGGAGTCCCACAGTTTGGGGAGGTGAGGAATCCCACAGTTTGGGGAGGTGAGGAGTCCCACAGTTTGGGAGGTGAGGAGTCCCACAGTTTGGGGAGGTGAGGAGTCCCACAGTTTGGGGAGGTGAGGAGTCCCACAGTTTGTGGAGGTGAGGAATCGCACAGTTTAGGGAGGTGAGGAGTCCCACAGTTTGGGAGGTGAGGAGTCCCACAGTTTGGTGAGGTGAGGAGTCTCACAGTTTGGGGAGGTGAGGAGTCCCACAGTTTGGGAGGTGAGGAGTCCCACAGTTTGGGGAGGTGAGGAGTCCCACAGTTTGGGGAGGTGAGGAGTCCCACAGTTTGGGGAGGTGAGGAGTCCCACAGTTTGGGGAGGTGAGGAGTCCCACAGTTTGGGGAGGTGAGGAGTCCCACAGTTTGGGGAGGTGAGGAGTCCCACAGTTTGGGGAGGTGAGGAGTCCCACAGTTTGAGGAGGTGAGGAGTCCCACAGTTTGGGGAGGTGAGGAGTCCCACAGTTTGGGGAGGTGAGGAGTCCCACAGTTTGGGAGGTGAGGAGTCCCACAGTTTGGGAGGTGAGGAGTCCCACAGTTTGGGGAGGTGAGGAGTCCCACAGTTTGGGGAGGTGAGGAGTCCCACAGTTTGGGAGGTGAGGAGTCCCACAGTTTGGGGAGGTGAGGAGTCCCACAGTTTGGGGAGGTGAGGAGTCCCACAGTTTGGGGAGGTGAGGAGTCCCACAGTTTGGGGAGGTGAGGCGTCCCACTGTTTGGGAGGTGAGGAGTCCCACAGTTTGGGGAGGTGAGGAGTCCCACAGTTTGGGAGGTGAGGAGTCCCACAGTTTGGGGAGGTGAGGAGTCCCTCAGTTTGGGGAGGTGAGGAGTCACACAGTTTGGGAGGTGAGGAGTCCCACAGTTTGGGGAGGTGAGGAGTCCCACAGATTGGGGAGGTGAGGAGTCCCACAGTTTGGGGAGGTGAGGAGTCCCACAGTTTGGGAGGTGAGGAGTCCTACAGTTTGGGGAGGTGAGGAGTCCCACAGTTTGGGGAGGTGAGGAGTCCCACAGTTTGGGAGGTGAGGAGTCCCACAGTTTGGGAGGTGAGGAGTCCCACAGTTTGGGGGGGTGAGGAGTCCCACAGTTTGGGAGGTGAGCAGTCCCACAGTTTGGGGAGGTCAGGAGTCCCACAGTTTGGGGAGGTGAGGAGTCCCACAGTTTGGGGAGGTGAGGAGTCCCAAAGTTTGCGGAGGTGAGGAGTCCCACAGTTTGGGGAGGTGAGGAGTCCCACAGTTTGGGGAGGTGAGGAGTCCCACAGTTTGGGAAGGTGCGGAGTCCCACAGTTTGGGGAGGGTGAGGAGTCCCACAGTTTGGGGAGGTGAGGAGTCCCACAGTTTGGGGAGGTGAGGAGTCCCACAGTTTGGGAGGTGAGGAGTCCCACAGTTTGGGAGGTGAGGAGTCCCACAGTTTGGGGAGGTGAGGAGTCCCACAGTTTGGGGGGGTGAGGAGTCCCACAGTTTGGGAGGTGAGGTGTCCCACAGTTTGGGAGGTGAGAAGTCCCACAGTTTGGGAGGTGAGGAGTCCCACAGTTTGGGGAGGTGAGGAGTCCCACAGTTTGGGGAGGTGAGGAGTCCCACAGTTTGGGGAGGTGAGGAGTCCCACAGTTTGGGGAGGTGAGGAGTCCCACAGTTTGGGGAGGTGAGGAGACCCACAGTTTGGGGAGGTGAGGAGTCCCACAGTTTGGGAGGTGAGGAGTCCCACAGTTTGGGGAGGTGAGGAGTCCCACAGTTTGGGAGGTGAGGAGTCCCACAGTTTGGGAGGTGAGGAGTCCCACAGTTTGGGGAGGTGAGGAATCCCACAGTTTGGGGAGGTGAGGAGTCCCACAGTTTGGGGAGGTGAGGAGTCCCACAGTTTGGGGAGGTGAGGAGTCCCTCAGTTTGGGGAGGTGAGGAGTCCCACAGTTTGGGGAGGTGAGGAGTCCCACAGTTTGGGGAGGTGAGGAGTCCCACAGTTTGGGGAGGTGAGGAGTCCCACAGTTTGGGAGGTGAGGAGTCCCACAGTTTGGGGAGGTGAGGAGTCCCACAGTTTGGGAGGTGAGGAGTCCCACAGTTTGGGGAGGTGAGGAGTCCCACAGTTTGGGGAAGTGAGGATCCCACAGTTTGGGGAGGTGAGGAGTCCCACAGTTTGGGAGGTGAGGAGTCCCACAGTTTGGGGAGGTGAGGAGTCCCACAGTTTGGGGAGGTGAGGAGTCCCACAGTTTGGGGAGGTGAGGAGTCCCACAGTTTGGGGAGGTGAGGAGTCCCACAGTTTGGGGAGGTGAGGAGTCCCACAGATTGGGGAGGTGAGGAGTCCACAGTTTGGGGAGGTGAGGAGTCCCCAGTTTGGGGAGGTGAGGAGTCCCCCAGTTTGGGGAGGTGAGGAGTCCCCCAGTTTGGGGAGGTGAGGAGTCCCACAGTTTGGGGAGGTGAGGAGTCCCACAGTTTGGGAGGTGAGGAGTCCCACAGTTTGGGGAGGTGAGGAGTCCCACAGTTTGGGGAGGTGAGGATTCCCACAGTTTGGGGAGGTGAGGAGTCCCACAGTTTGGGGGGGGGAGTGAGGGGTCCCACAGTTTGGGGGGTGAGGAGTCCCACAGTTTCGGGGGTGAGGAGTCCAACAGTTTGGGGAGGTGAGGAGTCCCCAGAGTTTGGGGAGGTGAGGAGGTCCCACAGTTTGGGGAGGTGAGGAGTCCCACAGTTTGGGGAGGTGAGGAGTCCCACAGTTTGGGGAGGTGAGGAGTCCCACAGTTTGGGGAGGTGAGGTGTCCCACAGTTTGGGGAGGGTGAGGAGTCCCGCAGTTTGGGAGGTGAGGAGCCCCCAGTTTGGGGAGGTGAGGAGTCCCACAGTTTGGGGGAGGTGAGGAGTCCCACAGTTTGGGAGGTGAGGAGTCCTACAGTTTGGGGAGGTGAGGAGTCCCACAGTTTGGGGAGGTGAGGAGTCCCACAGTTTGGGAGGTGAGGAGTCCCACAGTTTGGGAGGTGAGGAGTCCCACAGTTTGGGGGGGTGAGGAGTCCCACAGTTTGGGAGGTGAGCAGTCCCACAGTTTGGGGAGGTCAGGAGTCCCACAGTTTGGGGAGGTGAGGAGTCCCACAGTTTGGGAGGTGAGGAGTCCCAAAGTTTGCGGAGGGTGAGGAGTCCCACAGTTTGGGGAGGTGAGGAGTCCCCACAGTTTGGGGAGGTGAGGAGTCCCACAGTTTGGGAAGGTGAGGAGTCCCACAGTTTGGGGAGGGTGAGGAGTCCCACAGTTTGGGGAGGTGAGGAGTCCCACAGTTTGGGGAGGTGAGGAGTCCCACAGTTTGGGAGGTGAGGAGTCCCACAGTTTGGGAGGTGAGGAGTCCCACAGTTTGGGGGAGGTGAGGAGTCCCACAGTTTGGGGGGGTGAGGAGTCCCACAGTTTGGGGAGGTGAGGAGTCCCACAGTTTGGGGGAGGTGAGGAGTCCCACAGTTTTGGGAGGTGAGGAGTCCCACAGTTTGGGGAGGTGAGGAGTCCCACAGTTTGGGGAGGTGAGGAGTCCCACAGTTTGGGGGAGGTGAGGAGTCCCACAGTTTGGGGAGGTGAGGAGTCCCACCGTTTGGGGAGGTGAGGAGTCCCACAGTTTGGGGAGGTGAGGAGTCCCACAGTTTGGGGAGGTGAGGAGTCCCACAGTTTGGGAGGTGAGGGAGTCCCACAGTTTGGGGAGGTGAGGAGTCCCACAGTTTGGGGAGGTGAGGAGTCCCACAGTTTGGGAGGTGAGGAGTCCCACAGTTTGGGAGGTGAGGAGTCCCACAGTTTGGGGAGGTGAGGAGTCCCACAGTTTGGGGAGGTGAGGAGTCCCACAGTTTGGGGAGGTGAGGAGTCCCACAGTTTGGGGAGGTGAGGAGTCCCACAGTTTGGGGAGGTGAGGAGTCCCACAGTTTGGGGAGGTGAGGAGACCCACAGTTTGGGGAGGTGAGGATTCCCACAGTTTGGGGAGGTGAGGAGTCCCACAGTTTGGGGGGGGGAGTGAGGGGTCCCACAGTTTGGGGGGTGAGGAGTCCCACAGTTTCGGGGGTGAGGAGTCCACAGTTTGGGGAGGTGAGGAGTCCCACAGTTTGGGGAGGTGAGGAGTCCCCAGAGTTTGGGGAGGTGAGGAGTCCCACAGTTTGGGGAGGTGAGGAGTCCCACAGTTTGGGGAGGTGAGGAGTCCCACAGTTTGGGGAGGTGAGGAGTCCCACAGTTTGGGGAGGGTGAGGTGTCCCACAGTTTGGGGAGGGTGAGGAGTCCCACAGTTTGGGAGGTGAGGAGCCCCAGTTTGGGGGAGGTGAGGAGTCCCACAGTTTGGGGAGGTGAGGAGTCCCACAGTTTGGGGAGGTGAGGAGTCCCACAGTTTGGGGAGGTGAGGAGTCCCCACAGTTTGGGGAGGTGAGGAGTCCCACAGTTTGGGGGGTGAGGAGTCCCACAGTTTCGGGGGTGAGGAGTCCCACAGTTTGGGGAGGTGAGGAGTCCCACAGTTTGGGGAGGTGAGGAGTCCCACAGTTTGGGGAGGTGAGGAGTCCCACAGTTTGGGGAGGTGAGGAGTCCCACAGTTTGGGAGGTGAGGAGTCCCACAGTTTGGGGGACGTGAGGAGTCCCACAGTTTGGGGAAGTGAGGAGTCCCACAGTTTGGGGAGGTGAGGAGTCCCACAGTTTGGGGAGGTGAGGAGTCCCTCAGTTTGGGGAGGTGAGGAGTCCCACAGTTTGGGGAGGTGAGGAGTCCCACAGTTTGGGGAGGTGAGGAGTCCCACAGTTTGGGGAGGTGAGGAGTCCCACAGTTTGGGAGGTGAGGAGTCCCACAGTTTGGGGAGGTGAGGAGTCCCACAGTTTGGGAGGTGAGGAGTCCCACAGTTTGGGGAGGTGAGGAGTCCCACAGTTTGGGGAAGTGAGGATCCCACAGTTTGGGGAGGTGAGGAGTCCCACAGTTTGGGAGGTGAGGAGTCCCACAGTTTGGGAGAGGTGAGGAGTCCCACAGTTTGGGGAGGTGAGGAGTCCCACAGTTTGGGGAGGTGAGGAGTCCCACAGTTTGGGAGGTGAGGAGTCCCACAGTTTGGGGAGGTGAGGAGTCCCACAGATTGGGGAGGTGAGGAGTCCCACAGTTTGGGGAGGTGAGGAGTCCCACAGTTTGGGGAGGTGAGGAGTCCCCCAGTTTGGGGAGGTGAGGAGTCCCCCAGTTTGGGGAGGTGAGGAGTCCCACAGTTTGGGGAGGTGAGGAGTCCCACAGTTTGGGAGGTGAGGAGTCCCACAGTTTGGGAGGTGAGGAGTCCCACAGTTTGGGGAGGTGAGGAGTCCCACAGTTTGGGGAGGTGAGGAGTCCCACAGTTTGGGGAGGTGAGGAGTCCCCGAGTTTGGGGAGGTGAGGAGTCCCTCAGTTTGGGGAGGTGAGGAGTCCCACAGTTTGGGGAGGTGAGGAGTCCCACAGTTTGGGGAGGTGAGGAGTCCCACAGTTTGGGAGGTGAGGAGTCCCACAGTTTGGGAGGTGAGGAGTCCCACAGTTTGGGGAGGTGAGGAATCCCACAGTTTGGGGAGCTCCTCACCCTCCCCAAACTGTGGGACTCTCACCTCCCCAAACTGTGGGACTCCTCACCTCCCAAACTGTGGGACTCCTCACCTCCCCAAACTGTGAGACTCCTCACCTCACCAAACTGTGGGACTCCTCAGCCTCCCAAGACTGTGGGACTCCTCACCTCCCTAAACTGTGCGATTCCTCACCTCCACAAACTGTGGGACTCCTCACCTCCCCAAACTGTGGGGACTCCTCACCTCCCCAAACTGTGGGGACTCCTCACCTCCAAACTGTGGGACCCTCACCTCCCCAAACTGTGGGATTCCTCACCTCCCCAAACTGTGGGACTCCTCACCTCCCAAACTGTGGGACTCCTCACCTCCCAAACTGTGGGACTCCTCACCTCCCCAAACTGTGGGACTCCTCACCTCCCAAACTGTGGGACTCCTCACCTCCCCAAACTGAGGGACTCCTCACCTCCCCAAACTCGGGGACTCCTCACCTCCCCAAACTGTGGGACTCCTCACCTCCCCAAACTGTTGGGACTCCTCACCTCCCCAAACTGTGGGACTCCTCACCTCCCAAACTGTGGGACTCCTCACCTCCCAAACTGTGGGACTCCTCACCTCCCCAAACTGTGGGACTCCTCACCTCCCCAAACTGGGGGACTCCTCACCTCCCCAAACTGGGGGACTCCTCACCTCCCCAAACTGTGGGACTCCTCACCTCCCCAAACTGTGGGACTCCTCACCTCCCCAATCTGTGGGACTCCTCACCTCCCCAAACTGTGGGACTCCTCACCTCCCAAACTGTGGGACTCCTCACCTCCCCAAACTGTGGGACTCCTCACCTCCCCAAACTGTGGGACTCCTCACCTCCCCAAACTGTGGGACTCCTCACCTCCCAAACTGTGGGACTCCTCACCTCCCCAAACTGTGGGGATCCTCACTTCCCCAAACTGTGGGACTCCTCACCTCCCCAAACTGTGGGACTCCTCACCTCCCAAACTGTGGGGACTCCTCACCTCCCCAAACTGTGGGACTCCTCACCTCCCAAACTGTGGGACTCCTCACCTCCCAAACTGTGGGACTCCTCACCTCCCCAAACTGTGGACTCCTCACCTCCCCAAACTGTGGGACTCCTCACCTCCCCAAACTGAGGGACTCCTCACCTCCCCAAACTGTGGGACTCCTCACCTCCCCAAACTGTGGGACTCCTCACTTCCCCAAACTGTGGGACTCCTCACGTCCCCAAACTGTGGGACTCCTCACCTCCAAACTGTGGGACTCCTCACCTCCCCAAACTGTGGGACTCCTCACCTCCCCAAACTGTGGGACTCCTCACCTCCCCAAACTGTGGGACTCCTCACCTCCCCAAACTGTGGGACTCCTCACCCCCGAAACTGTGGGACTCCTCACCCCCCAAACTGTGGGACTCCTCACCTCCCCAAACTGTGGGGGACTCCTCACTCTCCCCAAACTGTGGGACTCCTCACCTCCCCAAACTGTGGGACTCCTCACCTCCCCAAACTGTGGGATCTCCTCACCTCCCCAAACTGGGGGCTCCTCACCTCCCAAACTGTGGGGACTCCTCACCCTCCCCAAACTGTGGGACACCTCACCTCCCCAAACTGTGGGACTCCTCACCTCCCCAAACTGTGGGACTCCTCACCTCCCCAAACTGTGGGACTCCTCACCTCCCCAAACTGTGGGGACTCCTCACCTCCCCAAACTCTGGGGACTCCTCACCTCCCCAAACTGTGGGACTCCTCACCTCCCCAAACTGTGGGACTCCTCACCCCCGAAACTGTGGGACTCCTCACCCCCCAAACTGTGGGACCCCTCACTTCCCCCCCCCAAACTGTGGGACTCCTCACCTCCCCAAACTGTGGGAATCCTCACCTCCCCAAACTGTGGGTCTCCTCACCTCCCCAAACTGTGGGGCTCCTCACCTCCCCCAAACTGTGGGACTCCTCACCTCCCCAAACTGTGGGACTCCTCACCTCCCCAAACTGTGGGGACTCCTCACCTCCCCAAACTGTGGGACTCCTCACCTCCCAAACTGTGGGACTCCTCACCTCCCAAACTGTGGGACTCCTCACCTCCCAAACTGTGGGACTCCTCACCTCCCCAAACTGTGGGACTCCTCACCTCCCCAAACTGTGGGACTCCTCACCTCCCAAACTGTGGGACTCCTCACCTCCCCAAACTGTGGGACTCCTCACCTCCCCAAACTGTGGGACTCCTCACCTCCCCAAACGGTGGGACTCCTCACCTCCCCAAACTGTGGGACTCCTCACCTCCCCAAACTGTGGGACTCCTCACCTCCCCAAACTGTGGGACTCCTCACCTCCCCAAACTGTGGGACTCCTCACCTCCCAAACTGTGGGACTCCTCACCTCCCCAAACTGTGGGACTCCTCACCTCCCCAAACTGTGGGACTCCTCACCCCCCCAAACTGTGGGACTCCTCACCTCCCCAAACTGTGGGACTCCTCACCTCCCAAACTGTGGGACTCCTCACCTCCCAAACTGTGGGACTCCTCACCTCCCCAAACTGTGGGACTCCTCACCTCCCCAAACTGTGGGACTCCTCACCCTCCCCAAACTGTGGGACTCCTCACCTTCCCAAACTGTGGGACTCCTCACCTCCCCAAACTGTGGGACTCCTCACCTCCCCAAACTGTGGGACTCCTCACCTCCGCAAACTTTGGGACTCCTCACCTCCCAAACTGTGGGACTCCTCACCTCCCCAAACTGTGGGACTCCTGACCTCCCCAAACTGTGGGACTGCTCACCTCCCAAACTGTGGGACTCCTCACCCCCCCAAACTGTGGGACTCCTCACCTCCCAAACTGTGGGACTCCTCACCTCCCAAACTGTGGGACTCCTCACCTCCCAAACTGTGGGACTCCTCACCTCCCCAAACTGTAGGACTCCTCACCTCCCAAAACTGTGGGACTCCTCACCTCCCCAAACTGTGGGACTCCTCACCTCCCCAAACTGGGGGCTCCTCACCTCCCAAACTGCGGGACTCCTCACCCTCCCCAAACTGTGGGACACCTCACCTCCCCAAACTGTGGGACTCCTCACCTCCCCAAACTGTGGGACTCCTCACCTCCCCAAACTGTGGGACTCCTCACCTCCCCAAACTGTGGGACTCCTCACCTCCCCAAACTCTGGGGACTCCTCACCTCCCAAACTGTTGGACTCCTCACCCCCGAAACTGTGGGACTCCTCACCCCCCAAACTGTGGGACCCCTCACTCCCCCCCCCAAACTGTGGGACTCCTCACCTCCCCAAACTGTGGGAATCCTCACCTCCCCAAACTGTGGGACTCCTCACCTCCCAAACTGTGGGACTCCTCACCTCCCAAACTGTGGGACTCCTCACCTCCCCAAACTGTGGGACTCCTCACCTCCCCAAACTGGGGGACTCCTCACCTCCCCAAACTGGGGGACTCCTCACCTCCCCAAACTGGGGGGACTCCTCACCTCCCCAAACTGTGGGACTCCTCACCTCTCCCCAATCTGTGGGACTCCTCACCTCCCCCAAACTGTGGGACTCCTCACCTCCCAAACTGTGGGACTCCTCACCTCCCCAAACTGTGGGACTCCTCACCTCCCCAAACTGTGGGACTCCTCACCTCCCCAAACTGTGGGACTCCTCACCTCCCAAACTGTGGGACTCCTCACCTCCCCAAACTGTGGGATCCTCACTTCCCAAACTGTGGGACTCCTCACCTCCCCAAACTGTGGGACTCCTCACCTCCCAAACTGTGGACTCCTCACCTCCCCAAACTGTGGGACTCCTCACCTCCCAAACTGTGGGACTCCTCACCTCCCCAAACTGTGGGACTCCTCACCTCCCCAAACTGTGGGACTCCCTCACCTCCCCAAACTGTGGGGACTCCTCACCTCCCCAAACTGAGGGACTCCTCACCTCCCCAAACTGTGGGACTCCTCACCTCCCCAAACTGTGGGACTCCTCACCTCCCCAAACTGTGGGATTCCTCACCTCCCCAAACTGTGGGACTCCTCACCTCCCAAACTGTGGGACTCCTCACCTCCCAAACTGTGGGACTCCTCACCTCCCCAAACTGTGGGACTCCTCACCTCCCAAACTGTGGACTCCTCACCTCCCCAAACTGTGGGTCTCCTCACCTCCCCAAACTGTGGGACTCCTCACCTCCCCAAACTGTGGACTCCTCACCTCCCCAAACTGTGGGACTCCTCACCTCCCCAAACTGTGGGACTCCTCACCTCCCCAAACTGTGGGACTCCTCACCTCCCAAACTGTGGGACTTCTCACCTCCCAAACTGTGGGACACCTCACCTCCCAAACTGTGGGACTCCTCACCCCCCCCAAACTGTGGGACTCCTCACCTCCCCAAACTGTGGGACTCCTCACCTCCCAAACTGTGGGACTCCTCACCTCCCAAACTGTGGGACTCCTCACCTCCCCAAACTGTGGGACTCCTCACCTCCCCAAACTGTGGGACTCCTCACCCTCCCCAAACTGTGGGACTCCGCACCTTCCCAAACTGTGGGACTCCTCACCTCCCCAAACTGTGGGACTCCTCACCTCCCCAAACTGTGGGACTCCTCACCTCCGCAAACTTTGGGACTCCTCACCTCCCCAAACTGTGGGACTCCTCACCTCCCCAAACTGTGGGACTCCTGACCTCCCCAAACTGTGGGACTGCTCACCTCCCAAACTGTGGGACTCCTCACCCCCCCAAACTGTGGGACTCCTCACCTCCCAAACTGTGGGACTCCTCACCTCCCAAACTGTGGGACTCCTCACCTCCCCAAACTGTGGGGACTCCTCACCTCCCCAAACTGTAGGACTCCTCACCTCCCAAACTGTGGGACTCCTCACCTCCCCAAACTGTGGGACTCCTCACCTCCCCAATCTGTGGGACTCCTCACCTCCCCAAACTGTGGGACTCCTCACCTCCCAAACTGTGTGACTCCTCACCTCCCCAAACTGAGGGACTCCTCACCTCCCCAAACTGTGGGACTCCTCACCTCCCAAACTGTGGGACTCCTCACCTCCCCAAACTGTGGGACTCCTCACCTCCCAAACAGTGGGACGCCTCACCTCCCCAAACTGTGGGACTCCTCACCTCCCCAAACTGTGGGACTCCTCACCTCCCCAAACTGTGGGACTCCTCACCTCCCCAAACTGTGGGACTCCTCACCTCCCAAACTGTGGGACTCCTCACCTCCCCAAACTGTGGACTCCTCACCTCCCCAAACTGTGGGACTCCTCACCTCCCAAACTGTGGGACTCCTCACCTCCCAAACTGTGGGACTCCTCACCTCCCCAAACTGTGGGACTCCTCACCCTCCCCAAACTGTGGGACTCCTCACCTCCTCAAACTGTGGGACTCCTCACCTCCCCAAACTGTGGGACTCCTCACCTCCCCAAACTGTGGGACTCCTCACCTCCCCAAACTGTGGGACTCCTCACCTCCCCAAACTGTGGGACTCCTCACCTCCCCAAACTGTGGGACTCCTCACCTCCCCAAACTGTGGGACTCCTCACCTCCCCAAACTGTGGGACTCCTCACCTCCCAAACTGTGGGACTCCTCACCTCCCCAAACTGTGAGACTCCTCACCTCACCAAACTGTGGGACTCCTCACCTCCCAAACTGTGGGACTCCTCACCTCCCTAAACTGTGCGATTCCTCACCTCCACAAACTGTGGGACTCCTCACCTCCCCAAACTGTGGGACTCCTCACCTCCCCAAACTGTGGGACTCCTCACCTCCCAAACTGTGGGACTCCTCACCTCCCAAACTGTGGGATTCCTCACCTCCCCAAACTGTGGGACTCCTCACCTCCCAAACTGTGGGACTCCTCACCTCCCAAACTGTGGGACTCCTCACCTCCCCAAACTGTGGGACTCCTCACCTCCCCAAACTGTGGGACTCCTCACCTCCCCAAACTGAGGGACTCCTCACCTCCCCAAACTCGGGGACTCCTCACCTCCCCAAACTGTGGGACTCCTCACCTCCCCAAACTGTGGGACTCCTCACCTCCCCAAACTGTGGGACTCCTCACCTCCCAAACTGTGGGACTCCTCACCTCCCAAACTGTGGGACTCCTCACCTCCCCAAACTGTGGGACTCCTCACCTCCCCAAACTGGGGGACTCCTCACCTCCCCAAACTGGGGGACTCCTCACCTCCCCAAACTGTGGGACTCCTCACCTCCCAAACTGTGGGACTCCTCACCTCCCCAATCTGTGGGACTCCTCACCTCCCCAAACTGTGGGACTCCTCACCTCCCAAACTGTGGGACTCCTCACCTCCCCAAACTGTGGGACTCCTCACCTCCCCAAACTGTGGGACTCCTCACCTCCCCAAACTGTGGGACTCCTCACCTCCCAAACTGTGGGACTCCTCACCTCCCCAAACTGTGGGATCCTCACTTCCCCAAACTGTGGGACTCCTCACCTCCCCAAACTGTGGGACTCCTCACCTCCCAAACTGTGGGACTCCTCACCTCCCCAAACTGTGGGACTCCTCACCTCCCAAACTGTGGGACTCCTCACCTCCCCAAACTGTGGGACTCCTCACCTCCCCAAACTGTGGGACTCCTCACCTCCCCAAACTGTGGGACTCCTCACCTCCCCAAACTGAGGGGACTCCTCACCTCCCCAAACTGTGGGACTCCTCACCTCCCCAAACTGTGGGACTCCTCACTTCCCCAAACTGTGGGACTCCTCACGTCCCCAAACTGTGGGACTCCTCACCTCCCAAACTGTGGGACTCCTCACCTCCCCAAACTGTGGGACTCCTCACCTCCCCAAACTGTGGGACTCCTCACCTCCCCAAACTCTGGGGACTCCTCACCTCCCAAACTGTTGGACTCCTCACCGCCCGAAACTGTGGGACTCCTCACCCCCCAAACTGTGGGACTCCTCACCTCCCCAAACTGTGGGGACTCCTCACCTCCCCAAACTGTGGGACTCCTCACCTCCCCAAACTGTGGGACTCCTCACCTCCCCAAACTGTGGGACTCCTCACCTCCCCAAACTGGGGGCTCCTCACCTCCCAAACTGTGGGACTCCTCACCCTCCCCAAACTGTGGGACACCTCACCTCCCCAAACTGTGGGACTCCTCACCTCCCCAAACTGTGGGGACTCCTCACCTCCCCAAACTGTGGGACTCCTCACCTCCCCAAACTGTGGGACTCCTCACCTCCCCAAACTCTGGGGACTCCTCACCTCCCAAACTGTTGGACTCCTCACCCCCCGAAACTGTGGGACTCCTACACCCCCCAAACTGTGGGACCCCTCACTCCCCCCCCCAAACTGTGGGACTCCTCACCTCCCCAAACTGTGGGAATCCTCACCTCCCCAAACTGTGGGTCTCCTCACCTCCCCAAACTGTGGGACTCCTCACCTCCCCAAACTGTGGGACTCCTCACCTCCCCAAACTGTGGGACTCCTCACCTCCCCAAACTGTGGGACTCCTCACCTCCCCAAACTGTGGGACTCCTCACCTCCCCAAACTGTGGGACTCCTCACCTCCCAAACTGTGGGACTCCTCACCTCCCAAACTGTGGGACTCCTCACCTCCCCAAACTGTGGGACTCCTCACCTCCCCAAACTGTGGGACTCCTCACCTCCCAAACTGTGGGACTCCTCACCTCCCCCAAACTGTGGGACTCCTCACCTCCCCAAACTGTGGGACTCCTCACCTCCCCAAACGGTGGGACTCCTCACCTCCCCAAACTGTGGGACTCCTCACCTCCCCAAACTGTGGGACTCCTCACCTCCCCAAACTGTGGGACTCCTCACCTCCCCAAACTGTGGGACTCCTCACCTCCCAAACTGTGGGACTCCTCACCTCCCCAAACTGTGGGACTCCTCACCTCCCCAAACTGTGGGACTCCTCACCCCCCCAAACTGTGGGACTCCTCACCTCCCAAACTGTGGGACTCCTCACCTCCCAAACTGTGGGACTCCTCACCTCCCAAACTGTGGGACTCCTCACCTCCCCAAACTGTGGGACTCCTCACCTCCCAAACTGTGGGACTCCTCACCCTCCCCAAACTGTGGGACTCCTCACCTTCCCCAAACTGTGGGACTCCTCACCTCCCCAAACTGTGGGACTCCTCACCTCCCAAACTGTGGGACTCCTCACCTCCCCAAACTTTGGGACTCCTCACCTCCCCAAACTGTGGGACTCCTCACCTCCCCAAACTGTGGGACTCCTGACCTCCCAAACTGTGGGACTGCTCACCTCCCAAACGGTGGGACTCCTCACCCCCCCAAACTGTGGGACTCCTCACCTCCCAAACTGTGGGACTCCTCACCTCCCAAACTGTGGGACTCCTCACCTCCCCAAACTGTGGGACTCCTCACCTCCCCAAACTGTAGGACTCCTCACCTCCCAAACTGTGGGACTCCTCACCTCCCCAAACTGTGGGGACTCCTCACCTCCCCAAACTGGGGGCTCCTCACCTCCCAAACTGCGGGACTCCTCACCCTCCCCAAACTGTGGGACATCCTCACCTCCCCAAACTGTGGGACTCCTCACCTCCCCAAACTGTGGGACTCCTCACCTCCCCAAACTGTGGGACTCCTCACCTCCCCAAACTGTGGGACTCCTCACCTCCCCAAACTCTGGGGGACTCCTCACCTCCCAAACTGTGGACTCCTCACCCCCGAAAACTGTGGGACTCCTCACCCCCCAAACTGTGGGACCCCTCACTCCCCCCCCAAACTGTGGGACTCCTCACCTCCCCAAACTGTGGGAATCCTCACCTCCCCAAACTGTGGGTCTCCTCACCTCCCCAAACTGTGGGACTCCTCACCTCCCCAAACTGTGGGACTCCTCACCTCCCAAACGGTGGGACTCCTCACCTCCCCAAACTGTGGGACTCCTCACCTCTCCCCAAACTGTGGGACTCCTCACCTCCCCAAACTGTGGACTCCTCACCTCCCAAACTGTGGGACTCCTCACCTCCCAAACTGTGGGACTCCTCACCTCCCCAAACTGTGGGACTCCTCACCTCCCCAAACTGTGGACTCCTCACCTCCCCAAACTGTGGGACTCCCTCACCTCCCCAAACTGTGGGACTCCTCACCTCCCCAAACTGTGGGACTCCTCACCTCCCCAAACTGTGGGACTCCTCACCCTTGCCCCAAACTGTGGGACTCCTCACCTCCCCAAACTGTGGGACTCTCACCTCCCAAAACTGTGGGACTCCTCACCTCCCCAAACTGTGGGACTCCTCACCTCCCCAAACTGTGGGACTCCTCACCTCCCCAAACTGTGGGACTCCTCACCTCCCCAAACTGTGGGACTCCTCACCTCCCAAACTGTGGGGACTCCTCACCTCCTCCAAACTGTGGGACTCCTCACCTCCCAAACTGTGGGACTCCTCACCTCCCAAACTGTGGGACTCCT